>NC_054055.1:122883023-123195680 GCF_017639655.2 Falco naumanni
GGTGTTAAAAGGAATAAAAACTACTATTATTATTTTTGGTGAATAGAACTTGCAGGACATTTTAACAAGAATCATGTTATAAAAAGGACTGGGAGATTTAAAGGTTTAATGAAGTCCATTCACCATTTCTGTCCACATTGAAAAGAATGGAAGCATTAATTTTATGAGAGTGTTTGCTGCTCCTGTACATCAGGCCCAAGAGATGCACAGTTGCAGCTAAGAAAGGTGTTGGCTACTAAAAAATAACTTAGATCTTGAAAACCTGACATCCTGGATGAGTAAGTCATTAGATTTTTGCTGTGACTGAGTCTTCAGCCATAGCAGCAACTCAGGTATATGCAATACAGAGCCCCAAACCAACACTGTCAGAGAGGTCAAAACAGAAGGAAAAAAAAGCGAGTCAAATTCAGCTCAGAAAAGCCAAGAAGATTTGGCAAAAGAACCCATGCTTTCCACATCCACCTGCTGCTAAAACACTCAGCCTGTATTCTGCTTCCTACAGCTTCCTCCAGACTGCAGCAAGGACCATTTTCAAAGGGCTGATGATAGAGCCCAAAAAGGAGATACCTGGAGATAGTTTAGATGCTAGAGAAAGTTATTAAATTAGTTGATAAATCCCAAACTACTGCCATTAGACAGCTGGTCTCCCAACAGTAGGAACTGTAATCCCTTTGCCCCACCAACTAGCTTAAACTCCTCCTGCTTTGGATGACACTCACCATTAAAAGTAATGGTGTTTTCAGAATCAACCCATGGGCTAAGTCAGCTACGCAGCTGATCCATCCCTTTTCAGCCTGTGCTGCTGACTCTTCCTTGACTGCTCCGTCTAGGGCAGGGGCAGCTGTCTCTCACCTCCTTGGCCAGGGAATTTCCTGCTGCTGTTTTCCAGCAGCATATCTACTAGCACTAGTGAATTTGGCATAGTTATATGAGTACTTCGGTGCTCTGAAAGCTTGCACTTTGTTAGTTAAACATAGGGAAGGTATGTGAAGTCCGATGGCCTGGATTTATCACTCAGCAAAAACTTATTTTCTGGACAGTGTTACAGGAACTACCTCCATTCAGGACAAGATAATTGCAAATTTTGTGTATGTAGTGGAATTTTTCCTAGGGGTTATTGTCAGAAGTGGTGCAAATAATGTAGGCTAAGAAACAAACACTGAGAAAGACCCTTTTACCAGGCAGCCAACCTGGTTTTGTAATTTTCTGAAATAACATATTCTCCAGACTGCCCCCATGTAAGAGGTGTATGAAAAACTGTTACAAGTATTGAGCCTGGCACACATTGCTGCTTTTTCTGCTTGAAAGGTGTTTGCAGAAAGGATGCCGTCTTCCTGAACTTACCCATTACTTACTGAGTCTCAGTTTGTCATTTGTTTGCACTGCTGCCTGCTGCAAACATACAACATTTTATTTCTCTGGACAGTGCATTATGGTAATGGGATAAACTTAACACTCGGGTTCAGGTTTCTGGCTGAAACTTCTAAATTAATCTCCTGTAAATATTTTTTTTTACTTTTCAAAAGAAGTTAATTTACTAAAATATTCCTGGCAAGTGGGCCTCAAGTGGACTGAACACTTTCAATTTTTTGTGAAAAGGAAATTACAATTTGCCTTAAGAACTCTAAAGGCTTTTGGAAAGGTATTTTCTAGAATCTGACTAGTGGTACTTAGGCTTACAGCTTGTGTCTATTGTCTTCCTATCTGTGTGACTAAGTTTAATTAACACGGGTATGCTTGACATGTTCCCTCGCTCTGAAGGCTTCTGAAAAAGGAAAATCTAAATTAACTGTACAAGAAGCTGAATTGTGTTTTCCCAGTAACAGATATGAAAGGCTAGGTCCGCTGTGGAAATACTAAACTGACCATGGGCATTCCCATTTAAAATACAGAAACATATGAAGGTATTGTATTTCATGCCCAGGGAGGTTGTGGGTTCTCTCTCTTTGGAGGTATTTAAACTGGACCAGATGAGGCCATGAGCAACCTGAAATAACTCTAAAGTTGGCCCTGCTCTACAGGTCCTTTCTAACCCCAAATTATCTTGATTCTTTGATTTTACACCTTATTTCCACACACATACATAAACCTGCAACCTTCAAAGGGAAGTGAGAAACACTTCTATCAAACTAATACTTCAGGTTATGGAATTATTTAGACCTTTTCCATTTTGTGACAGAATAGCAAATTTATTTTTCTACTGTGTTCAGGATAATTCCTGTGGGAAAAAAAGTAGCATAAATGCAATATATTCATGTGCATGCACAAAGGAAGTGTGCATCAGATCACCTTTCCGTCCACAGCCTACAGAGCAGCTGTGCTCCACTGAGACAGTATGTGCAAAGAAAGATGTATTTGGGCTTTTAGGCAGTGTTTGGGGAGAGTGTTTTGGGGATTACAACTACTGGCTATGGAATTTTTTATGGAAGAGCAGACCAAGTCCTAGGCTCATGTAGGTCAAAGGAATAAAAAGGCCACTTCTTCACCAGGGCTTTCTTCAAAACCAAACCAAACCAAAAGAAAACAAACAAAAACAGTCATTTTGCTTCCCATATATCAATTATGGCTATCTCAGCTATCCACAGGGGGAAAAAAAGTACTGCTTACTAGTACCTCACATACTTCAAAACATTTGCTAATAACACTGGTTCTCAAACATTAGCATGCATTTATAGTGAATCCTAAACTCTGTCTTCACCTTTTTTTATAAACCAGATTTTTTCTTTGAAGTTATTACAACTTTTGTCATAATATACTTAAAATACTTTACTATTCTTATTTATTGACACATTAAAAATAAATACACAAGACAGAACTAACGAAAAATCCAACAGAAATATAAACAGGAATACGGTTTTCAGAAACTTCTTCCATTATTTATAGAAAATAATTGTACGTGCATCTGGTCAGATGAAGACAGCATTGGTGGTCTTGGACTCCCCATCGTCTACCTCAAAGTACAAATAATAAGAGAAACTGATAAGCACCTATTCACAAAGAAATGGCTCAAACCCAAACACAGTTAGTGGCAGATGGCTTGCACATTTCAGGGGAAGCACAATGTGCGATTTGGAAAGTCCTGCATGGGACTGGATGTGTGCTGATGTGTGCAAAGCAGTGAGGGGAAGGGATTCAGACAAAATCACTTATCTCCAGCTTCCCTGGTGGCTGGTAGCATGTGTGTGGTATTCAGCAAAAAAGATCAGCAATCGGTCCAGGCTGCAAAGCTTTTTGATGCCCTTTAAGCAGTGCTTTGCTAACACTGGGAAGAAGGTTTCCTCATGCATCTGTTCATGGTTCTCACAGGAATCAGTTATTTTTGCCATACCTGTGGAAAGCAGTTATTTTCATTCTGGTTTATCTACTGTCTAAGTGGAAAGGGGATCTTTTGTTACACATTATTCAGAGCAACTTTCTAAACTTTTCCAGACAAGCGCTCTGCCTGTCTTGGTATCTGAACATTTTAGCTTCTAGTTTAGGTTACAAGCATTTCAGTATATTGTGCGCGCGCACACACACACACACACACGCTTGCCCCTAAACAGAAGGCTTAAAATACTTTTCCCGAGGCATTATCAGGATTTGGACTTTCAAGCAAATGTTTCTGAAGACAGGCCAGCTTTTATGACTCATATTAGACATTCCTCATCATAAGCTAGAAAAGCTTCTTCTCCTCCTTTTGCCTCTTTTTGTTCTTTGCTTTTAATCTATTCTCTCCCAGTATGACTCTCTCATGAACTGCGGATCAGACCTGTCTAGATCACAGGGTGCATAATATAGGAGAGCCAATATAGCTGAAACATGCTGGGATTTCTCCTGTTTTACATCTCTGTAACAGAGTCTGCAAATGTTCGGCTATAGTTTCAGACCAACTTTACTTCCTTCTTCCTTCCGCCAAGTATCTCCCATGGGACAGCACATTATCTTTTATAATAATGGCATGTTTTCCTCTGTGAGCATCTTATAGTATACTGGAAGCTGGATAACACACTCAGAATGTGCTGACAATTGGTCTGTGTAAAGGATAACATCATGCAGAGAAAATCAGGAGAGTCTGCAGGTAAGAGGGGAGTCCTGTGAGCAACTACACCTTCACAAAGATTTTCTTTTGGCTTTTGAAAGGAAACATCTGACTTGTAAAATCCTGAAACAGAACTCGTTGGCTCCTTTCACAAATTGGATTCAGAATTCCAGGGTGATCGGTGGTGAATTATATAGGCTTTATCATTTTTAGGATATGGGAAGCTTTTGCACGTCACAAATATACAACAGACATTCACACATAGAAGATAGCTGAAGCAGACCTTATATGCACTGATTATATACAGGTTCCTGATTATTTAAACCTGTCAACATGCAGGAAAGCTGCAGGCTGAGGCTTTCATGACCACATTAGAGTTTTACACTGTTTGTGGTCAGAAGACCCTGTCCTTGGTTTGATTTACAAGGACTATTCCAGTGCTAAAGTGGGGACATATATCGACTTTAAGACTAAACAAATCTACTGCCAACTTTAAATGCTAACAAAAATTAAGGCACTCATATTTGTGTGTCCCATTTCCCCAGCAGATGCAAAATACTGTTTCCTTTGTCTCTTGTCTTACTGCTGGGACTGGTGCTTCATTATGTGTTTTGCAGCACTGAATGTGAGAAGGCCATTAGTCTGATGTGTGAGACGGTGCAATAACAAGGAAGAACACGAAACTACAAAAAAAACCCAATTCCTTTTTAAAGACTCCATTTGGATTCAGTGATCCTATTGTCTAGTCCTGAGTAGATAAAGTATTTAAAAGTTTAAAATCATAAACAGCTCCTAAACACATTTTTGTAACTTACGCTCTGAATCATCCCTGGATGCCAGCCCACACTGCTGAATCTCTCCACGGCTGCAAGATGCCTCCCCTTCCCTGCATCTCCTCAGGACTGACAGAGCATGGGAGCACAGTTTGAGGCCAGACCCTCTCTGCCCTCCTGCATCTTCCTTTGGAGGACGAAAATGAGGAAGCCCTCCTTTGGCTTCAGTGGAGAAAGATGGGGAGGGATTGGCCTTGAATCTACACCACTCATCACACAGCCATCTGATGTAGGAAATCAAGCTCAGCTCAGAGGAGGCTGCTAAATGCAGTGTGGTGTTTATATCAGGGACAGAAAGTAGTATTCCTTTGGGAGAAGGCATGGAGGACACTAACAAGCATTTAAGCCAAGCTCAGGGGAAAGGGGCAAGGAGGTAATTCACAAAGAGAAGAGCAAAGGGACAGGTGGAATATCAAGCTGGACAGCAGCAGTCTCAAGCATACTTTGTAAATCATTATCTGAATTAGATACCAATGAACATCACAGTTAATTTTTCATTATGGCTTTGCGTTGAACCAGTGGTGGTTGCATACATTGTTCCCAAGCTTATCTGGAAAATATATTGCACAATTCTTAGAGGAAAAAAAAAAGGAGAAAAAAAAAAGGAGAAAAAAAAAAAAAAAGGGAGAAAAAAAAAAAATGGAGAAAAAAAAAAAAAAAGGTGGAAAATGGATACAATAAATTGCCCACCAAACAGTGGGCACAAAGAAAATAAAAATACTGTTGAAACAGCTGGAATTTAAAACTTATTATATTCCTGAGTTATTTATTTTAATAAATGAACAGCTATAATTAAGGTTAAAGTGATCATACAAGCAGGAAGAGAAACAATCCTGCTATTAGAGCTTCCAAGAACTTGTACCCTGCAACAGTGCTGGTAGAGGGCCCTGTGTTATTGGTGGTAACTTTAGATAGAAATAAAAGCGTTTTTAACCACAATCACTTCAAGCATGTGAACCGCCGTCCCAGCTAGTGGGGATCAAGTGAACAGAGGGCTGAGGCTGATACAATTCTGCTTTTATATTTAGTACCTTAATACATTTTTGAAGTACAGCTTCAGTATTGAAAACAGAAAGATGACAGTCTCTGTAGTAGCCCCAGAAGTGGTAAGAAATCAACTAACAAAACTGTAGTGCAGATCTTTTTTGTCTGTTTGCCACTGTAGCTGTTGATGGGTATACAATACTTAAACTTAAGTGTGGGAAAATTATTTGGGGGGTGGGGGTGGGGATTAGAGAAAACAGAGACCTAACAGAAACCTAGATTTTCAGCAATCTTTTTTTAGGGTCGCTTTCAGGATGGTTGGCATGCACGGAATCTATGTCACCACAGTTCCCTAAGCAAAACATACTGCCATCTCAACATATGCCGACAGAAGTAACGGAAGATGGAGCAGAGAATGAAGGGAGAAAATTTAGTCTTCAGTCTCTCCTTTTTTTTTTCTTTTTTTTTTTTTTAAATACAGTAACTGGCTGCTATGAGAAGTATCCAGGTTTTTACTCCCACCCCTAAAGGAGAAAAGTCAGGTCATGGTAGTGTAGCACCTTTCAAAACAGCATGATACCTTTCCAACCTGCACACACATGGGAGCCTTGACCTGTGAGGAGCAGGGAGCCATGAGGATTGCTGTGCTTGCGCAGAGCCCTGTGAAGGAGGAGGGCAGAAATTCCTCAGGCAGAATCAAGCATAGGGAAAAAAACCCTCAGCATCTGTAAGATTTTGGTAGGAGGAATGCAGGCATTCACCAGGATTGCTTGAAGTACCTTCACCAATAAACACATTTGATCCAATGTAAAGTTGTCTTTGAGTTCTGGTTCCGCTTTGCCAATGGGGTTGGTATGTGACAAATACAGGGAAGCTCCCCATTTTTTGAAGAAATGCTCTGGAGCTAGTAAACGTTTTTATGTGGACCTCATCCAAGAACCACTGAAGCTACTGAGGGCAGAATTTCAACCTCAAACTCATTTTTAAAGGTCAGTGGAGTAACAAGAAAGACTGCCATTGATTTTTATGAGCTTCCAATACACTTGTTTTTCACCCTTGGGAATTTGAGTCAGATCAGAACTTTGTAAGTCTGGTTTGAGCACCAAGAAGTTGTCCTTTTGGTAGGTATTTTCCCACGCCCAAACCCCCCAAAACTTTCCTATGTTTCAGTAAGATTAGCTGTTGCTGTTCAGGATACATCCAGGTATGTGGAGAAGGTCCAACCAGAAAAAATAAATCCAGGAGAGAAAGCTATACATTTTGCAATCATATTTCATAATTTACGCTGCAATATGCATTTTTTCCTAGATATAATGTAATTGCTTTCCTCTGAGGAACTCCCTTTAAAGCAATGTTTTCCTAAAAAAGCCCAGAAGTTAGTACATCTCAGATGAATGACACATCCCGCATTTAGTCTGATTCCAAATAATTCCATTTGAAAACATGTTTTCTCATTTCATTATGCAGGTAAAATGAAGATAATCAGACTTGAGAAAAAGTGTTATTGTTTCCCAGTTCTTTCAGTCTAACTGCACATTTGGTTTTTTGATTCTCTGGGGGGGGTTTAATACTTTTTGATAAAGCATCAAACCCATACCTTAGGGCAAGAGATGAAGGAGATGCACCATGTGCACATGCTTAATAAGGGCTCAAGAAAGTATTAACTATTCTAGAAATCCCTCTCTTTCCTGCCCACTTCATCCCTTCCACACATATGAAACAACCTCTTCAAATGGGAAAGCATGAATATGGCAAGTCTAGCAGGTACTTTGTATTGCCCACAAAAAGTAGCTGAAGACATCAGGCAATTTTAGGAACTATACCTGTAAAAAGACAGAACTTCAGAAACTTTCATGATGCAGTATTTAGTGACAACAACAAACTGGTTCGTTTCAGCAGTAACAGCTAGTTGTACAGGTTGTGGTCTGTCTCTCTGACAGACCGTCATCCTAATGAGCTGTTGCCAGTTGCTCCAGAATTTCCCTGTGGAATGGATCTTCCCAGAAATGCTGTTGTATTCTTCTTCATTCAAAACATTCACCGATGCCCTTAGTCCAAGGCTGGCTTCTTTTGTTCCATGCTACTGTCCTGCTGGGCTTCCCTTCACTATATTTAATTCAAAGTCATTGACTCCAGTGGATAGGTAAGTATTGGATCACAGTAGCTGCTGCTATCAGCCATGATGCAAAGTTCTGCCTAAGCTGAACCTGCCTACGGACCCTGTGTGCAAGGCAGCAGCTGGCCACTCCCCCACAAACACTTCTGCAGTTTCAGAGAGGCTGGTTAGATCCTTTGGGTCATCACACGGAGCAGGTCCCCCGTGTATGCAGAAATGCTGCAGATATGCTCAAAGGCAGCCAGGAGTGTAGACTAAGATGAAGCAATTTAACAACTGCTGTAGCGAATCTACATCAGTCCAGCATATGGTACCTGTATGGCAGGTTTTCAGAACATAGTGCTAAGGCAAAAGGGTTTTCCTGGCATGAATTTGGATGGGTTTGGGTTTTTTTTCCTTCAGTGAGCAGTAGATGTGGCAGAAGACATGGAGCTCTGGAGGCAGTGAAACAGTCCAAAATTTGTGCCAAGATCAACTAAGAGAATTGTGAAGACTAAAAGGTTATTTCCCCAGTTCTCTTTGTATGGAATATTTGTGTAGGGAGAGCCAGAGAGGTCTGCTTTGACATTTTAACTTCTGGTTTTAAAATGTCCTTTTTCCATTAGAAACACCTACCTTATAAGTAAGGAAAGACAAAAGGCTTATTAAAAAACAAAGGTATAATGACAAATGAATCCTAATGTTTTATTTCTGAGTAAAAAAAACATTTGGAGTGATCCAAAACCACCTGTCATTTCAATTTCCCTGAGCCCTCCAAAGCTGATCTAAATAGTATTTCTTCAACTTTTTCCACTCAGGCACAGAGTAAAAACCGCATTATTCTCCCAGCTGTGTTTATACGTCATCAAAACTTACATGAGTTATATGAAATATCTTAAAACAGGTATACCTAAAATCTAGAAATTATCAGGCCACCTATCAAGTATTCTGTATGTTTGAACAAACACTGTGCATTTTAAAGGCAAATATACAGGATGTGCGCTGAGGATTTTAAATTTTCTTATTCTCCTACCTATAGCTACCATGGATCTCAGAGATAGAATCGGCACTTAACACAGTTTAGAAACTTCTAAAAAAAATCAAGAAAGCATTTCTTTTTTTCAAAAACTTCTATAACTTCTTAGAGATTTCAGAGTTCCATCAAGTATCTTAGAGAGCTGTCTAGCTCTGGTGAGACACTAGATCTGAAATCTGCCATTAGTTCAGACCTGCTTATTGCCTGTCTTACACCTCAGGTCAAAGCAGCTTAGAACAAATGAACATGTGGGAAATACCCTGGATCAGTATGACTGAAAGAAAAGGTCTATGACTAAAAGATAATTTTGAAAATTCTTCAGGTTTTAGAAGTTAGATGTGGTCCTTGAGGGAGACTGAGAGGACCAAGGGCAGTAAAAATACAAAATGACATTTAGCTTCAGTACACAGACATTATTTTTCAGCATCCAAAAGGTTTATTAAGTTTGCGCCCTTTCAAGTGCACTGCTCTTCAGAGTCCACAATCTGAATGAACACAGTCCCAGAGGTTAAAAGAACTTCCTCTTATTATGCGATCCTTACCAAAAGGACAGCTGTTTGCTACAGCAGGGGATGCTGGCATTTTTTGTGTGCAACCCACCAGGCTCACAGCAGCTATGCCATACCTATATCATTCATGTCTGCAAGATTTTAAGATGACTTCAGGTGCTGCCACCCTGAAGACAGTATGTCAGATACTTCTCAAACACCTCTTCTGTGCCACAGGTATACTTCAACAGTAACAAAGTGCCACTACAGCTGCCAGTGAAAAAGACAACTTTAATTGCATCCCTTCTTTTCATCCCCTAATAAAGACAGTGGGGAAAATGCAGGGGCCTTGATCTCTGGACCCAACTAGCTAAGAAAATCAAGGTGTTACGTGTGTATACTCAGTGTGTGTACGTGTGTATGCATGCATGTAGTTAGCATGCATGGTTGCAGCACTCAATACCTGTATCAGGTATGCTCTGTGGGACTCCACAGTCCTGGTACCTTGACTGCTCAGCCTCGTGACCCGGCTCTGATTCCCTCAAATCCATGGTTCCCTGCATTTCTAACAAGGAGGAGAGATGGTGTGCATCCCTGGGAGTCAGGATGCAGCTGGAGTAGGTACCTGGAGCCCAGATCTGAGAAGTTATACTAGATCTGATTGATGAGAAAGAGCCTACACAAACAGTCCACAATGCTAAACCTTACAGTAAAATTTATTATGTCAATTTTCCATCAATACATTTTACTGAAGGTTATGGTAACACTCTTCTTATCTCAGTTCTACAGACAAGAAAGCCAAAGTGAGCACTGGGAGGACAACACCACTCCTGCTATCCTCCAGTAGGTAAGCAGCAGAGCTGGAGAGAACTTGCATCTCTTTAGTTCTAATCCAGTGCCCTAGTCCACTGTCAGCCTTATCATTAGACAGATTAAGACCACTACTACAGGACTCCGAGGTTGTATATTAATTACACAAAGAGACTGCAGGGCTTTTAAATGTGGCAGTACAACTCAGATTAAATTAAAAGATCATATTGGAAACACATAAAATTTTGAAAAGACTTAAATTAATATGGAGATTTAATTTCTCTGATTTTCAGTCACTTAGACCCCCTGAAAAAGGGGGGGAAGCCATCTAATTCTGTGCACCTAAAATAGCAGGTGTTTCGTAGGTTCTGCCTCTGATGACAGCAGAGTGAGTAGCTCTTCCAAGAGCAATTCAGAGCATTGGTCTGGATCAACCCCTCCAGGAGCCTTTCTCTGAATACCGACAGGAAGTATTGCTGAAACTAAGGAAGTAGCTAGTTGACTTGGATGATAAAAGTGGTGAAGATAATATCTTAATACTTCCATGGCTTTTACTCAGCACTAGCTACTGACTTTATTGTTTTATTTTCTCTTTAATGTTTAGGAAACATACTGACTTCCAGTGGTCAAATGCTATAACTGCTAAGTGATGGTGGGCCAATCAACACATAACCCACCCAGTGTACAGAGAAAATGCAGACTTTTTGTACTGGTTTTGGCTGGGATAGAGTTAATGTTCTTCACAGCACCTCCTAGGGTGATATGCTTTGAATTTCTGATTAACAGTATTGAGAACACAGGGTTGTTTTAGCTGCTGCTGAACAGTGCTTATGCAGCATCAAGGCCTTTTCTGTTTCTCACCCTGCCCTGCCAGCAAGGAGGCTGAGGGTGCACAAGTGGTTGGGAGGGCATCTGCTGATCCCAACTGACCAAAAGGACATTCCATACCATGACATCACGCTCAGCAATAAAAATTGAGGGAAGAAGGAGGAAGGGGCAACGTTCGGAGTTACGGCGTTTGTCTTCCCAAGTAACAATTACGCATGATGGAGTTCCGCTTTCCTGGAGATGGCTGAACACCTGCCTGCCATGGGAAGTAGCGAATTAATTCCTTATTTTCCTTTGCTTACACACACAACTGACTTTATTATTAAACTGTCTTTATCTCAGCCCACAAGTTTTCTCACTTCTTCCCACTGAGGGAAAGTGAGTGAGCATCTGGGTGGGGCTGAGCTGCCTGCCAGAGCTAACCTACAGCATCTTCTAATGTGCATGTTATGGTACATGTTTCCTCTCTGGTACTGATTGTACATCCCATCTATCATGTCACAGCTCAGATGCCCTTAGGAATTGTAAGCTTGGTATTTCTGAGCTTTCCAAGCCTCTCTCCTTAAGGGCGACTTGTAGGTTAGCGCTGTTTTTTACAGACTTAAGATACACACTCTGAGAGAAAATAAATGAGACTCTGAAGGGTACATTTTTGCTACTGTGAGCTAGGAACGGAGGCTGTGATGTGAATTTACCAGAAGGAAAGCTCGTACACATTCTGCTGAAGATGTACCTCAGCCAATATCTGGTAAACCAAACCAACAACCTACAGAAACTGGAAGTTAAATGGGACAGGCTTTATGCTTGTACTGTACACCTATCCAGTTCATAGTCATTGTTAGAGAGACAAATGCATCAACACAAAGAATTTGTACAGCTCGTTTGCAGTATGTGGTCAATACAAAAGCTTGATGGAACCTTGGCAGAAATTAAGTTGGCAGGGCTTTGATCCAATAAGCAAAAAATCAAACACTGCATTCTGGATATTTAAATATCTGATCAATGACCAGAGAGCTCTGCCAATGTTTAGCTAACAAAAGACTTGTCATATGACAATCTAAGCCATTTGCTTTCTGGTTTTGTGATGCATGGAACGAATTATTATTCATTGTTGTTTAGTCCCACTTTCCCCCTCAAACAGGACCCCCAGCAGCAAAAGCAGATGTTAACATGCCAGTAGATGGACACTTAGAAAGCTAAGCTCAACTGCAATTTGCTGCTGTTGAAGTCTCTAAAGATAAACTTGTGCTCACCAGCTAAAGGATCCAATCTCTTAAGTTCTTGAAGAGACTACTCATGTACACTTTGATAGGGTTTCTTCTTTTGCATAAAAGAGAGTTTTCTTTAACCTTTTGGAACTGTGGCAATCCCATCCACTCCTTTTGGCTCATCTGTCTTGGTGTGACACCATTCCCTCCAGGACAGAGAAGCAAGGACTTGCTGCAATTACTACATGAAGGCATAACCTGTCTTTGGACATTGCAGATGCTAAAATCTTACATGGGTTCAAGGGATAATAGAAATTCATAGAAGAGAAATCCACTGAAGACTGCTAAATTTAACCATATGTGTCTCAAAAAGCCCCTGAGCTGCAAGTGGCTGGCAGCAGGGAGGGTATTTGGGGAAAGTACTATGTACAAAGAAATTGTACGCTTCTTGGCTCGTGTTGGAGGCAGGATACAGTGCTAATAAGAACACAGGTCTGACCCAGAATGGCAGCCTGTATATGTTGTATTAGTTAAATGCTCACATCTTCATGCAGACAAACTGTCTGCAATCAAAGTCACTTTGTAGTGTCCTAGTTTCCTGGCTGGTCTAAAAACTGCAGCAAGTAGTTACAGCCTCCTCTTTCCCCTACCCTGAATGACCTGACACTACATGCTCTCAACTGGTGTCTGTGTTGCTTGAACTCATGTCCAAAGTTTGTGTACTCTCCTCTGCAGAGCTGCTTGCTCTTACCCTGGGCTGCAGCCTGCACGAAGCCAACAGACACCTTCATATTTTGTGTCTGCATGGTGAATTGGGCTTGGAAACAGATCTGGCTGTGATGGTGCGTGTCTGCCTGGCAGAGCATTTCATTCGCCAGGCTCACCCCTTGACCTGGTTCACAGTGATGTGGTTCCACAGAGGCATACTGGAGCCACGCAGAGGCTGGTGTGCAGGAGCGGAGACAACAGCCGAGAGGGAGGGCAGGATGACTACACGCACCAGCACCACAGTCAAAGCAAAACTGGTGGAACCGCAGCTGGGGCTGCTAGTGATTAACACCACTTCTCCTGCAACTTCCAACCCACTCTTTTGATCCCTTCTACAGCCCTCAAGGGGACCATGACCTTCACTTTGAAAAACACTGCTGCAGCACAACCAAGCTGAGAGGGGAAGTCCACTGACAATACGCAGCTGTAAATCTGGGTTAAATAACAAGTTATCCTGAACTGATGGCTGCTTGCTGTTCCTGATGCACAGAGGCGAATGTGACTCATTAATAGCAGATGTATATTGCTTTAAATTAGCCTGCTAGAGTAACCCCAAACATAAGTGAAACCAAAAGCAAGGTCTCAGGCTTTAGAAGGACATGAAAGAGAACGAGCATATACACATAAACTCCCCAGCAAGAAGCCATTTTTCACTTAGGCAGAAATAAACCCACAGATTAATAATCTGACCAACCGGTTCTAGAAATCAAGATAATAATTTTTGCTTATACTAAATTTACTGTGGTTTGCTTGTTCTTTTTTTAAAGTAACGGCCAGCGTCCTTTCCCCTGACTTTTTTTCCTTGCGTAAAATATCCTTAGGGACATCCGCTCCTGAAATTGTAGTGATCACTAATAACGACTGTGTGCAGCCATCACTGTGTAGGCCACCTGATACTCCTTGTAATTTTGTTGTTGTTGTTCTGCAACACAAAACACAGTAAAAGGGATACTGTTCCTCTGCCATCAAAATCAGTTCAGGTTGAAAATGACACTAAAATATTTAACAGAAAATGCAGCTTTCCAGTTGAGGATGGAAAAACCCAGCACTGACGAATGCACAGTACACAGTCTTTTGTGAGAACGTGTCCAATTGTAAAAAAAATAATAATCATAGTCTAAATAAAGCAGCACATAATTAACTTGCCTTGGCTTGAAGATGGGTTGAAATGTATTGTGTCATGTCTGGCTAGGTCAGTAGCACATCAATCTAGTGAAAACTAAGCCTTTTTTTTTTAAAGTTCTCCCTATTGATAAATACTCCTTAGAGTGTCATTGTCTCTCCCCTCAACATCTTGGATGCTAGACTATGTAGGATTCAGACGGTTCAAGCCATTTACTAGGGAGTTTCTGAAGACATATTTACTATGTCTGCTGCCCAACTAGCAAACAATCTGGTTTTACCTTGTTCAATAAATGCACATATTTGGAAAAGCAAATCTTGGCAAGTGGGAAAGTATTATGATGCATTCCACTGTTTCATGTTAAAGAGACAGTATGAAATTAAATTAAGCCTTTTGGGGGAAAGTATATTGGAGGACAAATTAAGCCCAAACCTAGAGAAATATTCTTAGGGAATTAAATATAACTACATTCCTTTCTTTGGAATATACTTTTCTACTCTTTTGTCAGAATGTTCTGCATTTGGCATACCACAAAGCTCCAGCTTTCATAAAGACTTTCAGACAGGCAATGTTGCCTAAAGGACTGTACCCTGTGTGGACTGGGACTTATTCCTTTCCATTTCCACAGAAGAAAATACAATTTTTTTCTATTGTTGTATGTTCTAACTCATTACTGCTGAAAATGCTGAAAGCTGCACCAGTACCTGTTCTGAGGTCAGCTGGATTTACAGCTGCTTGCACAGAGTCTTGGGTTAGTGGGGTTTTTTTTGTCTATTAAAATAAATCTCTAGGATCTGGGGGAAAACCCATAATACAGGATAAGGGAGAAAATCCGGCTGACAGAACAGAACGGTTGGAAGGGACCAGCCCTGAGCTGATACTCCCCTATGGACACAAACAGCTCTTCCAAGAATAGGTGGAAAAGAAGGTGTACAACTGTCCCAGGTTATTTTATTCTACTCAAGAACCATCTAATGAGAGGGCCAAAGTGTCCCAGTCATACGGATACACATTCATATGAATCATCTGCACTGCAGATAGACAAGAGGGACCAAATACCTGTGTAAAGTTACTCATGAATCCTAGATAAGAGCAAGTCCCAACAAACAGGGAAATCCAGTTGGTTTGGTAGGTTCTGGACTGACAGCCCCAGGGACTGATGACCTTTCATAAGCCACAGTGCAGGTACAGTATAGACCATGATAGTAAATGGTTACCCCATCTTTGTTGCTAACACTTTTCTTCTCAGAAGGAAAGACAACCTGTACGCTCCTAGACAAAAAACGTCACCTGGAGCCTGTTCATCTTTGTGAATTACTACTTATTTTTTTCTCTGATGAAACACTCCTTTTAGAGAGAAAAGAAAGGGAATCTGTTCTTCATGTTTCAGCAACAGAAAAGAGGATACATCCACTGTGGGTGAAATACATGGGAAAACCAAGCACAAGAGAGGGTTTCAGAAAGCTTCATCTGTGCCATGGCCCAAAGTACACTAGTAGTGCCATCCACATCTAACAAACCATACATGACAATGCATAAGAAAAATTGATTTACGGGTAGTTTTGTTTCCTGCAATGGAGAGTTTTCTTTGCCATGGATGCGAGGAATGAGATCTTATACCACTGCAACAGGAGTGGCTGCCACAGAGTTAACTGCCATACATCAGCCTGGTTTACAAAAATATCAGAGTGGAATGACACAGTCAAAAGATCACCCAAAATATTATTCCTCACCCATGAAAAGAGTTGGGATATTTAAAAGCATTCCTCACTATGTCATCACTTTGCAACATTCCAGTATGTTTTATACTTTTATTAATGTAGGAAAGATGAGGTTAAAGGTTATGAAACCTGCCACTAACATTTCTTATTATTAGAAAAGGATATGTTAAGAAAAGTGGACTCTGAAGTGCTTTCTAAACTTTTCTACAACTCCTATAGCTTGTGTGTGCTACCTATTGCTACCTACCATTCATTTATTTCCATTTATTCTTCCTGTGATGTTATTCATTCCCTAATCAACCCTCCACAGAAATACTGATTTGCTTCACCATTATTCTATTGTTATGAAGCGACTTTTTGACATTTTATGTTAAAAGACGCTGTTACAACTTAGTTAAACTTTCATAAGTTCAGCTGAAATTTTCCATGCCTCATGTTTGCTCCAGGCTGTTGTTATTCATGTGTTTTTAAATTTCAAGAGTCATGGTTCAGTTGTTTCAGAAAAGAAAGTTAGAGGGAAATAAGTTTTGCCCACATATAAAAAATTGAGACCATTTATTGTATGCAATTTGTTTAATGTTTTAAATGATGTATATAGAATTTGGCAGGGGAAGGGACACTCCTGCCAGGAGTCCTTTTTGCTGTCTTTGGGAAAGCTTTTTTTTAAAAAATGCATTTCACAGACACTTAGTAAAATCCTTGATTTTTCTAGTAGCTATAATCTCTGAGGGCTCTTGTCTCACAGAGCATCATCAGACTGCTCCCAGCTCCAGTGATTATTAGCTGGGCTGTGGTGCCAAGCACAGGGTTACTGAGGGACAGCAATAGCAACTGAAAATTATTCCAGACTACATACAGGACCTTAAAGCAGGGAGCCTCCTTCTCTCTTTGTTAATAACATGACTGCCAGTAACCAACAGCATGGAAGAGGAAACCCACTGAAGCAAATTCAGAAGTGGTATGTGCTAGACAGTATGGGATAAAAAGGAATAGTCAAGAATAATGCATCTAATGACAGAATGAACCCAGTACTGGGTGCCTGCAAAAGACTGGATGACTTGACAACCAACTGGCTGAAGGGAAAGTCAGTAGTATCAGGCAAGAAACAAAAAGGTTGCAACCTTCAAGGTTTTATCCCATGCTTTTACTGTTAAAACTGAAAAATGTTATGTCTAGCAACTGATGTCTGATTTTTATATTACTCCAGTGTAACAATTTAGCTGATTTCAAACAGAGTTATTCTCACTTTTCAGTGGCAGTATGAAGATCAGAATTCAATCCTTCAGTTGTACTGGAAAACTTTCTGCTTTCCAAATGCATCAGTAAGAGTCAGGGCTTTGCATATAACTGTTACAAGTGTGCTTTGTTCTGGAATGCATCAGGTTGTTCTACAAACCTACAAAAGTTCTCAAATGTCATGCATTTGCAGCAAACGGGGGGGGTGGGGGGGGGGGTGGGTATAGCAAGAACAGTCAAGCAGGGCAGAACTGCATGACCCTTCAGAAACTTTAAATCATGTTCCAAGTGAATCATGACATATTTGGTTTGCAGCATTTTTCTTTATATTGAAGATGCCCTCACAGCAGATGAAGAAAAGAAGCAAACCGGTTGTTTATTGCACAAGTTAAACTATATAGGAATGTTTGAATTAGATACGTCATGAAAACAGTGACTTGGAAGCTTTGTCTCATTATGGATGGCATTAGTCTATTTAATCTACTTTGATGAGTGTTTGCATTCGGAGCTACATGAATAGGGTATGTATACCTAACTAAAACAAATAAAACTGCCACGGCTGGCCATACTCTCAAGAGTATGTACAAAGCACTTCATGTGGTGCAAAGTTCACTCTGGGGTGGAACGCTAGTGTAGAAGCTGAGAGAGGAGCATAAAGCCTCCAAGCCCTGCCTCACAAAGACCCCACGTTCCACTCCCTAAATGTGGCTATCAGGCAAGTCTTGCCCACCAGGCTGGAAGCTGAATGGCTTATTGAGCTCAGAGAGGCTCCATCAGGCAGGTTTATGTTAACACTGCCTTCCTCGCTTGACCGTTCATAGGGGAAAATGTTACGACTACCCACAAAAGGGAGACCATAAGGCCTGGGACTTGCATCCATTTTTAAAGAAAGACATTTAGGAAAGAAAAAAACAACCCCCTTAATAAAACCAAGTTAACACAATAAAAATTTGCAAACACATGCTGGGCCAACTTCTGATCTCAGTTCAGTTGAGAAACTCCACTAAAACAGAGGGAGCTGGAAGAGAGGGAGGAAGAGAACAGATGGGAGAAGCAGACGAAACAAAGAACACATGCAGACAAGATAATTAATTTATTTCAGAATGGACAGAACCACTTATCCATAACTGCCTGTAATGGAACACACACATTTTTCCATGTATACAATATTTTGAGTTGGTACAAAGACATTATGTGATTGTGAATGGGAGGGCAAGAGGGGATGAGACAGTTTCTCTGGCCCTGGTTCAGAAAAGGATGTGCTTTGTCTTCTGTGGGGCTTAAGAACATGCTGTAACATTTTCCTGAGCTTAAGTTTCTATCAGGAGATGCTTCATACTATGAAAATGTTCAGAAGTCTCCAGACAGTTATCTGTGGTACTTTGCACTAATACCAAATGATACTTCGAAACTTACTCTGAGTGCTGGTTTATCACTCACTAACATCAAAACAAAGATTTGTCTTTACAGTCTAGACCAGGGGTCCTCAAACTATGGCCCGCGGGCCGGATACGGCCCCCCCAGGGTCCTCAATCTGGCCCCTGGTATTTACAGACCACCCCCACCACCACCCCTCGCCAGGGGTTGAGGGGGGAAACCAAGCAGCCGCAGATGACGTCCTGCCACTTCATCCGTGTGCCGGCCCCCTGTTTAAAAAGTTTTAGGACCCCTGGTCTATACCCATTGCTCCAGTTTTATGCTGTTATAAGTCACTTGGATGGACTTAAACTAGGAAAACATGGTGCAGTAGGTATGTAGAACTTTTGATTAAAGAAAATATCCAGAAACAACACTATTAGGGCAACAAAATCAAGCACTAAAATGTGAGGCAATGTCAGAATCAAGTGCTGCTTGATAAATATGAATGTGGGCTTCTTGCAGGCTGCAACCTTTAATCACAGGTCATCTATTGCATTTTCCACACAGAAACTGTGTCTCCTTCCAAAAGACAGAAAGGATGGCACTAACTTTATTAAAACAAAATACTGAACTGCTGTCTTCATCATCTGATGTGCTACTGCCTCACTCCTAGAACCTCCATTTCTCAGAGCAAATGACATTGACCTCTCAGCAAAGGATTACAAGGCCTGCTGATTAAAGCACTATACACAAACTAGGTATTGCTAATACATTAAGAGAAAGCTAGATGAGAAACAGAGAAAACAAACAGATTTTATGGAGAACCCATTAATGACCGATATAAACAGCTAAAGCCAGTGCAGGAAAATTCAGAATTTTAGCCACATTCTGGAATTTGGGTGGAACAGCACCAAGCCACAAGTCCTGCCCATAACACCCTTGCTTAGCTGATATGAAACTATCACTAGCATTTTATTAGACATCTGTCATACGAAAAATGGTGGCTGCATTAAAACAACTTACCAGAAAGAAAGGGCTTACGCAGATGACAGGAGTTCCTCTAAAAACAGCATTGTTTTCTGCCTCACCTTCTGCGAAGCTGGATTTCAAGGACAGTGATTTTTGATAGCTGGTCTTTATAGCGTTGGTTATAGGTGGACATGGCTTTTTAACCAATGGATTTAAGTCAAGGTGTCAACCTTGATTTCCTCATATCCCCTTTCTAGAAGTAAAGAGATTGTACCAGCATTCTCAGCATCTCTCAGTTTGGCTCTGACACAGGGCGTGGACAGATGAAGTATGTGTAATGGCTGTCTTTCCAGGTTACTAACATTTAAAAGGAGAAATGAAATGCCATCTGTAACACTAAATCAATAAATAACAAATGGAGGCATCACCTGTAATAGGCTGTAAATTAGTTTTGAGGATAAAGTCTTATCAGCTGAGATGTTTAAGAGTATTACTGGTTAGAAAAAAACCCAAATGTCTAACAGCTCATTAGTATGCATCAAGGATTTAAGAAGTGACATAGCTTTCATTGGTAAATGATCACATTTTGTCTAACACAAAAATATCCAAGGAAATTATCAGTGATTCCATGGGAGTGTCAGCAATAAACCTGATCAACCCATTTAGCAGAGGAGGTAACATCATATCTCCTCCTAGAAGGGCTCCCTCCCAGGGATTCTGAGCCTAAAACTGCCTTTGAGCTGGGGCAATTTGATCAAGAAAGTACCACCTTTTGCTCATTCAAGATTTGGATAGCCAACACGAAAATAAGCACACGTTCCAGCTGGACCAAGATTGCTAATGCCACATACATCAGTCACTAGGGTCAACAGCCATGACTCCAAAGGCTGTCACAAGAGTAGTCAGTTTTTTCTTTAAGTGGTAAAATAATAATTTTTCCAAAAGACGACTTCTAGCCAATATATTTGGAGGGGTTTTTTTGGCAGGCTTCTCTCATTATACAACCCTTTTCATTGATTTTCATGTTGAGGAGAGGTGGAAGGGGGCAGAGGCACTCACAATAAGGGAGGAGTTGCGACATGTCCTAGTAAGGGCTGTCTTTCCCCAATTGCTGCAGTGTAAATGCAATGAAGAGATACGCTCAATTTTGTGGGACAAAGCAAGTTCTAGAAACGCGTTGCATTTATTTGTGATCTCTTCATAGCAACTGGAGCTTCTACCAATGTTCTAATTTAAATCAAACAACTCCTCCCATTCCATAATGTTCTTTCTGTATGTGAAAAGAATCACATTCCACTCTCAAAATTAATTTCACTAAGCCAAATTAACCCAGCTCTTCTAATCCTTCCTCCTAAAACAGATTCCTCACTTCCCATTTTATTTAGCAACTCTCCTCCCTCTACATGTCTTCCAGCATGAATTAATCTTCCTGGAGCACAGGTGACTCGAATTCTTCACTAATGCCTTGTAACAATGGCATGCATGCAAGGAGAGATACTGTGTTGATTGGAAATGCTTGTCCTAGCTCCATTCACACGCCACATTTTTAATGACTCCCCGTGAAAACTGACAGCCATCTTCAGGCTGGCAGGTCTGCCCTTCTTAAATATTCTCAACTAATGGGCTTCTTGCTCATGGCAGAAATTCCTGTCAGACCCTGGGGATGGTATATTACTGCACTTGACTTTAAACCACCCAACAATTAGGTATCTAATCCAACTTGGTCATCTAGGTTTCCTCTCACTGGTGGGAGCAATGAACCGGGGTCAATTTGCCCTTTCCAACAGAAAGCTAACTGGCCAGGATTGCCCTTAGCAGGGGCCTCACCCTCCCTCAAATGATCTCAGAGAAGATCTAGGGAAGCATTTTAGACTATGCATCTGCTTTTCAGATGGCAACAATTAGGTGTTAGGACTGCTGGTCACAGGATCTACAGGGGAATGTAGTTGCTGCCATGATTTTTAGGCACAGAGTTTTCAAGGCAGAAATTCACAGCCCCAGGTGAATTTTTTACTCAGGGAACGGTGAAAAGTTAAGCACACAGGAATACAAGCAAGAAAAAACTGTGCTGAGGAAGAGCTGCCTAAGGCAGCTGAACTGAAATTACCAAAAGAGAGGAGCAGCTACAGTCTTCCCACATATACAATTATGTGAGGGTAGCAGAAATCTCATGGTTTTGGCTACACGATGAGACCCTTTTGGCAACTGGGGTTACTGCTATTGTTTTCTTTAGAAAAAAAAAAGATGGACAAAGGCGAGAACAGTGCTTCGTTTCCTACCACTGCACAAGAAGTGGAACACAGGCTCAGAAAAGAGAAGCCCCACAAGTCCAGCAGGTTTGAGCCCACTTCTGTCCTCTCCCAAGGTAGCACACTGACTCCCAAGGATCTAGCTGTGATGTGGAAACTGCAGTGCTGAGGAAAGCCATACAAGACCAACAAGGCCAGAAAGTGAGCAAATAGATAGGACCTGGGGTTTTGGGGGTTTTTTTGCTTGCTTGTTTTTGTCTTGCTCCTGAACACAGACACCCAGATTCCTGCTGTGTTTCAGACTAAGGGCCTCAGGTTTTTTTCTGGATTTCAGGCCTCAGTTCCTTACTCAGCAAAGTTTTGAGGGATGCTCTCAGGCTTTCCTGGATTGCCAGGACTGCAGTTCCATTCCTAAACATCTGAAGAAGCTGCCAGATTTTTAGAGGAAATGAACAAATTTATAGCCTCCGAGGAATTGGGTGGAAAACCAGAGTTCTTCCATACCTCTTAAAAATCAGACCCCTGTTTATTCTGATGCCTAAACACGGATTTAAATGTTTAATTTCAGGCTATGCACTTGAAAGCTCTGGCTTCAGAAACCCCTCTAAGATCCTCTGCTTGGTGGTTTTGGGTCACCAACTCTCACCAGGCCTTCCCACAACGTGCAATTTCCCTCTTGACGGTTAGCGATCAGCCAAGCACCGGAATGGCCGCAGCGCAGGCGGCCGGCAGAGGGCGGACGGGGCCCGGGCAGGCCGGTGCGGGGCGGGCCGGATGGCGGGTCAGGCCGGGGCTGGGTGGCGGGGCCGGCCGGTGGCGGGGCCAAGGGCCCGCCGCCCTCGCCTGCCCGCAGTACGCAGCCGGCCCTCACCCGCGGCACGGGCCTGCGGGCGGCCCGGCCGCGTCAGCACCCACCAGGCGGCAGAGGGGACAGTCCGCCTGTGCCGCCATTCGGAGGAGGAATCATCCGATTTGGATTAAATAATCCCTGTTATTTTTACTTGTGAAACACCTTCGTAAAGGCGACGCCAGCCTGCTCTGACGCAGTGATGCTTACCGGCAGCTGCAGTAGGCCCGCAGCGCCCGGCCGCACTCCCCCGCTCAGCTGCACTGGCCTGGGCGCCCGCGGTGACTGGCCAGGCCCGGCCCGGGCCCGCTGCTGCCCGGCACGGACCGCGGGGTGCAGTTGGGCAACTCAGAGCACCAGGGCCAGGGAACCGGCCAGAATGCACACCGGTGCACTGGCTGCAAAGGAGCTAGGCTGCCCGTAACCAAATACAAAATCTGCCCCACTTCCATTCTTTTGCACCTGCTCACCTTGCAGAAATTCAGGATGGCAGCAGAGAGGGAGAGCGCTGGGCATGAGATGTCTACCTTGCTGCTGCCCCGAGCACAGAACATGTGTTTTGGCAATAAAGGCTTTTAACATTTTAAAGTGATGTTTTCTTTTTCTCAGTGAAATGTGCTAGGATGGTAGTCTTTAGGACTGAAGCCCTTATTCAACACAGTGCTCGACACAAAGCACTTGCTGGGATGACACAGCCAGAAGTGACACTGTCCCCTCTGCACAAAATGAAGAGGCTGCTGTACCAACATAGACTGTATCCAATTACAAATAAAAATTCTATATTCTCACCACTTAAGCTGCTCCTGGAACCCCTCAGGGTTCCCTTATTTTTATGACCTGTCTGTAAGCAGTTACTTTAACCCTCTGATGATATTTATAAAGCGATACACAGTACTATAAACGATAGCCTTCCTTTACAATTCTGGATGATTGACCATGGGCTTGCAGCCCCTCCCTCGTTAGCTAGTACTCTTCTAGCTAACAAGTATAACATTCACTATGTAAAGCTTACTATTCAGACAAAGCACATTGGATCTCACTGGAAATCACCCATACGCTCCCCATGAATTCCTGCCTGGGCTTCTCAGTGGGGCAGCAACATTACACTGAGCAAGGACTGAGAAAAAGTTTTCAGGCTTCAAGAAGAACCAGGCTGGTGCAAGAGCTCAGGAATGTCAGACTCAGCTGGGCTACTACCATCCACAAACCAGAGTCCATGCCTGACCTGAGGCACCTTTCAGCTCTAAGGGCACTTCTAGTATCACTTCCTGCAAACTGTGGTCCCTCTGCCCTGCAGGGATTTCCCTAGAAGATCCAGCTCCTGAAACTCTCACTGACTACAGTTACATGGGATTTGTAGCACCTTCAAAGTCAAAGTGTGTTTGGACAAAACATCTCAACCAAAGTCTGAACTTAGGGAACTTCTGGGCTTTGGTTACATTGTGGTCTTCTTCAAAATGGCTATGGCTTCAACCCCCAGCTCTACAAATCTGAAATTCTTCCTAAAACGGTCCCTCCTTGGCCATCTGGTCTAAGTATCCTGTAATTCTGTGCAATCATACTTGGAGTATTGGACCTGGTCTAGCTATAATCTTTACCAGCTTCCTGGAGTGCTTCTAGCAACATCAACTGGATCTTAATCCTCCAGAGTCAGATTACCATAGCATCATATATCCCCTGGGATTCACTGCTAAAGCCACAGCTCTCTTCCATTTTCCATATTCCTTCCATCCTGAAGATTTTCTGGAAGGAAAAGAGGTGGCCTAAACACGTAGCCCCAGCTTGGAACAAGCAAGGACAAACTACTTAGCAATCATGGGCTGTGGCGGCGGATCAGCATTTGTCTTGAATAAACTGGGTGGGTGTGAGGATGATAGGTAAGGAGTTTAAGAGTTTTACCTGACTCAGAGCAGATCTTCTTGATATGAGGACTAGAAAACTGTATTTGGCATCTAGGTAAAGTTATCCCTTTCCAGAGGACAAGAGATGTTCAAGCCTCAGGCTACAGCTTTAGTGAACAAGGAACCAACTTGCAGGACCATCACACTGCCAAACTCCCTAATACCCCCTTGCAGAGCCACATTTGTGTAACAGGTCATTCAGCTGTATTTTAATGAAGTCCTGCCTAGACTTCCTGGCCGAGTGAAATAACACTGCTTAAGCTCTCACAGCACCAGTTAGAAGGAAAAAACCCAGACTGGACTGTTATCATCTGTAATACTATAACACACATTTTTCTTTTTTGGCAGTTTCAACAGCACTTGAAATTTTGCTGTAAAGTCCAAGGAAATCAGAATACGAGACGTTTGTTGAGAACTTTTCTTCTAACATATATGTTTCCCAAAAAAACGCTGACTTGGAACTCAGAGAATTAAGAAAATTGAAAATTACACAGTGTAAAGACACCAAGAATTGCTTTTTTGCTTTGGAGACTTGGGCAGGTTCAGGAAAATGTCAGTGTTATAATGCAGTAACTTTGCTGATGAAGGTCTACTGGTAATTGTTGATCTGTGCTCTGTACTTCATCAGTGGTTTAAAAGCACCAATCCCCCCCGGCCTAGCTTCTGAGTTCAAAATAATATAACCTCTTTTTTATTTTCTTTTTTTCTTTCTTTCTTTTTTTTTTTTTTTTTTTTTAAGCAATTTTGTCTCATAGAGGCCAGGCATCGTCTTCTTCATCTTTGTTGTTATTTTGTTCCAGTGAGTTAAGTTTGAACATTGAGCAATCAAATTGCCAGTGCTCATGAGCTGTAGTTTTCAGTTTTCTAAGGAAGATACATGACATGGAAATTGGCAAACTTGAGATTCCACTTCAGGGTGTCTGGTGAAAATATTTTGGATCAGTAACATATCTGAGAGAAGACTGGAGAATTGGCCAGACATCCTGTATATAACATGCCAGAAAAGCCAGAGCAGCATCCACTCACAATTCAAATGCTTTTTAAGGTTTTAGAAAAGTTTAATTAGAAGAGTAGTCACTCTTTATGAAGTATGGCTTATAGAAGAGGGTTGTATAGGAAAGATGAAATTATGCACTAATTGACAGCTCTATCCTGGGGATTTTTTCCCCCCTTCAACATAAACATTTGTCTTGAGCATTTTTTAAAAATTACAGTAGACTAGAAGGTTGCCAAATATTTAGTGGTTTTGTGAAGTTGTTCGGTATTCATGTCTACTACAGTTCTACAGAAAACAGTTCTAAGAACCATTTCTTTCACCATACGGCAATCTAGAGAGGGGTGCAGGATAATAAACTTTAAAAATGTGATAAAAAGGTGATTTGAGCTGCTTTTATAATTATTTTTAAAAAGAAGCCTTTGTAGAGGCTGGATTCATGTCCTGCCAATATGTATTACTTGTTTGTCATTAGGACAGTGATTTTGCACATGTTCAGTCAATTCCAAAAGACAATGCTGTAATGTTTTCAGCTCTTGGGCTTCCCACCTTCCTGAGAGTAGACTGGCAACTGACGGAAGCTCTCCCCCTTCCCCGCCCTTGTTTACATCCCCACCAGTGCATGGCAGAACCAAGACAGGCAGAATGCCAGAGCTCCAGCTGCCTTTTTATTCCCCTCCAGGCACATCACACACAGAGCAAAGGCCGGGCCATGTCTGGCCTTTGAGGAGCGCAGGCAAGGGGAGAGGGTGCAAAAGAGGCCTGTCCTGCATTTTGCCCTGTGGTGTAATCAGGTGTAAACATAGATAAACACAGGTTGCTCACTTCTCATTCAGGCAACACAGAGGTTAGTAACTTCATAGCGCAGTCTCCAGCTCAGAGCTGCACTTACCCACCTTCTCTTCTAACCAAACAGGTGACTTGATCCACCTTATTCAGACCTCTAAACTCACTGCTTTTGCTCTGTAACTTCTGAGCTGGTCAGAGCTGTAGTCTTCGTGCTGGTCACAGCTACCAGCCAGCTACCATTACATCTAAAACTGCAGCCTAAATGCAATGCTGAGGACATGTTCCCCATCAGCTAGCATCTGTTGCTGGTTGGGCAGGGCAGGGTATGCTGCGCTTCCACGCTGCACACTGCTGAGCTCCGAGAAACACAGTTTCCTGCTGTTCTCTGACAGCTCTTCACTACCTTTTTATTTTAATTTTTTAAGAGCCAGAAAGGTGCATGACAGCAGGCTCAGCTGGTAGACTCTAGCATAGTAATTTATACCATTTGAGTGTAGAAGTTAAAATTGGAAGCATCAAGGACAGGACTGAATTTATTTTAAATTGTAGCTGGGCTCTCAAATTAGCTATTCTGTAATCCCAGTTCAGTTTCAGGAATGCCTGCCTAGGAAATCCCGCAGACCATCTGAGGACAGCTTGCAGTAACCACATGCTGCATGGAAGAGAGTTCGCCTGGAAAACCTGGAGAAAAGCCCCCAGAGACAGTGATCTCTCAGGAAGAAATGTCAGCCCATAGGAAGTGATACAGTCCACTACTGTCAGCACAGTTTTGAATTCCCTGAGAGACTCAAAGGAAGTTTTCCCTTATGCTAATACAAATCACCTCACTAGAGATTCCTTATGCAGTATCTTGGCGACTCATGGTCACAAGTAAGCAAGCTTGTTTCTTGCTACCTGCATTTAAAAAGTCAGGTGCTGGGTTTTTATGTTCATGCACTTTAAAGCCTGTCATATGGAAAACACCTGTAAACCATTTGTGGGAACAGGCTTTGTTTATTTTTATCACATAGTGATGATATGCAAAATCAGCTTTTCTACTTACAGGCCTGGCCTTTTGTTCTCACAGACTGTTTGGAAGGAATATGAAAAGAGACCAGATGCAGGACAGCCAGCAACATTTCCTCCACTGTCTCTGCTGTGAAGAGGCAAAGTATCAGCTACTTACCAAGGAATCACTACTAACTAAAGAATCTCTAATTCACTTTCAGGTTTTAAGCATTTATCCTTAATTAGTATTTACTTGTACATTCAGGAACCTGGGAGCAGCCACAGACAACAACCCTTAAGTTCACAGTGACACCTGGTGCTCAGGCTAGCAGGCAAAAGAAGAAAGAAGGGGGAAAGGGGGAAAAAGGGGGGGAAAGGAACCCAGCACTGACTGACTTCAGCTTTTGATACACCATCATTCAGTTCTGCTGCATCCTCTCCTGCTCTGCCCTCCCACCTCATTGTAAGAGCTGACATGATACATGGACCTCCAGCTTGGTTTGCAGAATTTAAGGAGTCAGTCAAGGCCATCTGAGACTTCTGTGTCCAGTTCCCACACTCTGCTAAAGACCTACCACACCTCTCTGATACATACAGATTAGTAATTTAAACAACATAATTTTCCACTTGTTAGGTAGTTAGGTTACGTATTTATTTCTCACGCTAGCATAAGATTGGTGGGCTTTTTGTCCTACTAACTCTACCACACTGCGATTTCAAGCACATGTAACTGACTTTCTGAAAATCCGTTTCTGCTTTGGGATCTCAGCAACTTGGTTCCACCATAAAAATATAGAACCACTGGTGTATTAACTGCATCCCAGCTAGGCCACAACCAAAGGGTTTTCATTAACACCTAAACACGTTTTGTCATTAGCTGACTAATTGCCAGTGCTTTAAGTATGTTTCGTTCTACTCCCTTCCAGGCTCCTAAGGCCTGGTGCAACTGTTTATACCTGCTGCATAATTCATACTTTGGGAGAGATGATTCTTGAAGACACAGCCACATGTACATGTAGATTCAGAAATCCTAACACCCTCTTAAGCTCTACTTCCATCCACAAACAAAAGAAATATTTTCTGTTTGTCAGATGCCCTTATTTGAGAGAACTTGTATCAGTGTTTATGTTGGTGCAATTCCACATCCTTTACTAGGAATAGGATCAGATACTCAGCAAGCTTCCTTGCTGGAGATTTTCCAGTATATGGAGCAACATGCCAGAACGACTATAAATGTCAGTAATGATACTAGCTGTATCATACACACAGGGTAAAGAGAGTAGAAAGGGTAACATTCAGTAATTTTAGGTGTCTTTACCCCAATTGTTGCACTTCTGCTAACACAGGCTATCAAATTAAAGTAAGTAGGGGAATTAAAAGGAATAATTGGCACCATCATGAACACATGTAAGGCCAAGAAAGTAATCTAATATGGATACAATCGGACTATCATAAGTTATATTCAATTCAGGGCTTGATGACAGGCATATCCCTAAGAGTTTTCATGTAAGGAACAAAGAAAACTCATTCAGAATTCATGAAGACTTGCAAGACTTTGGAATGCAAGCCCGTTTGATATATCTCAAGATTTATCACTTTTTGTACAGTAAATCGGCTCTTTTTTACTTCCTACCTGGTGCTGAGTATTTTCTTCTGTTAATGAAGATAGTGGAAATTCAGGATACTCTTCAAGTCCAAGGGGCTTTCAGCACCTCTCAAGGGCAGTACCTCTGTCAATAGAAACAGTCTTAGATTGCACTTCAGAAAACACATATTCAGGGAGATGTTTTATCAGAAAACTTGTGTGTGTGCCTAAAGTCAGAATGCAACAGAATTCTTTTAATTACCTATGAATTTTGATCTTTTATGTCCATTAACATCTCAATACTTAAGGATCTCCCTTGTCTTGCCACAGTGTCTGACACAAATCAGAGAGAAATGCGCTTTTTTTCCCTCCCCATAAACTCTGTTCCAGGGTTCATCTTAAAAGTTATATGTTCATCTCCTTGAATTCAACAAGAGAAGAGGATCAGCATGAATGAGAGCACTCCATCTACTGTTGCACTTATTTCAGGATTTGCCACTTCCATATTATAGATGAAGTTTTAAGCAACAATCTTCTCCTGTCAGCACTCTAAAATAACTGCCAGTGTAGCCTGTTTCCCAGAAAAGACACTGACATTTACAAGTGAGTCCTTGTATGTGCACTTGCAGTGGTGTCAAGTTCTGGAAACGTTTCATGTATTAGACTACAGTAATGACTGCGCAAAGAGCTGTACATTTTCCCTTTTCATAATACACCTTCTGCCTTACATACTTTTAATGCAGTTTCCTTCTCCCCTTCTTACAACATTGGTGATGGTAAATCAGTTTCCTAGGCCATGTGGAAACAAGGAAGAATCACTGTCTTTCTGAATTCTTTCAACATTATTTCATGTTTTCAGACAACCAGAATTACAAGAAATATAGTCAGACGATTTCTCACAACTGAACAATATACTGACATGCAAAAGGGAAATGGGAATATCTTCAGTCATCATCATTACTAACATGCGGCAACTGGATAAACTTCAGGACCTGAATTTTCAGGGTTTTTTTGTGAACAGTTCAAAATCACATATACGTGATGAGGGGAGTTAGATCTTAAGTTAGCTAGCTGATTCTAGATTTATCAGAACTTGATATTGGCAGCTGTGTTCTGTTCTTAAAGAAATCTCAGCTGTTATATTTTACTTTTGCTATGACAAAATTAAAAAGCCAATCACAGGACTCTTATCCTTTAAGAGAAACATGGTCTTTCCAAGTTTTTCCTCAAATAAACCATTAATTATTGCTTTTAAAAAATACTTCTTGCATACTTCTAAGACAATGCCAGACATTAAATATGCATGCTACATACAGCTCACTAACATAAGTGTGAGTGATTAATAAACCCTCTTATTGCTCAAATGCACAGAAAATAAACCTCTATTCAGCAAGGCCACAATTGCAATAGCCTTCTGAAAACTGTCACTTAAGTTTAATTTGAACTAGATGCTACGCCTGTACTGTATTTCTTACTACAATTTACTATTCAAATTCCAGAGTTTGATTCACCTTCTCATCCAGCCCAATGCTTCTTTACCCCAGGTTCTGTATTTTGAGAAGTATAATGTCTGCTATACAGAGAACCTGAAGCGACACATCTGCCAACATTACCAATTCCTGTATAAATATCCTAAGGACTCCTTAATTACTAAGGTTTTGTTATCAGCATAGTGTTTATTCTGCTAGGAATTACAAGACAGTTTCTCTGAAATAAATCTACCTCTTGCTTGTGCATGCAAACTTTGCTGTTCTGGGGAGGTGTCAGGCTCTGAGTAACTGACGCTCAAATGCAGCAGCTGGAGTTACCATTACAGTCTGTTCCCATAGTTATATAGACCTATCAGTAGTATATTTCTTCAAGTAACAAATTAAAGAAAGCATGTACCAGGAAGGGGAAAAATAACAAAAATCACATCCTATCATTTCAGATAGCTATAACTGCAGCTTCCAATTCACTTGTAACAAGATCCATCCAAACATCCAGAGGCGCAGAATGCCCTTGCTGGTCCTACAGGAGAAGGGAGAGGATGGCTGCGGCTTCAGCTGGCATGGCCACGCCAGGGGCTTCTGTGCACCTTTACAGCAAAGGAGCTGCAGGTGTGTGCAGGCTCCCAAGTCAGGCGATACAAAAATAAGGGGAGCTCACCTGTGAGATGTGCTTAGCAGTCTTGGCTGAGCTCTTCTCAAATACTCCATATTCCTTTTTAAAACAATTTTTTTAAGGGAGAGACAAGGGATTTTCATATATATATTCTTCCCTGTGTCACAAGGCATTGATGTATGTATGTAGGTTGGAAGTTATCAGACAAGGCTTGGCCAAGGCCATGCACTTTATATTTCATGCTAACTCTCCCATGCAACTGTCAGCCCTATGTTTCATTAGTCCAGCACTGAGGAAAAACAATTGCAACAGTGGCAGTGCTGCCAGACTTGCTATTTCTGTGTAATGCGGAGAGTTCCCTCTTCCGTCCACTCTGTCAGGGAACAAGAACAGTGCTTTGCTTTCTGCCCTTATAATCTTATACAACAAGAGGTGATGGCTGTGCTGCACTTGTCACCACCCTATAACAGGAGGGCTGCCATTTAAAGTGCCAGACTGGAAAGCTGAGCGTGCTGCTGCACCTGCCTTCTGCATAGTTTTGAAGAGGGAGTCCTTACAGTCTTCATTCTTCTATATAGGGCAGAAGATTTGTAGCGCATTGGCTAAGGGAAAGGATTAAAATGAAGTGGTTTCATAATGTTACCGTTGAGTTTTTTGGCTTTATGTTTCAAGTTCATGTGCTTATATTTACATGAGTAAGGGAAGACACTGAGTGTGTTCAGGTACACTTGTTTCAGTATACATGTAGAGATGAAGTTTGCTGAATTAGCAAAAATTAAAATGTTTTGGCCCTTCTGAGGGCAAGATTAGGGACACAAAGCTGTCCATTTCAGTAGGTTAAGATAAAAATCTGCTTGCACCACAGCTTCAAAATCTTCACAGTAGCAAAATAGCTTCCACCCAAAACTTAATGAAATTTCAAGGTAAGCATCCATGTGGACACCAAGGAAATAACAGCTATTTGGCAACAGCTTTCTTGGCTATTCTTCCCCTAGATCACCCTTTTCTTTCCATTCATTTTCCTTTACCCACCCTAGTCAATCACTAACCAACTAATTATCTGAGATGTCCATCTAATTCTTAGATCATTACCAAAAAATCATACTTGAAATGAGATTGGTTCCTTCTGTTTCAGGGACTGAAAACTGGGCTTGAAAATTTGGTATCTAATCGACCTCAGGAAGGAACAAGTCAGGTCCTGCACTGATGGGAACAATCCTTGTCTCCTGGGAAAGGAATGTATGAGACAGAAGGGGCCTTTTATCTCATGACTGTATTTTCCTTGGACAGTGTAGAAATATACTAAATGAGTGAGGTTAAAGCATAAATACAGATTCCACAAGGCAGAAATAGAAAACAAAGTTGGTAAGAAAAAACATTATAAATGAATGGAAGTGATGAAAAGTTACTACAGACCAGAAAGAAAGAGACCAGAAAGAAAGAACAGATGAAATCAATAACTTGTAAAGGATGTAGATGTTGTGGAAGACAAACCAGTAAAACAGCAGGAGGAAAAAGCAAAAAATGAGATGCCCCTGAGAACTGCAGGCTGAGGGAAGGAAAGCTATGAACAGGGAGCTAGTCAGGAGACAGTAACAGAGATCAGAAAATGAAGCATGTATTTGAATTGGCACCAACAAGAGAAAATTACTACAAACATGGCAAAAATATCTAATGCCCTATAAAATACCAGCTTTATGCATGTAACAGTCTGGCTGGTATTAAAATGCTTTTCTAGCTCCAGACTTCACTTGACATTAAGAATTCTTGGAAAGGTAGGCTACAGCTCTGCTTTTTCTGCTCCAGGCCTTCTCCAAACATGCTAGGAAGTACACACTCTTTTTCTGAACAATGTCATGTGGGTGCCTTACTTTGACCAGCCCATTAAGCATGTTTATTTCATACCCATGTAGACTATAGAAAAGGTATGTAATCCCAGAAGAGCAGTCTGACCAAACACAGAACGTACCAGCCCAATGCATTTGCTCCAGTAAATTACAGCATTTGTGAGTACATGATGATGAGTTTTCCATATGTACCACAATCAAAATAAAGAATCATGACCTAAGGAATACTCTCCTAGTGGGAATGCATAGCTATTTCTATGCAGTCAAAAGTATTTTAAGACCACTTTGCAATTCAACATCGTATTAAATATGCAATCCTTAGCACATACATTTTATCCTTTTAAAAATCCCTAAGTGTTAGAATGACCCCCTTGAAAGTATGTTTCACATTTAACAGATAAGAAACTGGGTGACAAAATCAGTATGCAGTTTAAGTCAGTGAGAGGACTCAATGTCAGAGTCAAGTGCAAATATCAAAGTTCACGTCAGCCTTGACCAAAATATACTGACTTGGTTCTTCTATATGTATTCCAGTTCTCTCCGCTGGAAAACAGTCCTCTTGAAAAATGTCCTTATAATACTGTGATAAAAGCCAAGAGGTTTGGTTGTTGATTTTTTGTTTGTTTGGGTTAGGCTTTTTTTGGTTGTTACAAGGTTTTGAAAACAGTGCCTGAACTCTGACAGCTGTTTGCTTGCTACATTGGTAGAGTCAGATTCCAGAGTATGGCATGATGTGTGTTTACATGAGCTCCTCAGTGAACAGAACATGAAGCAGCACATAGGAAAGGGGAGCTTTCCAAAACTTCACAGATGCATATGGTATTTTATGTTTTCCTGACAGGTAAACCATTATCCAGCTTTGCCCTGAGTTAGAAACCACTGAATTTTCTCAAGGCAGGCCTGAAAGATGAGGGCACTGACCTGCAGATATGCTCTCACTCACTGTACTCATGGTGAATCACTTTAAGAAATAACTTGGGTTTGGGTTGGGGTTTTTTTGATAAGCACTGTAGAAACTATGGAGAAACACGCCCCACCTTGGTTCACAGAACTGACACGTGTGTAGTTACCCATTATTTTGTAAAGACAGGCTTTCACCTGTAGTACCAGAAGTTGTCCTAAACTCACCAGAATTTTCTAATAACTTGCTACCTAAAATGACCAAAGTACAAAAATTACTATGTTGTCACCACACATACAATGGGCTGCAAAGCAAAGGTCCTTTCTCACCTTTGCTACTACACCAGAAACTGTGGGACATGGTTTGCAGAAGTGATCAGAAAGTGGCAGTTTTTACCATGGGGTAGGCACTGAACTTCCCATGGGCACAGCACTTAAGGTAGATACTGAAGTCAGATACTGAGTCAGTACTCCTGAAATACAACTGGAAATAGTGCATACTCTCAGAAAATTAGCTTCCTGGTTTCTAACCCCTTCCTCCTCCTTGGTGTTATACTACTTATCATAAGGGTACAGCACCCAAAAATCATGAGTATCTGGATAATCAGAGCTACAGTGTATCCTTTATTGCCACCTATAATCGCCCCATGTAAAATCAACATTTTTGTTGTTTTGCGGACACGGCATGGCCCAGATAATTCAGTCTCAGTATGGAAATGCAAGAACAAAAAACAGCAGCTCCCTGGCTGCCTTACTGACGTATACTGCTGACCAACAAAATGTAAAGCAAGTCTCTGATCATTTGCCAGGGTGACATCTGGGTGCAGAGAAAGCAGCAAGATCACAGAAAGAGATTTTTCCTTGTTCCTATTACCTGAATGGATTATGACATGTGTTATACATTCAATAGGCAAATTGATTCATATAAAATAAAAGCTTAAATGTAGTCTGTTTCTTAAGCCATGCTTTCCTAAGGTTTGTTCAGATTCAGAGAGGTATGTCTTACTTTTCCTTTCAAGCCTTCCTGCTTGCTGCCTGGGCTTATCAAAATATTTTCCTAGGGGGCTGAATAGAAGAAAGTTACACTATTTTTAGCTATTTCTGCCTCTCTAATTATCATGGGATATCATTACAAGCAAAGAAGCTCATGAGTTCTGTGACCTTACAGGTTAGAAGCAACAATGAGAAAAAAGTGTTTAAATATTAAAAATAGATTAAACCCTATTAGGAAAGGCTCATACCTCAGCCGTGGAGCCAGAAAGTCACTTAACATTCCTTACCTTTGATTTCTCTCTTTGCAAGTCAGGCTTTGGGCACATGGAGTGCTGTCTAATGCAGGTTTGCCTGTGCAGATATAAACTGCTGCTATAGTATACGCTGCACAAGAAATAAGATCTTCTGCAGTTATTTCTTCATGATTAACACTTTCATGTCAAGAAGGGGTAACCTGCATCAACAGAGTAAGAAGGGCTCCATAGGTACCCAGGCATCCTTGCACAGACACACCAGAGGGCTTACAAAACTGTTCTTTGTGCTCATACTTAAGTTTTGTTCTCTTTTTGGAACAACTCATTTTTATTAAGTTGCTCAATAAAGTTTAATGGGATTAGTTTCATGCTGTTTGAAGAGTTTACAATATACAAAATGCTGCCACTGACAGAAAAAATTACAAACTCATTAAAATATTTAGACATTGTACTGATGTAGCTGCTTTCATTCAAGAATTTCAAAAACACATCCTGATCATTAATCACTGTTCCCAGGTGCCACGTATAACAGGTATTACTGAACCAAATACAGATGAGACATAGCAAAGATGCTAATTGATTTAGCTGAGCTCATTTGGGATCTAATCCAAATATTCTGTTCAAATACAAACATATTGCTGTTGCCTTAACAGCAGGAACCAGAGGATTGACTACAGCTCCGGAAAAGAATTGAGGAATCCATACCCCCTGCCAGCCTTCTCTGGTCACCATACCTGGCCTGATCCCATAATGAACAAGGGGGATAGGTACTATAGGTCTATGCTGAAATATAGCTTTAAAGTTTTCACTGTGTGATTTCACATTTTTGATGGATCTTCCATTTCTAAGTAGATTTGCCATGTGCAGACGCATATTCTTCTGTGGTTTCCTTCTTTTTCATATATCATTCTGGTAGTAATTCCCCAAGCCAGGTACCTTGAACCTATTTGCAAGCCAATAAAAAGAGATGGCACAGGTCTGACAGGGTGCAGTTCAACCTGGAGCCCCACTAATGGTGGAAACTGAAACAAAGAGATTCCATCTGGCTCTAAGCCTGAGCTAAGTCTGCATCTCTAATAGGGGCAGCAATCTTTCTGTAAGAAGTCCAATATAGCACCACTGAGAGGAATTAAAATGTGCAAGCCATTTTGACCACCACCCTCTAGAGAGCTGTACTGGAATGGAACAGCGAGTCAGTTGTGATAGGATGCCATTTGTTCCAGGCAGGAAGAAGGTGGAGGTAGGTTTTCTGGTAGTATAGATGACATCTAGCTGTCTTAATGATATCCCACTTCCTGGGTAATACGTTGCTGAGGTTCCTGTAGTCATCGTGTGTTGCTCCCTGTAGCTGACAGGGATGCAACAAGGTAGTAACTGACAGGTTAGATCCCGGAATATGGCTGCAGTGCTTCAGATGCATGCAGACCTCCCTGCACGGACCCACAACAAACCTTGTTGGGAGACTATCCTTTATGTTCCTATTTCCAGAATTTGTTTACCATTCTGTCTGCAAAGTATTTTTTTTTAATTGCTGGCCCATAAGCATGAGGCATCTATACATCCAAAAGGCTTATTGTCAGACTTGTTTGTGGTAAAGCTCTTATGGTCCAAGAAGACAGAGCCCAAGGAACACTGCAATGGCAGCTGAATGCCCTCTGGGGAAGCACACACTGCAGAGCAAGCCCTGAGGTACCATGTCACACACTGCTGCGGGTTCTTTCTGTGTCAAGGCTCCCCAAGACAAGCATACATCCTTCACATAGATACTGTGTATTTTGATTTCCGTCCTACATAAATTCTCAATATACAGTCAAGAAACCATGTATATGCATTACCCAAATTCTTATAGGCTATTTCATTTCTTGGGGGTAAAAAAACCCCAACAAACCAACCAAAACAATCTGAAATGGGGATTATTTGGTTTTTTAATGGTCTCTCCTTTTTCTCAGTGACTTCTGCTGGATTGAGGAAAAGGCTCGTTTTACAAGGTCAAGATTTTATGCTAACCTGTCAAACAAGGCGTAAATTATGTAAATGTTGTTCCACAGCAGCTGTGGAACTTCAGAAGCTGTTAATTCCAATAATGTCACTGTCTAAGATCTGGTCAAAAATTACAGATTGCCCACAGTGAAAGCCCATGGGAAACTCACACCAGAAGAAGGGCTGCTGGTACAGCAATGCTCTTTTCAAAACAGAATTGGGAGCCAGTAGGTTGAAGGGATCTGTTCTTGACTTAAGACAAGTTTATTATTTTAAACTGCTTTTGAGAATTTCCCTGCATTTTAGATGGTAAAAATAGCAAGCTCTGCAAAGACACAATGTAAGAATTACAATAAATAACCCCTTTGTAAATCATTGGTCTTACTGTTCCTTCACAAGTCTAAAATCTGAAGAGAAATTTGCTTAGAGCTATGGTATCACTCACACTAATATCCAAAGCATTAGCAAAATAACTATGTTTGTGCGTTCATAAGCAATTTAGCCTTAGTCTGAGAAACCAGCTCTTGACTGCAAGAGGTTCAGGAAAAGGCCGTCAAAAAGTTACTGCCAAAGACTCACATGCAACAAATGCCCCTCTGTGTAAAAAGTGTACTAAGTAACAGCAATACTTTTCTGCTTTGGAAACTGTAATTTTCATGTAGCTATCAGTTCCTAAGAGATTATTACAGATTAACTTTGGCCCACTCAGTGAGACTAATAGTATGTGCCTGTGCCATCAGAAATGCCACTATAATAAAAGCTGTGCCTTGAACTGAAGTTACAAGCAAGCCAGGGTCTCTTCAAACTGCAAGGAAAGCACTGCTGTAGATTTCACAGTCATTGACACTGAACCTCACATAAAATATCACTGCATCCAGAAGGATTCTATAAAGAGGTTCACAAATCTCATTTGTACTGTGTATTTACAATTGCTGTATATGGTAAAGGTGTTAGGTGATGAAGATCCTGCAGTGAGATACTCTGCCGTTAGCTAAGTCAATCAGATAATGTCCTTCTAGCTCCTACACCAGAATGCACAAGTCCTTCTACAACCTTGTCAAGGCTTTTAGGCAGCAGAAGTATTAGGAGCCAAGGACAGAAAAGGAGTTTACAATTTGAAAAAAATGCTCAGGAGAAAACATAGCTGATGTGCTTCCCTGTGGTGAATACAGTTGTATAACAACTTCTGAACACAACTGCCATGCCATTTCTGCATGCCAAGAAAGAACAGCAGAGTGGACACAGGTGGGCAAAGGAAGAACTAATAGACCTATTACTGTGCAGGTCACACATGCAAGAGCAAGGGATGTTGTTCTTGCCTTTTAGCAGGAGGAATAAGTGCAGCTCCCACTTCTGCTTCACTGACAGCAGTTAATGGGTATTATTCTTTATAGATTGCTTTGGTGTCTAGATGAGACACCCATGCAGAGCTCCAAGGAAATTTTTTCTTTGATATTGCTTTGTCTTCTTAGATATTGCATAACTATGTGGCTGATGCAATGGAACAACCACTGCCCAGACAAATGCTGACAGCTCCACCATGCCATAAGGCACAAAGAGTCCAGGTCTACAGGTTGCTGCCAGTATTGTGGCCCATGACCAGTCAGAAGCCACGAACAGGAGAATCAGCGATAAGTGGGATTTAGCATAAGGCAAACCCCTTATGCTTTGTCCTCCCCAGTGAGGACAAAGACAGTTATCACACTGCAGCACTGGGATTATCATATGAGGTAGGAAGGCCTAGCTCAAGATCATGCTAATTGAGCAGGACCTGGAACAGAGAGGTAAGAAGAAAAAAAGAGAACCAGGGAAAAACTGGCCAGACTCAGGATTCATTGCTTCAACTTACTGAGTCTCATGTATTTGTAACTACACAATGGTGCCAACTAGACACCAGAATCAGAAGTACGAGGGGTGCGGCTGACTGCAGCCATCTGCAGACCCACAATTAAGTGCAAGTTCTCATACTTGCTACCAAAAGCATCCTGGTATAGCTTTAGTCTACACAGCTGCACCATCTTTTTTCTTCAGGCAGAGAAAGCAGACAAGTTACTTGATTCCTAAGAGCTACGAGGCATGTGAGAATCCAGTCCTAAATATTTTGATGACGCTCAGGCAATATGAAGAACCCCTAAAGTTAATTTAACTTATGTTGATTCTCTGTGGTCCTTCACTCTACCAAAGGAGAATTAAGTCCCCTAGGTAAACTAAGAATTAAGCCCACAGTGGCTCTGAATTGCTTCTGGTGTATTGGTTTTTGAAATCTTAGGAGGGCAAAGAATGTTCATGATCACTACTGGCAGGACTATAGGGCAAAACAGACTGAACAGTCCAGTACCTAGCAATATGGTGGATGAAGCTAGCTTTTTCTCCTATATCATATATTCAAGGCAAAAGGCAAACCTCTGAATGTATCAGCTGAAAGAAGAAAGAGTTTTAGGTCTGTATTATAAACAGTAAAAATATTCACAAAATACGTGAAGGAAAGTTATGATTATGCATGATTTTATGCATCACATAAAAAACTTCAGATAAGTCTACTTCTTATTCAAAGGCAGAGCACAGGTAGCAAGCAACAAGAGGTAGTCAATATTTGTATCCAGACTTCAAACATGAATTGCCAAAATAATACCTGGGGAGCTTTCTTACCTCTTTCCCACCTCTCCTCTCAGAACAGCAATACGTTCTCAACCTAATGTCAATGTTACTTACATCGAGGAATTTGAATCAAGTAGAAAATAAGTATTTTTAATGTCAACATCAGTAAAGATAGGTACTTTTCCGTAAAAAAATAGGTGCTTTGCAGTTTGTAAAGACTTACCAGTCGTTGCCTGGAGGACTATACTATGATGAGTTAACTTTATCACAGCTTGAGTGAAGCAAATCTAAGTCTAGTAGTTTCATGGGATTTGTCAGCTTTGCCAATATACTACAAATGTGATGCACTAAAGTGCTGCCAGAGCTATAGCCTTTTGTGTGAACGATTCACATTAAAAGGACCTGGAAACAAAGCTGCGTTTTGCTGCTGTATCTCTGACACCATTAAAGCCAGAGAAAAAGTGAGGGAGAATTTATTCCCAGGCTAAATGAGCTGGATGATTAGCTCCTTTGACTGCTGAAATCCCAAACCAACTCTTTGACTGAAACGCAACAAATTATTTGGAAGGGATCCTGGCTTGGAATCCAATTTCCCTCCTGGAATTACATGATACTGAAGAGATATCAGGAGTGGTAAAATTCTTTATGCTATGTGAGAAATCAACCCAAACATTTAGAAAATCTAAAATACTTTTCAGTCTGAGCTTCAGAAAGAAATTGATAGGAAAAAACTTTCACAGTTGCCCAGAGTATCAGTGGTTGATTAGACACCACTTGATAAGTCTGTGATTTAAAGAAAATCACAAACCTCTATAATTAATCAACTGGGAGAGGCCACTTAGGCAAAAGCAGAGAAGGTTATGTGCCCTTCTATTAAGCAAGAAAACAAAAGAAACCATCAGGATTTGGAGATGGATTTGGCCCTAGGTGCATACTGTAAACAGCAAGGAGGAAAACAGAAAGGAGGAGACAAACAGCATGGCAGAGCACCAGCTGTTTAGATTGCAGCTTGCCAGAAAGGCAGGAGTGGAGCTACAGGCCAAGTAACTGCTTTTGTTCAAATCTGGTCCAATGAACACAATTTGCGTACATCTATGTATAAACAGGATTGCATCAAATGTGTACCCTACCATCATCAGGTTGTTTCTTCCACGTGGAAATAACGTGTAACAACTTTTTATTGCCTAATTTCTGGCATTTAAAATGAGATACCAACTTTCCTTACAAAAGGAAGTAACTCCGTTATTTCTCATTTTCCCTACAAGAAACCAATTGTAAGATTATATGGTTAGCTATTTGGTTAAATGCCTACATTATAAAAGGGGTATGAATTCAGACAGCTAACATGCTAATATATTACAGTCTGTACTGAGCATATGTAAAAGTGAAAATCCTCCCCAAAAGCCTGCAGATTACAGTCAGAGCAAGGCTGTTGAGCTCCGCCCCCAAAACAGTTTGCAAATAGTGATATCCACAGAGCCAGTAAAAGCTGTTAGCAAACATACCAAATTGCACCTAATTATCCTCCTACCAGGAGCAATTAAAGTGAGAACATAATAACAAACCAAAATCAGCCACTATATTTGACTGGAATACAAGTGAAAGGCATCACATCACACGACTAACAACTCACAGTAAGGGTAAATTTTCATGCATGCCACATAAAGCAAGCATTTGGAACCTGAGCGTGGCGAACACTATAAAAACCATATTCAGTAGCCGGTCTGTTGGAGCTTTGACCTGGAAATTAATGAGATGCAATAAAGGACCCTCAGTATCATTTTGCTGTCACTTTTTGGAGCAGGAACTGGGAATTGCTAACCAAGAGAAAGCCTGCCCCTTCAGATGACCATTGGGTTGCTCAAAATATAGTGTAATTATTTATAGGATAGCTTTCTTAGATGTTTGCAAAGTTCGGTATAGACCATTAAGAAACAGAGAATGCTTTAATTGCTACAGTGGTAGCTCTACTATAAAAGGGGCCAACCACTTATCACTAACACAGTGCCAAAAGGTAAGGATAAAAGGTGTTTCACAATTTTTGTGAAACAGAGTTACTGATAATGTGGAAGTGAAATGATGGAAAAGGCTTTCCCTGCTACTTCTTTTTCCACAGTGCTTTGAGATTCAAGTCTTCTTAGTTTCCTATATTGTGCTGTGCAGATGGGTTTGGGTTTTGTTGAGGTTTTTTTTGTTTATCCTCTTTCCATGTTCCCCCGAGAGAACAGAGAGGTAGACCTTCTCACCCACTATCAGTGGATTCCCTCGACAATAACATTTTAAACAGGTATAATTTCTTTCAGATGTTGACTCTTCCTCATTTTTTCAGTTACAAAAGGCATATCCTGTTATGACTACATTCTACTTACTCTATCCTTTTCAACTTTCCCTAAACCTTCCTTTCTAGGGAAATTTTTAAACGTGTGTGTGGCAGGTTCTTAAATTCATTTTTAGCTGTAGCACAATATTATATTTGGCTGCCTGATTAAGACTAACATTTACATGACATTTAGGGCTCACTGTTTTCTAGACTGTCTGTCATGAGTTGATGGACGGCAAAAAAAAAAGGATGTGAAGTCTTGTATATTCATCTGGAAGGAAGGAGTGGGGACTGCTTGGATTGGAGGGGGGAAGAATCTGGGGCTTTGACAGCCCCATTCTCCTGCATGTGAATGTGTGTAGGAAAAACATCTGAACAAAACTCACATTACCACCCTACACCCAGAGCCTTTATCATTTTAGATGAATACATCTTTCTTTAAAACTTTGGAGTATCTTCTAACATTTACAGATTAAAACAATATATTTAAGAACTGTGGCTGGGAATCACATTGAGTTTAAGGTATTCAAATCTCACCAAAATGGGCATTGGCACCCATTTCCCTTTGCAAATTTCAGTTTTCATTCACTCACTAACAGTACCTGCACACTACAACAAATCACATAAAAATTATTCCCTATAAACAAATCATTGCAGCCTCAAATTCTTCATGTTGTTTTAACAAATTATTGTATTTGATAGATGCTAATGTTAAAACAAAAAGGCGCTTTTTTTGTGTATTTAAACACTATATTCTATGTGGACTTGTTAATTTGCAATCTGATTTTCCCATAAGAAGTTGAGAACTGCTTCTGAACTGACCCACAGAAAGCTCTATGTGTTTGTGAAAGGATACTGTCTGGTATTCATTTTAGCAAGTTTCAAAGAGAAAAAAGGAGACAGAAGGAAAAGGGAGGGGGGAATGGGCTGGCATTTTATCTTAGTCCTTGTAACAGACCTATAGCATTCTGTGCTGAATAGATAAATCTGATTTAAAAGCAAAACCTGCCCAATGATTTTGAACTCTATGAGGAGTTAAATTCTTAGCCCATCTAGCTAGCTAGTTAAACCAATACCGAAACAGGCAAGAGAACTGATCTGGAGATAAGCAGGAATAGTCCTTACCTCTGCCTTTTCTTGATTACTCAACTAGAGTGAGAGCAGAACAGCAGCAGGTTATGCAGCTTTATAGGACATGTTCATGACTGACTTAGTATTTTGAGACTTAAAACTAACCCTGATCCATGCCAGATTGCCAGATGGACAAGATGGAAATAGCAAACAGGGTGGCCCTAATAGCTTGTCTTCTCCTTCACTTCCAGCATATCCCCATTGTGCTTTTTACCCAGGTACATTCTCCTTCAGATGGTAAGTTACGCCTAACCATTGCACTCAGAAATCTTTCCTGCTTGCCATACTGGAAGTTTTTTTTTTAACATGGATTCAGCTTATTTTGTCATTTTGCAGAGCACAGGGAAGAACATGCAGATGTACACAAAAAAAGAAGATACACTCCTGCTGCAGTCACAACAAATCACCTTATCTTCCACCTCTGCCACTTTATGTCTGTTCAAATCTTCCATCTGAATATGCATATTACAATGACTTGCATGTGCAAGTATGTCAACTCAAAGCAACATGCACCCTTCCACACACTCTATGGAAAGTTTGATTCATGTGTATATAGTTCCAAATTAAAAAAAAAAAAACACAAACCAAACAACAACAAACTTTAAAAAAAATAATAGAGTAAGACACTCAAAAACTGGGAAATGTCAAAGGCAAGGTTAAGGTAGTCTAGTTCTGCACATGCATGATGACAGCATGCTTAGATATGTGATTCAGTCTTTTTTTCTTGGGACCATTACACGGTCTTTGCCATATCTCCTCAATCTTCCTGCCTTCTGCCTCATCTTTCTCAGTAAGATCTTTTCCCAGCCTTTTCACTTTCCTTCTTTTCAGCTTTTTCAGGCTTGTCCTTTTAATTGTATATAATATATGACCTTATTTAGGTCAGCAATAAGCCTTCATCTATGCTTAGGCTGCAAATGAGAACAGCTGCTCTACTGCCACCGTGGGACACAACTAGTTTGGGTAGCAGTGTGATGCTGTTAGCGCTGCAGGTCCAGTCTCTTGATCTGACCCAGTAAATTGTGTTCAGTGGATATGAACCCTGACTTCCATGTGTTCCTGAGCCTTCTCCAGACTCAGAGACCTTCCTTACAAGAAATACAAGTTTTACTGATCTTTGGCTATGCTTTGTGGCGATGCAGACCTGTGAAATATGCTGGACTACATGAAGGGGAAATGTTTCCTAAGCATCAGTTCTCTTCCCCACAGTCATGTAAGACTATGATAGCCAAGGATGCAGAAAGTGTTAGCAGAGGTGTGTAACAACAATAAAGTTCCTTGTTCTAAAACAAAAAAAAAAAAAAAAAAAAGGTACCCTGAGTTGTTGTTGTAGTATTGATCTGCTTAGATCTGTGAAACAATTTTCTTTTGACAAATTTTCATTACATTATCTGTCCTAAAAATTGACCTACAGAACAGGGTTGCTCCCCCCCACCTCTTACACAGTATCTTATCTGTTTCCTGGCTAATGCTTTGGCATTTATTTTGGAAGGAGACTCTAATTAGCAAATGGTGCAAGACTGAACTGTGTGCGTCACTCAGAGTTGCCAGGGAAAAATACCATGCTATGCAGACAAGTGGTATTCTGTGACTAGTACATGTGATATGTTGCAAGATACAGTATCTTCCTGCAAAGGAATAATGACTATGTGTTCTGTAAAGACTGAAGACTCCATGTGACAAAATGTCCCTCACGAAAATAATACACACTGAAGTTTGTTATCATAGCATAAGTCAGTGTAAGTCAAAGCTTAAAAAAGAATTTTTTTTTTTCAGAGATGGATGCAGGAATTATAAAGACATTACAATCTTTTATACTAGCAAGAGCATCTGAAAACCAGTTCCCATATAAGCCCTATTTTTCTTTGATTTTCCTTAGAGTCTCTAACTATGTAATAGCTTAATATTAAAAAAACCTAAAATTTTTTATGTACCTCCATTGTTTAGCTTTGTACTGCCCTTGTCTCTTGCGCTGCTATTCTTCCTATGTTGTGTCAGGCCTTGCACTAAAATATGAGCTCTCTATGGAGGTGCATTTCTTCCTTGAACTTTGCATTGCATTGCATTAACTGCATTTGGAATACCCTCATGATATAAACTACATGCATACCCACACAAAAGGAAAAAAGGTTAAAATCATGTTAGTTATAATCCAGCGCATTAAAAAAACACCAAGAAATGCCAGAAGGAAGACTGATCAAGTGACACCAGCATGCCCCTAAAAAAGGGTAATAATAATTTTCCAAAACATCTAAGAACTAATTGCTGAGAGCAAAGGAAAAGAAACACTTGGGACTCATGGGTTCAGAGCAGCATTCAGGAGAGCATTGTTTAGATAGACCATTTGATTCCTTAGGGCTTGTTTCCATCTCATTTCTTCTTGCACCTCCCTTCATGGCTTTCCTCTTATTCTAATGCTTCAAATCTTTGCTCCAGAGAATGAAAGACTCTAGAGATTCATGATGAACTTATGAAAAAAATCCGCAATGGAGAAAAACAATGCAGTTTTCCCTAATCTTGTTCTTGGAAACATCTGTACCATTTAATCTGAAACATTAAAACAAAAAATTCAGGCTAAGGCATACATGGAAAATATCAGTATAAACAGTTCAAATTTGGCAAAGTTAACTCAAATGAAAATAGTCTTATAAAGGGATCTCTCAGGAAACCTTGAATTTAAGAGGAGAGCATTTAACAGCTTTGCATGTAATAAAAGACTATATAAAAACCAGTATAATGACTCTACATAACACACACCACAGCAATTTACAATGCATTTTTTGCGGATGGTATAGCTTTTCTAAACTCAATTTACATGCAAGTAAAAAATAAAAGATTCTCCAGATGCAGAAAAAAAACAGATTAGTAATGAATTAGTAATATGACAATAAAAAAATAAATGAATTAGTAATAAAGACAAATCTGATTAAAACCTCAGAAAACCCAAGACAACCATTACTTTAAAAAGTAAAGGAATTCAAGGAGCGAGTTGGTTTTTAATTACTGGCAGTAATCTGCACAAGTAAAAATTTCAGTCTAGAAGAAAATAATGCCACAAACTGGCAATGCACCAGCTGTGCTTGTCAGCTTAGAAGCATTTTATTGTCATTGAAAACCTACAAGTAGGACTCGCCAGCTCAAATGCTATTTCCATCAAACATGCAACTTCAAAATTTTCAGATACACAGATGACTAAAAATCTTCACAGTGAAATCACTTAGAAATGCATTAGGTATTAGGGGGAATGCATCTGCAACAAATGCCAGTATCTGTCACAGCTAAATGTTTCCTTATCTTTTTGTTTATGCACAAAAGAAGAAAATATTTAGAGCAGACAGAAGTATGAGCCCAGAACATGTGCCATGGGAAACCTAAACCTGAACACAGCCGAAGAATCATCCAGAAGGGACCAATCCAAAGAATCCCTCCATCACACAGTAGTTGAAGGGGATAAACAGATGTGACTTACTGACATAAAAGAAGTCTACTGAGTGACCTGGGAGACACAAAGAATAGTGACACACCTTAAGGAAACCCCTGTGTTACAGGGATATTCCAGAAAATTTCTATTTTATTTCTAACACAGCCTCTGTTCTGGTACCCAGCACATAGCCTAAGCAGTGGGACATGCTGTCAAGTTAACTAGCACTGGGGAGATGCTCTTCATTCTTAAGACGGTAACACACCCTGCACATTTGGCACAGCAAGTGGGTCACCCCAGACACACCATTTCTCCCTCTGCAGTTGCATGCAGGAGGCGGATAAGGAACTTCACTCTTCCATAGGGCACCAGCAGCAACAAAACCGAAGCAGTCTCTGCCTACCATCTGCTACCCTGGAATAGCAAAACATCACTGACCTGCTCCTCTCAAGAAAACAGCAATCCCTAAATCCCATCCCTGACAATTATTAGACTGGTTTGCTCATGGGAGAGCCATTTTAGCCAAGGCACTACAATTTCTCTCACTACAGCTAAAGCAGATATAAAAATCCCAGATCACTCTCACCTGAATCCAGTAAGAATCTACTGGCCCCAGTTTAAGTAGTTCAGAGGAGTAATTCTTTACATGAGCAGCACTTGGACAACATCAAATGCCTGTCAGCTGCGTCTATGTGGAGAGAGGTCCCTGAAAAAATTCAGTGCTGACTTGCTGAATGAAACTGAGCCTAAATGAGGGGAAATACATCTGCCAATATAAGCCCCGTAACAAACAGGTTAAGTGCAGACCCTTAAACCTGCTAGCCAGAGTTCCCTGCTGTTCTTCAGTATTGGTTAATTTTTGCTGTTTCCATATGCTATTTGGTTGGGAAATTAAAGGAAGGTAACAAAACAAGGAAGGTAAATTAATTTCCCTGTGTAAACTGTGCTCATTTGTTTATCTGTGCTGGCATCCAGGCATTCGTCCAGCTCCCATATGATTCAGATCCACTGAATCTCCCAGAATGGGATCTGTAAGTAGATTCCCCACTGGACCAGGGAAGAGTCAGTGTTCCCATTTATTCAACAAATGCTGGTCTCTGTCAGAGCATGGAAGTCCTAGGGATCCAGTGGAATATACTTCCTTCAAATGGGTTCCTGAAAGTCTGTTTTTGTCATAAGTCTCTGGCAGTGCAACTTGGAAAATCCAAATCAAATTTCCTCTCACTTAATTCCTAACAAAAGCAAAAACCAAAGCCACTGTGAAGTCCAATAGAAAGTCGTCTTAACTCTTGTTAAGTGACAGGCTTTCCCCTCACCTTATCAAGTGTGTGAAGTTTCATTTTTATGAGATTCTTTTTCATCTTCACAGAAAAAAAATATGTCTGAAGTTATTGCTCATTTAATCACGGTACTTAATTTGCAGTAAGGTCATACATAGTGTCTTTCTTACAATTCCTGGAGAACCACAGCTTTGAAGCAGAGACTGAAAGAGTATTAGTGTCTGTTTTCACTTATCCCATTCTAAAGTTCCTTTTTACTTAAGCTGTGGCTGGCTTGCTTGGCGTAAAACTTCCTACTCACAGTGCTCATCAGTGTTTTCAGCCAAATACTGAAGGTGGGGTACCGTTAGCAGGCTTGGCATCTGAGTAAGTACTCTAGGCTAAAAAGCAAAATTTAGCTACCAGATTGGGGTCCATCTTTTTTTTTTCCTCTCGTATTAAGACCAGACATTAGTCACTTTGTATGAGAAACTATTCATGTCCTTAAAGCTAAGCATGGTTTTGAGGAACCTGCTGTTTGGCACGTAAATTTTTTTTGCAATATGACTTTGTAAGACACATTTACACTGTATCGCCTCTACCTTTCCCTCAGCAACTCCTCTGGTCAGACCTCACAGAACAAAATGTGGAAGTTACCCAGGCAACAAAACCAATGAATTCAACCTCATATGTTTTATATGTGAACCAAAGAACATGTACGTGTGGTTGGATCCTGTGTTTGCATGGATCTCCAATGGAAACATAGTGGATGCGTACCTCTCAAATCCTTGTGGAAAAGGGAGGTTCAGATTAAAAAAAATGGGTACATGAGACTACACTCTAGGTCATTATACCACTGTGTTAGTTGTAGCACTTTCATTACTACCTCATGAGTGCTTTCAGGGAGACTACGTAATTTTTTGTGTCAATACTAAGCATGCTAAATTGAGTACTACAATGAATATTACTTTTAGTATCTGTTTATTTTCAGACTGTGAGCTTAGGGCCACAGCTGCAAAAGGTGAAAAGGAAACTTACAGACACTTATAGACACAGTAAACTGCACCACAATCTCAATACAGACAGCTTAAAAAAAATCAGAATGTTGAAAGCAATGGCTTGAAATTAATAAATGGTTGCAGACCACAAAAGCTAGACATCCACCCTTACCATGGTGTTTTGGAAGAAGGCTCTTCAAGTGTGGCAAATTTAACAATTTACATTCCTGTTGAGATATAAGCATTCTAACATTTTATTTTTAAAATAAAACCATACTTTGCTATCCTAAAACTTGTATTCTTAGTTTCACTGTTTTAAAAAGTACAAACCAGATTAGATGAAATGTATTTTTCATTTTGTTCTGCAGACAATTAGATCTTACCAAAATTAACTAATTTCTAATACACCAAGCTGCTCTTTCTTGGATATGCTGCTGTCAGTTTCCCTTTTTCTTGAAAGTATTTTGGGAAAATATTATTTTTTGCAAATATTAAACACAATTGCAAAAAAGAATTTTTTTATGGTTTGCAGGAAACACAAAACAAACTGAAAAAAATAATAAAACAAGACCTGAAGCATTGTCAGCTTTGTTTGCAAGATTTTTAAAAATAATTAAGTTTTATTTCCAAATATGTTGTCACTTTGTGTTAGAAGAATATTAAACTTTTAATTTCAAAATTTAAAAATAATTATTTTATAATTATCTTATATATTATATCTTAACTTATTAATCTGGAGTACCTTAATTAGCATTTTTTGGCAATAATAATATTTTGAAAAGTGATATCCTGAACTTTTTTAATGCGCCTTGAGTAGTGTGTGAGACTGCATGTGCATAAAGGTGCGTTCTGCATAGCTGGTGTAAAGAATTACTCTGCATGAAAGCTATGCTGTTTATAGCACAGCTCCTCAGAGGAAGACATTAACAAGAAAGCAGTTACCAATGATTCTCACAACTAGCACAGCCCTCGGTACCGCTTGCAGGATACCTCGTGCAGCATCAGAATTCAAAAGCACTTAAATTTGCTTGTGGAAACAAATGAAAGCTCTGAATTGTGATTTATTTCTGCTTCACTCCAGATACATTGCTGAACATTTTACAGAAAGCAGGAGAACTAAACTGAGAGAAGCCTGAAATTATCCATACACAATCTGACCAAACCACGATTAAGGCGCTAATTTTGGTCTCCTTGCAGAAGTGAACGTAGTTCTGGTCTGATGATGTGTGCTGTGTATCTGTGCAGCCACTTCTGTGCCAGCTAACAAGAGTTTGTGCTCAGTACAGGACATCACGAAGAGCAGCAGGATGTGGCCATCACTTTCTTAGCACTGCTCCCTGACCAGTGCGTATACCTGAAAATCCGCCACTTTAGTGGACTTACTCCTCAGGCAGCCATTGCGGCTCTTAAATAGTATGGTAAACTCGGCAAAATCACAAAAGCTCTCTTATCTTTCTTTCAAGAAGGAGGTATTGTTTGTAAAGAGCAAAGAACGTTTCTAATGCTCAGTGTTGTGTGGCCTCATTGTGCATCTAAACCTAGACAGCTAAGAGACTTCATAGCAAAAGTATTTCCCATATTCTTTGTTGTAAGGTAGGACTTTTGCAACACTGTAGTAAGTATTGCGGGCCAGTGCTCTTTAACAGGCTACATACACAGTATGAAATCTGTATATCCCCATCTGCAGTTCACACACAGTGCTAATATCAGATTTAACCAGGGCAAATTGGAAAAGCCATTAAGCAATATAAAACAGTGACTACAATTTGAAATAGAGCTTCGTAAGACCCTAAAAAAGCACATACAATTATCAGGTTGTAAAAGAGGCTGAAATGCAATTGGTGTTGATATTTCTTCTGAAATGGTAGATTTATAGAAGTGCTTAAATGTGTGTTTGCTGGAAGGATCCCAAAAGGAGACAGCAGTGGAACAGAAGTCCCCCTTCCTTCCAATTTTTTTCTTATGCTCATCTACCCAATAGTGACTGGCCCCTAGCTTGTAGATGAGATGCATACTTTTTCATTGTAAATATTAAAAATTTGATAAGAAGAAAACGCAAGTTCTTTACCATACACAAACCGATTTTCCACTTAAAACTGATGAACAGATTAGCCAAGCTTCTTGGCAGATAAATATAATGGGATGATATACAGAGAGGTCTTCGATCATCTGATGGTTTAATGAAAGGCATGAGGTCATTCACAGCTATTAGACTGTCACTTAATTTAGCTCATCTGGTACATAAATTTCCACTGTATCCCTCTCTTGTGAATGCTGAAAAGGGATACAAAAGCTGAATTAGGAGTTCCTGCTGTTAGCACATAACTTTGTGGCCTTCTATAGTATTTTTGTAAAGAGTATAAAGTCTGTATCGTGTGCTCCGACCTCTCCTGTTGCAAACGGTAACATCTATTGCTACTTCTAAGTAGTTTAATCTGGGAAAGATAACACAGCACCAGTGCCTGTTCTGTCTTTTGATTATCTTCTCTTGAATCCTTGCCAGTGAACATACATAATGTGAAATCGATCAAACATATGGAAAGAAATAAGGGAAAACATCAGAAAAGCAGAGCGCTTAAGTTCTAGATCTTAGTCTTTCCATCTGAACCTTGGTTGAAACCATAACAGATTAAAGCTATGCTACTGGCCTCTGCACTCAATTTGCTGTTATGTCTGAAGATATTTGAAGCAATAACCCAGTGTGGATGAGGTCTAGGTTTGGGGTGTGTTTTTTAAGGGGACTGACTTTTCAAACAGTGGTTTCAGACCCAGATCAAACCAAAGTATATTAACTTCTATGGACTTTTCTCAGGATTCCCAAACCAGAAATGCAGATGCTGCAGTAACATGTATTTTTATGTTTCTACACAATGAAATGTAAGGGTAGAATAGTGTGTTCAGGCATTCAGAGAGAACAGCAAGTGCTGAACTTCAAATCTGTCAGTTTTTCTGGCTTCCAATATAACACTCCTACACTATACAAGTACCTCTGTCTTTCTGCTTTCTCAAAGGCTGCCCTGTTAAATTCAGCACATTCAGGTCTCTTTCTGTATACTTAACGCTGGTACTCCAGGAGTCAGTCTCTCTCTGTGCATGTGTTGTCCTACACACCTATAGCCATGCCCATCATGATGGTTTGGGTAGATTCAACTATGTTGATGCCTGTACTTGTAATCAATTGCCTGTTTTTTTATCAAGGTAAGAAGACAACAACAGTTAGACACACAAACTGCACGAATACAGTCTATCCATGATTTCTCTTACAGGATCTGAAGTGAATTTAGTGGAGGGTTTTTTCGATGGTGACAGCAGTGTTGCAAAGACCAGACTTGCTCAGTTCTCTCTGACCTTATCCATAGCACCTTGACTACTATGTGGAGACTACCTGACATATAGTTTGTCTGTGTATCCAGCAGGCATCTTCCTGATGTCTTCACGGATGACAGACAAGAAAAATTCGATGTGGCCTTGATAAATTCCTGAGCTATATATCCTTTTCGGCAATTCTCATTTGCAAGTGGAAAAAACCATACCCTCAATTGATATACCACCATTCTCGATATTCTTAGCAGGCCACCCAATGGAAATCAATGAGGGTGGTTGAATAATCAAGCTCATTATTCCATTTTCTTCCTATTTTATGTGTGAACTGTTCTCACATACCCCCTTCCCTGACTGTGCCCCTTCCTCAGGATGGTAACTACAGCACTACATTCCACTGAGTGGGGAGTATAATAAGACGTAAATTTTCCAAATGCTTGCAACAACTCTTGCACATGGTCCTGGGACTGACAACAAGGAAACCGATTTAGTGATTTGTCAATGCTGACACATATGATAGGGCTACACAGAGTCACACAGAGTACTGTTGTGCAGTGCCCTTGGAAAGGATTTAGTTAAGAGACCAAGGCAACAATGTCACCTGACTTAACAGTCTACAAGTATTGAAAGATATTTTTCCTAAAACAAGGATATACGAACAAAAGTCTCCAAGGCACCTATCTTCCTGCACCCTCACTTCATGCCTGGCTCCTGTGTGCCAACAGCTACAAATATCAATTGGCCATCCAAATCTAATTTTATTTGTTTGGCGCATTTCTCTGATACCAACACTTTGTGAAACAACACACTTAAAAACTCAAACCTTGACTTGTTACTGATATTTTTTTCTGATACAGCATGCCCTTCCACTGTCACTATCAACAGAAAGATCAGAGATACCATGTCCCTCAAAAGCCTAGTCTTTCCTCTTATACAAGACTTTTTGCCCCAAATTATTTGAATCCACTTTCAATCTCTTTTCTTTGAAACTAGTCTCTGAGCCACCCACTGCCCTTTAGACAGTGGCACTTATCCATTAACATGCTGAGAAAACTCTTCAAGTGCTGGCTTTTATTCATCTATAGCCTCCCTGATGCTGTTCTTCCACCTACTAAAGCCGTTGGCAAACCTCCAGATAACTTCAATGGAAGCGTAATCAGGTTGCTGATTGATAACTCCACTTCTTCCACCAAATTCCCACAGACACAGAGCTGGTAGCTGTGCAGGCCAGTTATTTTTCTCTATTGTATTATAAGAATACTGCAAAAGTATCGTAACTGTATAATGCTGTACGCGGCCCTAACACTATTTTTTGAATCTTACATGAAGTACTTGGCTTCTTCCGTTTTATTTCTTTTGATTTCAGGTTCACATGCCAACAACCACTTACTGAAATAAAAAGGACCGACTCTCCTGGCCAAATGAAAAAGTACATTCCTGATATGGCATCCAGTTGAGAACTTGAATAGGAAGCAATATACTCAACAAGCATTCTGTGTCTTCCTCCAATCCATCATCCCACCAATTTTCTGTTCTCTCAACACTCTCAGAGACTAAGCATCAGCAGTTCCTTCACAGGATAAGCTTAGTTCAAGATATTTTATTACTTTAACCATTTGTTTGTACCGGTGGTTGCTGAACGCAATGCTACAAAGGCATGGATGAAAAGAGAGGAAAAGATTTGAATACAATAAGCTGCCCTGAATGTCAGCCTAGAATAAGGGCTGAACTGTTGGGTTTTTTATAATTAGAGATTTATGAAGTGTCTCTGCATCCTTCTTAGTGCATTGCTTTGTTGCCTTTGTTTGTTTACCTAATTCTATGTGGTTAATATCAGGTGCTGGTCTGCCCACCAGAACTTCCTTGTTGTTGGCCTCTGAAGTAACAGCCCCTTTCTGCAATTCTTCTCGCTTTTCCTGCTGCAATAACAGGCACTCCTGATGAGACCAAATACAGCACTCCTTGCAGGAACATGTGTCTGTGATACACCTACAATGTCTAAGGGTCTCGCAGGCCTTTCTGAAAATTTCAGACATTTATCTTGCTATGATTTACAAACTTTGTTGAAAAGGGAAATTTTTTAAAGAGAGTCATATAGGCTCAAGATCAATAGGATATAATCAAAATGGCCATCAAAGTAAACTCTAGAAGTGAGCATAAGCCATGATAGTTAAGACCTGTGGTGTGAGCCTCCACCAGAACACAGAGACCTTGGATCAGAGAGTTCTCCTTGATCTGTTGTGGAGCCAGCCAGTCAAACAAGGGAAGTTTGACCACTCCCATCAGAATTTTGGTATGCCTTTGATCATCCCAAAGTGCATTAATTACGGAGACAAAAACCAAGTTTACTTGCCAAAATGTCATTATGGATAACTTAAAATATGATGAAAGGTAGACTGACATTCCTGTAGACTTGCTTAATCACATCTAAGTATTTTATTTACCACTGAATTCCAATGAACGTGTTTTGATGTCAAGGGCACATTTTAATGGGAACTATCATCCAACCAATATTTGTGAATTTGCAATGTTGCATAATTCTCACTGTTGGTTTTTATTAGTAACATCCTGTTGCAGAAGAGGCAACAGATCAGTCTGTGCTCTACCCATTTTCAACTTGGGCCAAAACTGTTTTCATTTATTCCATGTCCAAATGAAGTGAACTCTTTAGTCAGTCAGACAAGATACCATTACCACTCCCAGCACATCTGCCACATTTAAGTATAGTTACATAAAAACAAATGTTCTTTTTAATATATTATCATAAGTCAAAGAGAATTAAAACTACTTGGGGTTTATTATTTTTATTATATTAAAACTATTATCTTATATGGCTTTTGTCTTGCAAAATAATCACTGTAGGGCACAGTTTGGAGTTTGGAAGTAACAGCTACAAATGCTATCTGGAGTTCTAATAAAGCCCAGAAGTAAACAAACCCCAAATTAAAACAAACAAACAAAAACAAAAAAGGTCTTAATGATTTTAAGAAAATTCCAGCTGTGACAAACATTTTGTGTCTGGGGTTCATTTTCATACAGGACTCCATAGGAACCTTAGCAGACCTAAAGTCAGGGATCCTAGAGATTGTACACACAATAGCTCTGTCATGGCCCACAAAGAAATCAAAAACCCACATGTCTTTCTTCTTCAGCTTCACTGCCAGCCAACTTGGCATCCCCAATAACTAAGCTTACCAAAAAGTCTGCAGGGATATATCTGCCAGGGATGTGGCACTGCAGTACAAGAGCAGCAAAACATTACATGTGTCTTTGTCAGACCCACAGTCTCTGTGAGACGTTGTTCAGGTATCACACCTCAGTTTCTTTTCTTCGGAAGCCTTGATAATTCAAGCGCAAACCTCCTCAGGTTGACCACATATCTTTTTTTGCCTGCTTAACATTAACAGAGCAAGATATGTTTTTAAAAATCTCACCATAATTCTTCTTGGCTTTTTCCATTGCACTATCCCAATCCCACAGGAGACCCAGAAAGAATCTTACCCTACAGTCATAACAGTAACAAAAATAATTACACTTTATCAGGACTTCTCCCTATGGGGAAAAATCCTTTTTTATGCATTCTTTGACACCGAAGTAAAACTTCCAGCTGCTTCAAGCAGCCCGGGAAGTCACTCCTGTTTTTGTAGAGAAAACTGGTGTTACTGAAAGGCTATAAAGAAAGCCCAAACAACAAATACAAAAGAGTGAGTGTGAGAGAAAGAGTAGTTTGACCAGTGAGAAAACATGTGATATAGCACTTGAAGCCAGAACTATTTTTCCCTCATGATAGAAGGGCACCAGCCACACTGTTACACTCAAGCAGTATCAATAGCAATGCCAAAGGATATGCAATAATGAGGAACAGGAATATGTGCTTTTCTGTGTTTCACAATGGGGCAAGAGTTTCCAAAACAAATGTTTCAAAGACAGAAATGCCCATGCAAACCACTGATGTATAACTCAGCATGCTGTGACAAATAACCATCTGGGAATTTGCTCTGCAGCGTTTATTTCTCTACAAGCTTTTTTATATTATAATCAAAACCTAAATTCAGATGCTTAAAATTTCCTTTAGAACTAGATAACTATCTTAATACAGCTGATTCCACAACACTGCACTGGGAGTGCCTTAGGAACTGTAATGGCAGCATCAGCTGAGCGTCCTCACAGACTCTCACAGACTAAGTGATTTGGGACTGGAAAAGTTGTTTTGACTATAGTCCTTTGAGTCTCTCGGCTTGCTGTCTTTCTCTCCTTAACCCTAAGAAAGCCAGAAAAAATGGCAGAGATTGCTATTCAAGCAGAAAGGCAAAGATCCTGAACAGTGCAGTAATTAGTGTAGTGAAATCCCACTGTAGTATCTGCATGTTTCTAAAGCATTTTACAGCAGGGCTGCTACCTGTGAACTACAACATGGTGATTTTGCACAGCCATGGCTATGTAAGGAATCTTTTACTCATACAAATGTCACTCCATTACATCATGAAGGGAAAATGAATGGGGTATGTGAATGGCTGGGTAAGGGAAAGAAACAGCTGGACATCATGTGATGAGATGTAAAATGGCTGGACCACACTACTGTAGGCATAAAGTAGTTTCAACAGGACTACATCCTATCAACCTCTAAACCTCTGCCAGACACCACAAAGGAAATGAATCACATTTTTTAAAGTTAAAAACAAACCACACTCCTTGCATCATTTTGATGCTCAGGAAGCTAATGACAGACTATTTCGTGTAAAATGGGGTCCCCATGAATGATGTTAATGTGACATAAACCACTCTTAACACAGTACGATGATGGGCTTCAAGTAAAACTGAAAAACAGACATTACCACTCAGGGAAACATGGGAAAAGTACAAATACTAGCTAGTCCTGGAATGCTAAGAAATTGGCTACTCAGTTTCAGTAGTTCACAAATGTCCTGGTTTTGGCTGAGAGAGAGTTTATTTTCTTCTCAGTAGGTGGTACAATGCTGTGTTAGGATTCAGTATGAGAATAATGTTGGTAACACTTGGATGCGTTCAGTTGTTGCTAAGTAATGTCTATACTACATTAAAGACTTCTCAGTTTCTTAGGCCCTGCCAGCCAGATGGCTGGAGGGACACAAGAAATTGGGAGGAGATACAGCCAGGACAGCTGACCCAAACTAGCCAAAGGGATATTCCATACCATAGAACATCACGCTCAGTATATAAACCAGGGGGAGTTGGCCAGAGGCTGCTGATAGCTGCTTGGGGACTGGCTGGGCATTGGTCAGTGGGTGGTGAGCACTGTATTGTGCATCACTTGGGGATTTTTTCCCTTTTGGATTTTATTCCTCTCTCCCTATCTCTCCTTCTCATTACAATTATGATGATGATGATGATGATGATGATGTTATACTTTATTTATTGAATTGTTCTTACTTCAACCCGCGAGTTTTACTTTTCCCAAATCTCCTTCCCATCCCTCTGCACGGGGAGTGAGTGAGTGACTGGTGGTACTTAGTTACCCTCTGGGGTTAAACCATGACAACAAAACTAATTGCAATGCATCATTAGAGAGGTGTGAAAGAGAGGAAAATCAAAACTACACAGAGGACCTACTATAAACAGTGAGTAAGCAGCAATGGTTTCCAATATGATTTTATCAGCCTGCACCAATGAGGCCAAACATTGGTCTTCATTCAGATGTATTGACTATTCACAATGGACTATGAATTCAACCAAGTTAGCACTTTTCATCTGTTACAGGTTGTACAGGCCTTCACTGTCATGAAATACATTAGACAAACTAATTTTGACCTGTAATCTAGATCCAGTGTATTGAAATAACTACTGCTTTACATTTTCATTACTCCTACTGTGATGGTTGCTTGAGTCACATGGTTTCACCCTACTGCTTGAGCAGGTAACCCTTCCAAACAAACACATGTGAAAGTGGGATCTCAATACTTCTGGTGAGAATTTTGATACACGTGTACATTCACAATTCAATATACTAATAGGGAACATTAACAGGGGGCATCATGACTTCTGTGTAAAATTTTGTGTTTTGTTTAAACAGATACTAAAAATATTTTTTGCACAGTCTGCCTGTTTCTACTTCTAATGAAATTTGGTTCCAATAGAAGTAGTAGGAATCACCAAATTAGAATCCCACTTACCAAACTATTTAAACACTCTCTAATCTGTCTTTTTCCAAATTCTTCTGTGATGTGCTTTCATCTTTCAGGAAATGAAAGAAGAAACAAAAATAGATTTATGAGCAGAGTTGCTATGTGAAAAAAATTGCTCACCTTTTTACTTAGTTAACAGAATGATCCTACATGAGCAAAACACGGTATTTTTCAAAATCATATGAAATAATTTGACTTTTTTTTAACATAGTCTGCTTAATTTCACTTTGACTAATTATTGTTGAAGCATTTTGAAAGATAAAGGAGTATAATCTTTAGCACCATGTTCTATAATAATGATATAAAACATTAATAGGAATGATGCTGAGTAATTATATAGCACAGTGTAACTTTTTTTTCAGAGAAAAAAAGAAAAAGTTAATAGGACATGGGGCGTTTTATGGGAATGATGAGCTTCTTCAAATCAACCCAAAATCAAGTAGCTCTCTGTACATCATTGGGAAATTACTACTGATTGCTGTTTCTTCGTGTATCCTCTTACTTCCACTCAAACTATAAATAGTCAGTAGGAATGAGCAAATAATTACTTCTCATTTGACAAGACATTTTAAAAATATTAGACTGAACCAATTTTTTTTTGTTTCCTTTCTTTACTTTAGAGGAAAAACTTGGGAAAATAAGTACTTCCCTGCACACAGGACATTCCATTTGAGCATTAACAGAATACTGCAACATACTGCAACAGTTGTACAAAAAGCAAAAAAAAAGCCAAAGTAAGAATACTCCTCCTTTAACTCAGAGCCTCAAAGCCGCCTCACTGGTTTTGTCCACATTCCTCAAGTCAAGTCATTCATCTCCGCTTATCTGTTTTTTATAAATGCCAAAATGTTAATTTGACCTACAAAAACTCTGTCATTTATTCATATTAGGCAGGAATAGAAAATTCAATTTCGATCTGACTTTTTAAATGTTGAGCTATTGAATGAAAAATCAGTTTTTATAAACTCAGTGCAGGAAATCTGGGTTGAAGTTAGTATTTTTATTTGACACGACCTAACTTTGTGAGGGTTTACACTGGGAATCTGTATGTACTACAAATGCATATACACTGTATTTGGAGAAGAGTGGAAAGACCATCTATCTACAAAGAATAACAAAATATTTCTACTTTCAACCATGAAGTTTTACACTTGCATCTCAATCTAAGAGAAATGTTTCCCATTTAGACAAGAAAATGCTTTTGGAATGATAAGGACAAAAGTTAGTTTCCTGAGTGACCAAAACTGAACTCGCAGTTGGACTGTTCTAAGTTTGCATTTTCTTCAATTGTAATTTTATAATCTCACAGGTTATAAATCATCATTAATGCGACAGTTTGGCTTTAGGTAAGTTTAGTTTACTATGTTGGCATGCTGTATTTGACTCAGGAGTTAAAATAAATTATAACAAAGCTCCAAATTCAAACAAGTTTCCCTCATATTATCAAATCTTAGCGTGTTTTTACAAATCTGCTTACCAGATTTAGAAGATCAGCTCTCTTGACTTCCCTTATATTATTGTCTCCTCTGGAGTTCACACTTTGTTCATGCTCCTGGCATGAGTATTAGCAGGATATGATTTAAAGGTTTCACTCCTGTGAACTTACAAAGTCTTTGGAAAGGGCAAATAACACTCATATTTTCAGACTGGAGACTAGATTGAAGGGAGAAAATGAAATGCTGAAATACGTTATAGCAATGGATGTAAAGGTAAACCTGAACTTTACAACTTAGTGTTTGACACCCTTGTTGCACCAATGTGTTCTGCACCCTGTAACGCCACTTTTAGCAAAGTTCTGTTATCAAAGCTCCCTTCGGTTTTTTTGTCAGCATAGGAGTAATTTCTAGGATCTGGATACTATTTTCCCTGTGCTCCCCAAATGAACTTCGAATTTCTGCCTCTGTCCAGAGGGGTGCAGTAACCTGCTCTATGTAAACAACGACCCATGTCCCATACCTCTCTATCAAGAAGACGCCTGACCTTATTCCCCTCTAAGCTATTTGCCTTTCTGTCTAGAGCTCCTTTTCTCCAGAAAAGGCTTTCTTCTGGCACCACTTCCCTTTCCCCAGCTTCAAGCCAGTACTAAGCTGAATACTGAGTTCAATGGCCTGTCAGCACTGTCAGAAAAGTCCAGGAGAGAGCTCCCACCCATGCTCCCCCTGTTCCCCTCCCTGCAAAATACACTTTTGTCTTGGGGCACTTGTCTCCCAAGCACAGGCTTATGACTCCAGGTGGCCTCATCTTGTAGTCAGCCAGTACTTCTTAGGGCTTTTTCACTGCAGTGGCCCTCTCGCTGTCTTACATTTGGCATGATAACCAGCAGAGGGGAAAAAAATGAAAGAGGAGGATCTTATCAAGGGAAAGGGGGGATCTTATCTGTATATACAAATACCTGAGGGGAGGAGATGATGGATCTAGATGGAGCCAAACTTTTCTCAGAGGTACACACTGACAGAACAAGAGGCGACGCGTACAAACTGAAATATGGAAAGTTCCATTTAAATGTTAAGAAAATTTTTTTTTTTTACTCTGTGGGTGGTCAGACATTGGAAAAGGTGCCCAGAGAGGCTGCAGAGTCTCCATACTTAGGTATATTCAAAACCCAAATGGATACAGCCCTAAGCAGCCTCTTCTAGCTCACCCACTTTGAACATACGGACCGGTCTAGAGACCTACAGAAAGGTTCAACCTCAGCTACTTGATGCCACTTTGTGATTCAGTGACAAAGATGGGTAGGAATGGATGCAGGTGCACCATCGGAAGGAGAGATGAGATCCACAATGAGAATGAATGAAAATAAAGATTTAAATTATGCAGGATGAAGGATAAAAATACACTTTAGGAAGCTGGAGAGAGAAAAAGGAGGCAATACAGAGGAAAAAAAGTGGAGAGAAGCATGGTAGGAGATCCTACCAGGCAAATCTAGAACCTCAAGGTACCAATATTTATTTAATCATCTATGCCAGAGTTGCTGCTGAACTGGCATCTCAACATGGGAGGACTGTAAAGTTTTGTTTGGGCATTTCTCAAGCTACCAATCAGGGGGTAACAACCCAAACATCAGCTAGGCAGATGCTAAGGTACACAGTGAAATGTCTAGAAACATGGAAGAAATGCCAAATTCCAGAAAGTAAAGAGATCTGTATGAGGTCTGAAAAAGACTGCACATGTTCTCACTCTTGCTTTCACCTGCTCTAACCCGTACTTCCCCGTCTTACTCCTCTCCCTGCCAACTCTGACATGTAGGTAACACTGCCACCTCAGTGCTTTCCTGTAGGGACAACACTCCATTCAGAAGGACAGGGACGCTCTGAGCCTACACAGCCGCTCTCTGCCTGGTACAGAGATGCTGACCCTTCCCTCCCAAGTTCCTTCCCTGAACATTCATTCATTACCTTGTTGTGTTACTGAAGTTTCATCTAAGTTTTGAAGCTCTAACACAGAGTTCCTCTTAGCCATCACCAAAGAAGCCTCCACCAACTTCTCTTCCCTCCCTAGCAGTTTCTGAAGTCACCAGTTTGTGAATGCTCAGACCAATCCAAGAAAAAGGTGGCATGTAAACAGATGAGGAACATGTGTTTCCAAATGGGAAACAGGGTAATGCAGACAGTGAAATTAGTACAGCTAGGCCTGAGCTAGCAGCTGTGCTGAGAGAGGAGTGGGAGGGTTGCCAAGGTATTGGAAGGAGCTGACAAGGGAGTACAAGGTAAAACTCAGATACCAGATGATCGCTTTATTTCCCAGAAGCAGGCAGGCCTGGATTTTGATTTATTTCCCTTTAATGCAGCTAATGCGGATTTTTCTGTCTTCTAGTGGGTATTTGTTTAACTAAAAAAGCAGTTGTATGGGAATGATTTCCACTCTTGTTCACAACCAGCAGGACCAGAATGGCAAGTGGTTGCAGGGATGGGCTGAGAAGCATGGGAAGAATTAAAGGCAGCACCTGCCTGGTGAAATATTGTTTCTACTTTTTTAATTTCCATCCATATTTAAACAATTTTTTAAGGGCATGCTCATGGTACACATGCTTTAGTCATTCAAAAACTAAGCCTAAAGCATAATTAGTTCGTTTCTGAGGGACTAATATCAGTACATCTCTAAACTGCCCCTAGAAACAAACAACTTTTCCCCTCTGAGCAAGCGCAGCATGAGAGAAGCATGGAATATAATATTTTCAGATACATAGACCCTTTTAGTTATATAGCTGGTCCTAAAGGGGTGCTTACTTAGTGACTGTTTAACATCTGATTACAGCATACACCTTACAGACTGTGGTTTCTACTTAGGCGACGGCCAGATAAATTATATACCATGCAGGAGAGCAAGACTTAGCATTTGCTTCACAGCATTTTTCCTCTCTTGATATCAGAGAGCTCTTGGAAGGAGAGTAATGTCAAAACCCCGCTTTAAAGCAAGGAAAAATGAGGCAGCAATAAACTGAGCTATTGATGCACCTGAAATCAAAGAGCAAGCCAGAGTTAGTGTAAGCAGCAGGACCCAGATCTCCTGAGTCCCAGGTTGCACCCTCCCACACTTCCTTTGGCAGCTTAAATCTACTAACTTCCCTACCTATGTTGCCGAGCACCACTCAGGGTTTGTAAGATTTTGATGGGTTAATTAGCACCAAAGAATTTTTTCTTCTGTGGTCTAGACATAGAAATATCCAGATTTTGTTTCCCTTGAAAGGCAGCCCATCCTGGAAACTACTCAATCACCCATTTCCATGTTTTTCTAGGGCCAGATGGGGCTAAACATGATTTGAAGTTTTTTTTCCTTTCCTTTCTTTAATATTTCTTTTCCTTTCTTTCACTGACTAGCAGCTTGTTTGTTTTCTTTTGAGGATGATGCCAACTATAAAATAAAAAATGCAGTTTCCAAGGTGGGGAAATTAGAGAATGATGGATTTGCTGTTGCCAAGAAGTAATAATTCCTGGACCTAACGAATAAGACTGAAAATAAAGAAAGGATTATTAAATGTTATATAATTTCAATAGTATAAAAGCAGAGAGAACTTTCAAGAGACTGCCCTAATTTATTTTTTTTTTTAACACTCTGGAGACCACGGACCATACTGTTCACTTAATCATGCAGCTGTAAATACATGGTTCTGCCTACTCCACTTGAATTACGCCAGATATCTCTGCTGTAACAAAACAGGACCTCCCTTTCACCTTTCTCTCCTATGTGTACAAGCTTGCAGGCAAATACTGTGTTGTAGGCCTAGGCCTCACCCAGAGACTATGGAATTATATTTTAACTTTCCCAGAGGATACGGGCTTCATGTTTGGACTTTTTTGCCTCTAAACTGAGCAATCTCCACATACTTCGAAATCAGGCTACATACCAACTCCAACCTAATTCTGAATGTTAATGTCACTGTTATTCTATTTATTTCTTAAAATTTAATTTTAAATTGCAAATACAATTTTAAAACACATTCCTGGAGTAGTTTTGCTAGTATACATACAATAAATACAAAACTGTAAGTTTGATAAAAGGTTTCACTAGCACTTATTTGCGATTATCTATGTGCAATTCTTCCCTTCTGTTCCCATTAGATGCAATGTTCCACACCTGTACTTACAAACTGTGTATGCCACACCACACAACCTCCTATTCTCTTCTTTCTACATTATAAGCCACCACCTGCCATAAACTGTTGTATTCCAATTGTTTAAATTCTTCTACTTACAGGGACACTGTCAAATACATCCTACCCACCTATGGAGTCATTTTGCCAGTACTCAGAAAAGCACTTGGCCATCTGAACATCAAAGCTGGTTGATCAACACAATAGCATATAGCAGAGGTGCGTTGTGCTTTTTTTTTTTCTAAATCAGCAACACACTTGTTGACACAAACTGACCTCTGGATTTATTAAATTATTTTATTTTAATTTTTTTTTTTTATGTCAAACTTAGGTTACTGCATAACATAATCACCTAATGTACTGTGAGAACCAAATTACTTCCAAGCACTACAATATGACTGTACAATGTCAGGATTCACTCCGGACAATAATGCCTTGGGCACTCCGCTCATATTAATTGGAGATAAACACTGTATTGTGTTTCTATTGAAAACAAGTTTGTGAATGCTGACACACAGTAGTGACATTTACATTCTTAATCAGGACTTGAAAAACCTGCTTTAATGGTAAAGTAAGTATCAATGTGATAAATTGTTATGCAAACTTACTATTTTTACCCCTAAAAAATAGGATAAATGTTCAGAAATGTAGTTAATTTTAGCCACATTAAGAACACTCCCTACTGATCTGCCAAGGCTTAATTCCAGTTCTTTGTTAGTATTACTGCCACAACCAGTAGTGTAAAACTAAAGTAATGAAGTGTCAAATCAAGCCAAAGGGGTTACCCAGCAAGGAAAACCATGTAATTTTATGGTTCTGCATCCTGATTTCATTTGTCAAGACACCCCCAACCCCTTCCTTTCCAATTCCTCTCAAGACAGACTCACAGTCTGTCCTATCAAAAATACCTAATTAAAATGTAAAGGTCAAAGACCACTTGGAAATGGTGGGTATTTCAGATGATGACATTTTTTATATCTCTGACTGTTGTCAGTGTGATCCATATATAACCTAGAAAACATGGATTACAATTTGGTTTTTCAGCTGCCTTGATGTTGATTATTTCATGTCTTTGCACCTCCCATCTTTTTCCCTCCTATCTTTTGTTTTGTTTACTGAGACTGCATTTCCACAGGCAAGAACACACAGCACTTAGCACACTGGGCTCCAACCTCATCACAGAATCACAGAACGGTCAGGTGGGAAGGGACCCCTGGAGATCACCCAGCCCAACCCCCTGCTACAGCAGGCTCTCCGCCATGTCCAGGTGGGTTCTGAATGTCTCCAGAGAAGGAGACTCCACAGCCTCTCTGGGCAGCCTGTCCCAGGGCTCCATCACCCTCAAGGCAAGGAAGCTCTTCCTCACATGCAGATGGAACTCCCTGTGCTGCACTCTGTGCCCGTTGCCCCTTGTCCTGTTGCTGGGCACCACTGAACAGAGCCTGGCCCCGTCCTCTTGGCACCCGCCCTTAAGATACTTACAGACATTGATAAGATCCTCGCTCGGTCTTCTCCAGGCTAATCAGGCCCAGCTCTCTCAGCCTTCCCTCATGAGGGAGATGCTCCTATCCCCCCATCATCTTCGCAGCCCCCGCTGGACCCTCCCCGCTGGACCCTGTCTCTCTTCAGCTGGGGAGCCCAGAACTGGACCCAGCACTCCAGATGCAGCCTCCCCAGGGCAGAGCAGAGGGGGAGGATCACCTCCCTTGACCTGCTGGCCATGCTCCTTCTCGTGCCCCCACTGGCCCCTTGGCCACGAGGGCACACTGCTGGCCCACAGGCAACTTGGTGCCCACCAGCACTCCCAAGTCCTCCACGGAGCTGCCTCCCAGCAGGCCAGCCCCAGCCTGTACTGGTGCATGGGGCTGTCCCTCCCCAGGGGCAGGACCTTACGCTTGCCTCGGTTGAACTTCATGAGGTCCCTCCCTGCCCAACCCTCCAGCCTGCCCAGGTCTGGCTGAACGGCAGCGCAGCCTCTGGGGTATCCGCCGCTCCTCCCGGTTTTGCATCATCGGCAGACTTGCTGAGGGTACGCTCTGTCCCCTCACCCAGGTCATTGATGAGGAAGTTGAACAGAACCGGACCCAGCACTGACCCTGGGGAACCCCCTAGCTACAGCCTCCAGCTCAACTCTGTGCCGCTGATCACAGCCCTCTGAGCTCTGCCATTCAGCCAGTTCTCAACCCACCTCGCTGTCCACTCATCTAACCCACCCTTCCTGAGCTTACCTGTGAGGGTGTTATGGGAGACCGTGCCAAAAGCCTTGCTGAGGTCAAGGTAGACAGCACCCACCACCCTCCCCTCATCTACCCAGCCAGCCATTCCATCACAGACGGCTGTTAGGTTGGTCAGGCATGATTTCCCCTTGGTGAATCCATGCTGACAGTTCCTGATGACCTTCTTTTCCACCACACACTTAGAGATGACCTCGAGGATGAGCTGAACATCACCTTTCCAGGCATGGAGGCGAGGCTGACCAGCCTGTAGTTGCCTGGGTCCTCCTTCTTGCCCTTTTTGAAGGCTGGAGGGACACTGGCTTTCCTCCGGTCCTCAAGCACCTCTCCTGTCCACCGTGATGTCTCAGTGATGTTGGGAAGTGGCTTAGCAATAACATCTGCCAGCTCCCTCAGCACTGCGGGGTGCATCCCACCAGGGGCCAAGGATTTGTGGGTGTCGAGTTCCCTTAAGTGATCTCTAACCCGATCCTCCTTGACCAAGGGAAAGTCTGCCTTTCTCCAGGCTTCCTCTCTTGCATCCAGGGTCTGGGAAACCTGAGGGCCGGCCTTGGCAGTGAAAACTGAAGCAAAGGCAGCATTCAATAACTCTGCCTTCTCTGCGTCCTTCGTCACCAGGGCACCCACCTCATTCAGCAGCGGGCCCCCATTTTCCCTAGTCATCCTTTTCCTGCTGATGTACTTGAAGAGGCCAACGCTTCACTCATGTGTGAGCTTTGTCTGCTGGATTGGTACAAACAAGATCAAGGCTTTACTTATAGGTTCTGTTTCCTACCCTATTTAAGCTGATGTGCTTTTTGTATTTGTAGTTAAGAGGTGGTGTTCTGTAGACACCTGAACAGCACCCTTCCTACCGTGAATAACTAACAAGCAGCAATAAAGTAACAGCTTATGTTAGTATACATCCGCAGTGTTATAAACATTAATTCTCCAAAGGAAAAGCAGTATTTGCATTTCTGCTAGGATTTCCATTTCATGGTTAAAAAAAAAAAAAAATATCAGAAAAGTTAGTGCATTTCACGGGTAGCTGCTGACAGCAGAGGAATTTAAGCCTCCAGTATTAGTACCACCTCAGGCTCTCAAAGAGCCTATGCCTAGGCACAGCCTCTGCCTATCTTCCCTGAATGTGTTTACGTAAGTCCTATTTCCTCTAATACCCTCCATGATGCCCAAAGCCATCTGAAGATTCCTCAAAACTGTCAGGAAGTAACAGGAGTGGTGCTGCTTCATAAAGGAAGGGGAGCCAGGAGCTGGAGTGGTAGAAAGGCAAGCAGGCATAGTCTCCTCACCAGGAAAGGGTGTAGTCCTACAGCATGCAAACAGGAGCAGAACAGGTCTGATGATAGCAGCCAGGTTCTGCCAAGAGTCCAGACTGCCAGACAAGTCCATTGTGATGAGGCAGGTCTGAGGTCAAGCCAGGATGTCAAGTGAGCAAGAGACATGGTCAGGCATGGGCACAGCTGTAATGCAACGCAGACAAGAACCAAGGGCAAAATCCTCAGCTTAAAAGCAGCTCCTGAGGAAAGCAGGCAAGACCTCGTCAAGGCTCTTCGATTCAAGACCAGCTGTGGACACTGCAGTAGCAAAGTACGATGTACGCAGATCCTGAGCCCAGGCAGACAAATGCACTGAAAAGATGAAGACGTGCTTAGGGCTCTGACCAAATCTGCCTGTTGCCACCCTAGAGATAATGCATGCTGTTGCTTTTTCAGGGCTGGCCTGGGAACAAATGGTCAGATTGTCAAAATGAATGCTGAAGAGTGGGACATCCTGATCACACAGAGACTGAGAGACTAGAGATTTAGGAGAAGCGCATGCTTCCTTGCATATCCCATCTCCTCCTTCAACATCAGAAGCCTGTCAACCTTTCAGGGCTTTGGCATAGGCAAAATAAGCAGCAAGTAAATGGGCTTTGCTCTCCTAAGTATTTTGCATATGTCTAGGGCCAGGTCTGCAGAGTTCCTCTTCCTTCTCTAGTCCATTCCCTGAAGCCATCCCCCAAGACTCCAGACCTAGCATCCATCTTCTGGCTCAGGACCTCACAGTTTTGTTCCTTTAGATCTTCTTTCCTTACTCCTGCCCCCTGGACTAGGCACAGATAATTACTTTATCCTAGCTGCATCTCTGAATATAATTCATATTTGCCTCCGTGTTCAGTTCCCTATGAAGTCCCTTCTGCTGTCATGGCCCCCACTTTTAAGTGTCTCTTTCCCCCTTCATCTCCATTACCCTTATTCAGTCTCTTTTTCCCAGCAATCTCAATTCATATCTCAAAGAACATCTTACTACCAGATCTGCCTCCTCATTTGCAGCAGTTCTGCTCCAGTGTCCTTCTGCACCAGTGCTAACCTCTCCCTTCACATTTCACGTAACTGTTAGATGTCAGGTCTCTGTCCACTTCCCTGTTTCTGCCCTTAACTGAGTCACAAGTTCAGCCAGTTCTGTTCTCTCTGCCCTGCTATTCTTCCCCTCTTTGCTCTGAATCTTCTTCTCTTGTCCCCATACAGGTTCAACTCTCTGTTTGCCTTGCCCTTACCTAGATCAGACATAGCACACATCTGTAGTTGCAAAGAAAGTCCTGCCAAACCCCAAGGTGCAAAGTGGCCTGTACAGAGACAGATTTTGGGAACATTAAACTGTTGTGTTCAAGCAGGTCTTTTCAGAGCCCATGCAAAATGTGCGCTCTTAGAGGTTTATAACTTGACCATATGTGTTCAGCATTGAGTGGCACAACAGAAGTTATATTACTGACATGAAGCTTTTCCTCTCTGCTTTCAGCCTCATCACCCCAGAAAATGCTACATCTGTGCCTTAAGGCACTGGAGTTCTAGAGCTTTTCAAGGAAAAGTTTGCCACAGCTTTTTAGACATGGTCAGAACCAACATATTTTCCTATAGTCTTATTTTTGGAAATGGCTGAACAGAGTTTTCCAAAATAATCAGCCCTGGGCAGACAACTGACATGGAAATGTTCAGCCCAAACTGTGTACATTTGACAAAGCTATAAAGCAAGGAAAAGCAAGGTTTTATTATGGGAAGAGTGGGGGCAGATAGACAGTGCTACCAACCACACATGTGACACCGACATGTTGACATCATTAATATCCATTTTAGCACAGGTTATCAAGTAATTTCCATGATAAACCCTTAACTTCATAAAATATTAGTCTTTTTGGCCGAAGTCTTTCATTCTTGGTATTTGACCAAAGGCAAATTTTTTGAGAATGTTTGGAAAAAAAGAAAAAAAATCTACTGAGACACTTCTGAGTTCTGTGTGTGAGAAAGAAATGTACTGAACATTTTGCCCATTGTTAGAAAGTTTTTCCAGGACAACTATTGAAGGATGGCTAAACAACAAACATGAAACTTGGTATTTGAATAGCCTGTAATGAGCAATACTTGTCTTGGATAAACTGGAAAGGAGGGGGAGGAGAGAGGGGGAAGATCACCACATATAGGTTGTCCCCCCAAAACCTGACAACTAGGGTGAGGGAATTTTCTGCAGTTTCAGAACTTCTGACTGTGTGTGAATCCACGTTAGCCTCTCCTCTGCCACTAAGTGAGAATGAACTCACACCCTCGGTTACTCTTCTGAATTCCAACTGATTCTCCACTGTTTAGGAAACTCCTGGATCCTGTATTTATAAATGGGTGATGATTATAAACGAGTTACTGTAGGTTGTGGTCCCTGAGGTGATGATTATAGCCGGAGGACAGATTCACCAGATACTCCCCAATTAGCCACCGAGAAGAGTATTTTCCATACACAAACCAGTGCCTCACTCTCTGCTTGGCTGCTGTGAGTACCATGGACCTTAGCCATTCCTTCAAACTGTTGTTTTGTATTACTTTCTAACTACTTGTGGCTTTGTTAGGCCAGTGTTACTGGTTTTCCTTTATCTTTAAATCTCACCCCTGAGCCTTCTTTGGAACTGCCCACTTTACACAAATTAAAAACCAGTCTTATCAAATCTCTACTGTTTCACCCCCTTTGGGGCTCTTCCTGCTCCTGACATTATTTCAGACATAACCTGATGCCATTTTGAAGCATGAAATTTGGATTCCTAAGTCTGCCTTATTGTTTCATCTCCAGTGAGAACAAAAAAACCCCAGATAAGTCAATGCCATTTCTCTCAGTTCTGTGAGAAAAAAACAAACAAACAAACAAACCCCAAAACCACAAACAAACCACACACTGCCTGCATCTTCAGTGGTTTTCCTCCGTTCTTTTAGCTAGCAGGTACTGTATAATAAATTGCTTTTTGTTCAATCTAGAAGAAATTTTGAGGGAGGTTACAAAATACAGTGGAAGAGGAATCTAGAAGACCAGGCGATATTCACTAACTATATAGGACAAACTATAGCATAGCTTGGACATCATTCTCTTAGTCAGGAGTTACACAGTTTTCATTTATCACCAAATATACAATCCAAGAAATACCTGGGTAAAAATGCTGGAGCCTGTAGTGTGGGTAGACCTCAATGGTCCGTTTCCCCTCTTCCGCATCTGTTCTTCCCTTTCCTTTTTCTTTCCTCACAGCGTAGAACATATGCCTTTACAGTATTCGGCCCTATGCAAAATCCTTGGCTTGCAGCACAAATGCAGATCAAAAAAATTGCAAGGAAAATTGCCTAGAGAGAGACTTGTAACTTTTTTTAGGTAGCAATCCCTCTGCCTGCCAGATACAGGTTGTTCAACTCAGCATTTGCCACCACCTAAGTTCTTAAGGGCCACAGTCCACCATAGCTCATTTGAGTGGAATTGAGCACTTTCTTCTAGTTCTGGGACACTCAGAGATCCAAGAAATTCAGATTATGAAATTTTATGGAGATAAGGTTAATTTTTCATCAGTTCTGGTTTGGTTCTATTTCAGAAGGAAGTTTTCCTGTACCTCAGAATCCTGTGCAACCAACATTTTTCTGCAAAAGCAACCAGAATTTCAGCAGACTACCCAAAACAGTCTGTGGAAAACACTGTGACATTTGGAGAACATGTTTTCTGAAACAGATGCAGTGTGATCAAAGAGTAATTTAGCATGAGTTTGGGGCATGACTGGTAATATCCAAGTGTACACACAAATTTTCTGTATCACACAGCAGATGAAACAACTGTCACTGATGTGTGAGGGTGCATATGTGGTTAAAAGTTACACTCCACTTTGGGAGGCAAGGTTCTAGGCTGCAGAAATGGGACAAAACTGGGATAAGCCACAGCTGACAGGAAGTTGTCTGTATGCTGTGTAAAACAATAAAGCTTCTAAGCCACACCACATTACACCGCTTTGCATTCTCTGTGCTCTCCAAGTTTTCTGTGCTGCATATGTACGTATACTCACAGTATCAGGTGAATTTATCACAGGTAACAGTAGTCACTTAGGTATCTAGATTATGCTGATTGTATAGGCTTCCTCTGTAGTCAGTGAAGGGAGACAGACACCTCAGGGAAATTCACAAGAAAAGCAAAGATGTCAAAGGTAAGCAGAATTATTGCCTTCTGGAACTTTTGATCTTGCTGACTACACAAAAAGCCTATATAAGGAGCTAGACTAATTATCTGTATTGTAAGAGATCTCATATTAGCTGAAATAAATACTCCCCAGCATGCTGGCATGTACATAAACACACTATAGAAACCTTCTTGATAAATTTTCACTTAAATCTGTATCCTTGATGGTCAGGATACATCCAGCTTTCTAATTCATTCTGAAAGACAACCATCACCCAATGATTTCTTTTTCCAGGAACATCTTTACTGTAGCTTACAGTGGAATCAGACTAACAGTGAGCAGTAAGTGGCAGAAATATTTATTTTGGCTCCTAAATATGAAATTTAGCTCATTCAGCATTCAGAGATGTTGGCAGGAGAAATGGTATAGTGAAAGCTTTGATTTTTGAAGAGTGTCTGCCCCACCTGACACAATGGAAAATATTAAGGATTTTGCTTGTACCTACAAGCTTTGAGCAAGAATGCTGCAAAGTACAGAAATGATTTAATGGAATCTGAGCTGTGAATGTATGTAGTACCTGTATAATGACTGACATTGATAAAGAACACTACAGAGTAAGTACAAACAATTGCTTTTGCATGAAAAAATATGCTGTCAATGACAGGATAGTACCTATGTCTCTGCCAGCTTAGTTCTCAGATTCGCTGAGGCTTTTGCTGAAGACATTTCACTAAATATTTCTTTCTTACATCTTACCTGGCAAATACCAAAATAATATGAATACTCTCTATGAGACAAGCTCCCAGATTACAGTTGAATAATTCAGACACAAGGAGAAGATTCTGCTATGGTTACACCACCATCAGTAAAAGTGAGGTGTTCTCAATTTCATGGCTGTGCATCTTGCAGAGAGCACTCTCCCCTTCTCTGCAGTGCTCCTATCAATGCCATTCATATGCTTGATTCAAAGTCTCATGGTATTTTTTTCTCTGCTACTATCATCCCTCACTACCCACATGACAGGGCCCCTTCTAGCTTCAGCACCTTCAGTTTGTCTTTGGACCTTTCCCTGAGCCTCACTGCCACTTTGTTCTCCCTTCCTTACATATTGCTGCTGGTGGCAGCTTTGTCCCTTCACTGGGATGACCAGGTGGACTGCTCCCTTCCTGAGATTACTTCCAGATTACTGTGGAGGGCTTAAGGTTTATAATTGTGCTCAGCCTCACTTACAGAATGCCTTCAGTTCTGTGGCAACCTGAATGCCACCAGTTATGAACCTCTGCCCTTTCGGACTGTGAAGACCTCGGAGATTTCTTTTGCCTTTGACGAGTTCCTTTCTACCTTTTAAGACGTAAAACCCACCTTGCTTACAATGACATAAAGATATTTTTTCTTCAAATGTTTGCCTTTGAAAAGCATCAAGCTTCTGCTGAGTAGCAGACCACATTTTCCAAAGTAGGATATTGCTCTCAGCACTAATTTTGCACAAAAGTATACATAGTACACATTGCAATATTGTATCATACTGTTTCAGGAACAGAGACTACACCATTTGTGGAACATCACAATACAATAGGTAATTGCTTTGTGGAAGAACAGAAAACATTTTCCAATTCCTTACCTACTCTGGCCTCCTAAGGTTGATCACACAAAACTGGATCAGGCTCCAGAAACAGAAGGTATATTACCGAAAGCAGCAGAGGATCAAGTAAACTGGACTCTGGGACAGCTGAAGGGCTTAAACAGCATCTTTAAAGTCCTAAGATGATAATAGGCTACTTATTTTTTTGTCAGATTTTTTCATTAAATAGGAGCTACACTGAAAGCTCTGCTGAGCAGTGGGGAGGCAGGAAGCACAGTTTGTGTAACAAGGAGCAGCACATGTTTTGTATTCAGACCTTTGCCTGACTCAACAGCAGTGTTGAATGGCCCTGCTGGGACCCACATCCAGAACTTTTTGGCCAGGAAGAATCGTTAGAAGAGTGCCAAGGTCTGCAAAGGTAAAGCAAAAGGGAACAGAGGGGGCTCTCAGAGACCCAGGAGTTTGCAGAGAAATATCCTGTGAAGGGAGAGGGTGAATTACCCACTTCCAAAGAACTGTACCGAGTGTTCAGGCTGAGGAAGGCTCAGAGAAGTAATGTAAACAGAACAGTGGAACTCTTTCGTAGATGGAAAATTAAGCTAATATCTCTCACTTTGGATCAAACCACATCCTATTTTCAGGATCGTTGAGCCTAGCCACATTAGACATGCATCTGGCCTACCGTGTTTTTCTGAGCCCAGTAGTACCATAGCAGACACACAGATGCTATTACATTCCAGTTTTCTAGCATTAGGGACTGAAAAATTAGCATCTCAGTATAGCCTAAAGTGTCCAGAGAGGGCTTAAAAGCACAAAAACGCTTTAAGTCTCAAACAGGCTTGATCTTTAATCACCTAGATACTTTAAATCCCACCCTCAGCCTAAAAGATATCGGGGACGCAGATCACAGACTGAGCAACTGCAAACTGTTTCTGCAGTTTTTATGCCTTCCCCACTTTGATTTATTTTTGAGAGTGAATACCAATGATATCTCACTTGAGTGGTTTTTTGTTTTGTTTTGTTTTGTTGACTAAAAGCAAAGAAGAAGCCTCTCCTCTGTAACAGATTGGGACCCACCCATGATAATTCCTGAATCCTAAGTATTGACTTAATGTGTTGTTCACTGTACAGAGATGCTGAACCAATATAATAGCAGGACAATCAGGCTGGAAAATGGAGGTGAGGCTAGATTAACACCATGCACCTGAAAAATAAGGCAAGAACATTTTTTCTTTTTCTTTTTTATAAGAACCTGTAATAGACAAACTGGAGGGTTTTCTAAACAATTTTAATATTCTGCTTCTCTAATATTATGTTTTGCCTATTCTTAGAATTAAACAGCGGTTTAGCTTAAACAGACTAGCCTCTGTTCCCACTCAGTCACAAATTTGCTAGTCCAAGGCAACAATAGTTACCAGAAATACATGACAGCCTGCTGGGTAAGCCCAACTTATTGACAGGTTGCTGTTCCGTGAGAAAACTCAAAAAAAGATGAAGGCATGAGGCCTTGTACATGCCTAGGGGGTTACTCACAGAGATCCAGAAGGGAACAGCTATGTCCCATCTCCTTGAACTTACCAAGCTTTTTGCACTCTGTAAGAGCAAACTGATGGCAAATTAAGTAGGAAGCACAGGAAAGCTGATCCTTCATCAGCAAGTTTTTGTTACATGGCCAAAGTCCAAGAAGTAAGAGGAAATAATGGGGAAATCTACATCTAAATACTTAAATCCCTTCACCTGTTACCCTATAAACTGACTTCAGAAGTCACAAGAAGTTGCTTGCATGAGTGAATCATGCTTCTGCTACTGATACACCAGCTTTTCCTGTCTTACATCAGACAAGGCCCTTCACAATCTAGGACTGCAGCTTTTTAAATCGGTTATTATTGTCCTAATATAAAACCTCTTCTGTGCAAATCACAGAATCAGAGAATGGTTTGGGTTGGAAGGGACCTTAATGATCATCTAGTCCCAAGCCACCTGCCAGGGATAGGGACCCCTTCCCCCAGCCCCGGCTGCTCCCAGCCCCGTCCAGCCTGGCCTTGAGCCCTGCCAGGGACGGGGCACCCACAGCTGCTCTGGGCAGCCTCTGCTGCCAGCACCTCACCGCCCCCACACTGAACCATTTCCTCCTCACACCTGACCTAAATCTCTGCTCTTTCAGTTTAAAGCCACCACCCCTGGCCCCATCACTACATGCCCCTGTACAAAGCCCCTCTCCATCCTTCCTGTTGGCCCCTTCAGGTACTGGCAGGCTGGTAAGGTCTCCCTGGAGCCTTGTCTTCTCCAGGCTGAACCACCCCAACTCTCTCAGCCAGTCTCACAGGAGAGGTGCTCCAGCCCTCTGACCATCTTTATGGCCCCTCCTCTGGACTCGCTGCAACAGGTCCGTGTCCTTCTTAGGCTGGGGTCCCCAGAGCTGAACGCAGCACTCCAGGTGGGGCCTCACAAGAGCCGAGTACAGGGGGAGAATCCCCTCCCTCGACCCAACCTGCTGATCACATTTCTTTTGACGCAGCCCGGGATTTGGTTGGCTTTCTGGGCTGCAAGTGCACACTGCTGGGCCACGCTGAGCTTCTCATCCACCAGCACCCCAAGTCTTTCTCTTCAGGGCTGCTCTCAGTTCACTCTCTGCACAGCCTGTATTTGTGCTTGGGATTGCTGCCACCCACGTGCAGGACCTGGCACTTGGCCTTGTTGAACTTCATGAGGTTCGCATGGGCCCACCTCGCCAGCCTGTCAAGGTCCCTCTGGATGGCAGATGTACACATCTGCAAACAGCAGTTAGTTACTGCAGTCAGTTTTGCAAAATGGTGCATGAAGCTCCCTGCTTACTGCATTCAGTGATTCAGAACTGAACATAATCATTTGCAGAGTGTGCAAACACAGCCCATGCTATTCAAATTATGTGAAGTACTTACTTTCTCATATATTGCCCACAGTACCAGAGGGACTGGGCACAGAAACCAATATTCCTAGTGTGACTCAGTGACACTTGCTAAATCTCTAGCAGTGGGCTTGCTTCTGTATTGTAAAAGCTAAAAATTTAGTAAACAGCTTTGATGCTGCCTGTGACACAACATAACTTGAATCTTTCAGGGCAATAATAGCTCTAAACAGCAACAGAAGCAAAAGACAGTAAAAGGTTATATTTTTCCACTGTGCCTTTGATAAACACAAGCTAAAGCTCTGTTGAATAAAATGGAGGTAATGTTTTTGTGTTTCAAAGCTGAATCACAATTGAAAAGGTTTCTAAGGAAATGAAGGAAAGAGGCCAGAAGAAAATTGTGTTTTCTTTTTTCCTTTAAATGGACAAGTTTTGAAGTGGTTATATAATATTTAAGTTACTGAATACGGAACATTACTCTGTTCAAGAGTAAATGATTCACATATGCAGAATGAATCAGCCAAATTTATATTCTGTGAATAGATGTTTATTTATGAAATTATGCATGCTGCACAACCAAAATGAAGCAGTGACAGGCTATGACAGCTCTCCTAGGGTACCAAATCTTTCATGGAGCTACTAAACTGGCACATACATATTCACTATGTAGCTAAATTCACAGGAAGTAGACTAACAGACCAGAAACAAGCTTCTCACTTTCCTGCTTCATCTTCTGCAGGCCGTGGAAAAACAAGGTGGACCTGCAGAGATGGTATACTAAAAAAGATTTTTTGAGACATTGTAGATACAGCAGAAGGAAAACAAAGAAATAGGATAAATGTTCAAGAGAGTCACCTTCTAGCTCAGCAGTTAGCAATCTGCGGGATCCGAGAGGGCAGCCTTCTAATTCAGACCAGAAGGAAAAGCAATGATTAACAACTTTAATAATGTTAATGTCAATACAAGTGGAACCTACATAAAGAGTTTCAAAAGAATGGCTTTCTAACCTGCTGGAAAGGTTGAATAAGTTTCTCAGTGTGAAAGCTCAAAAAAAAAAAACAACCTTCGAATTTGGCTTCCATGTGTGTTTCTGTGAAACTTGAAGACAGAGCCACATATGAAAAATACATGAGCTGTACTGAAACTTACTGCACTTGAACTTTGCATTATATAATGTGTTAACTTACAATTTACCACTGTGTCTGCCTTAGGCATCTTCATACAGTCAACAAATAAAAAAGCTAATAAGCAAAGGAAGAATTTTATATTAAACAACTGAGTGTTACTATCTTTCAATCATTCTTTTTTCCTTTCCATTTTCAGGTAAGAAAGCAGAGACTGTCAAAGTAATCTGCCTAGAGACAAAGAAAGAGTTGACATAAGGAAGTTAAAAGTTTGCTTATGATAGAGCCTCATCCTGTTTAAGATGCTGATTCCTTCCTCACCCATACCCCTGTGAACCTGTATCCTCCCCTGAACTTCAGTGCTCCCACCTGTGAAATGTTAATGGTTGTAAGAGCCAGTCCAAAGGGATGCCTATTTATCTGTGTTACGGAAATATTTGTGTGGCCAGATGACAACCAAATGGGAAACAGAACTTGAGAGCCTTCATACTAACACTTGTTCTTGTTCTTGTAAGCCTAACTGAGTACAGCAGCAGCACCAAAACTCACAGCTTTCCTAAAGCGTTTGTGAAATCATGTCAGTTTCAAAGAACCTGTAACCTTTAACACTGCACTAAAGCTTTTCTCTGCACTCTGAAAATCAGAGCTAAATATTACAGAAGGAAGACTAACATCAAAACACATGAGAGGTGGGGGATATATTTTGAAAGTTATATTTGTTCCTTCCCTTTTGCAGTTTGCCAGCCCCACCCTGGTAAAACAAATACAGAGATGCTGCTGAAGTATAGTATTTCCTATGTCCTTGACACTACTTGCAAATAATATGGTATTTACAAATCTAGGTAAGTGGTCATTACTTTATAATCTATTCTTCAAAGTTTTGAGACTCAGTGAGAGCCACAAAAAAAGACGAGTTATAGTATATGCAGCTGTTGAGACAGGCACGTGCACATTTATGTTTTGGTAAAAGCACTAGAAGCATTCTTCACTGTGACTGTGGTTTCTAATACTTGGACCAGTGTGACTTAAAAAGGGTGGATACATTCTGTTAAAAGTTTCCTGATAATTTTTTTGCTTGTCTATAAACAAGAACATAATAATTCTGCCTGAAAGCTGTGAAAGTTCTGAGTATCTGAAAGCAGCAGCTTGACAAGTTACAACAATTGCACCTTCAAATGAAAACCATCATCACCACCTTTGTTCTCATAACAAAAATCCTGTGGAAACAATAAGAGTCTATTTAAATCTACTGCTATAGAAATTACTGTTAGCCAAATAATTTGGTCATCATCACCTATGTTCTTCACATGGAATTTTGATTAAAGGATGTTTATAGTGTGTGAGTGCTTTAATGGGAAAAATTAGCATGTACAAATAAAAGTTTTTCTTTCTTTTTGGAGTACTGAGAGGAAGGAAATAAATTTTATAAACACCATACAGTGACAATTTAATGCATGATAAACATTTTTGTGCAGGGATACAAAAAATTCAGTGTTGCCAGTGGAAGGAAAATAACAATTTTCCAAAGTGCTCTTGGAATCTTGCACATATCTAGTGAGCTTGGTCCATCTGACACTTTACAAGCTTGGATAGCCTTCGTGTAGGTTTCTGTACACGTGAAATACTTCAGTTCTATTCCGAAAGGCTTCAGAGAAACAGGATCAATCTCCACAAAAGGGTGGGGGTTTTCATTCTATTTCTCTAGACAGAGTAAGGCACATTCATCTGTTCCTAAAGTCTGAACTTACAGTCACATTTTTCACCTACGAGTCCTGACCTCTCTCACACATAAATAATGTGATTCCCATTTTACAGCTGAGCCCACTGTAAGGCACAAAGAAACAACTTTCTCACAGTCCTATGGGGAGTCATTCTGACAGGTCCCCAGGAATTTGTTCAAGCTTCTAATCTTAGAAGAAAGTAACAAGAACATATATTAATAGCGCAGAGTACTAACAAGTCTCCTACCTATGAATGGTTACAAGAAAGATAACCCCAGCAATGAAAAGATTTTTGCAAACATTCCAGAGGAATCCACTGAACTTAAGAGAGCCTATATTCGACGCTGCATTACACATTTGCATCTGTGTTTGCCATCAAGTTCAAAATCATCAAAAGTCTGCGAAACTGAGTTGTTTTGCCACTGCAATACCTCAGACATTTCTGGGAAGTTCAGATTTTTCTAAGAAATACAACAGAGTGCTTATCAGTCACTGTAAAATTAGTGCAAACTGAAACACGAGCCTGCAACATTCAGCAGAGCTTCTTCTCTCCCTCAGGGCCTTAGACCCAAATAGTGAAGTGAAACTCAGATGTTTTACACATACATGATAGTATTTGTTAAAAATTATGAAAAGTGCATGTAAGCAATGGTCAAGGAATCAAGCTGTTTACTTCAGCTTTTATGGTGACTAGCAAATAATAAAAGAGATATAGAACATACATAAATATAGCAGCCTGATAAACTAGAGGCCACTCACCATGATTAGGATAAAATGCAATCAATTGCCATGAGAGCTGACAGAAGGACAAGGTTCCATTTCATGGCTGCCTTCTAGATTAGCAAGTTAAAATTGGCTTCATATATAAAGCCAAGTGACGTTTCATAAAAAACAGACGTTATCAAAATGTCTTACTGCAACTCTGACAGGATTTGAAATTTTACTGTAATTTTTAAAATTTGACGTTCAGGTTTGTGTCCCCACTCCCGATCCCGAGCAGGCTGACCTGGGGCGGCACCGGGCTGTGAACCTGGCCGCCGCCCGCAGGCCCTCACGAAGCGCCACTCTTCCCCCCCAAAGCTCTCCCGGTGGAAACATTCACGGCTCTGCAGAGCATCCCTTCCTAGCCGCAGGGACGCATTTCGTCTGGCTGAGAACGTTCCTTCCCCAGCTCCGACGGCACAGCTGCCGCGAGAGACACGCAGCCCCGCCGCTGCCGCGCCACCAACCCCTGCGACCGTCCCACGGGCACCCGGCCAGCGCGGGTGGCCGAGAGCCGCCGCCGCGCACGCCCGCCGCGCTGAGCGGGCCGCACGGAGGGCAGCGCGGGAGCAGGGCAGCAGGGCCCGCGCTCCGCCGCCGCCCTGCCCGGGGCCCGGCCGGGCGCGGAGGCTCCCCGAGGGGTCCGCATCCGCTCCCCCCCGCCGGCGGAGAGGGGCGGCGGCCGCCGAGCGCCCCGCGCCGCCTGCGGCCGGGGGAAGGCGCCACCTGGCGGGGCTGCACTGCCGCCTGGCGCGGGGCCCGGGGCCGGCGGCGTCGCGGCTCTGGGGGGGGCGGCCCCGCGCACCGCCGCCCGGCGCGCGCAGAACGGCGCCCCGCGCTGCTCGGCTTCGCCGCACCGCCCTCTGCGGGCAGGTGCTTCCGCCCGCGGCCCCTTGGCGGGCGGCCCGGTGGCAGCGGGGCGGCCGGGTGGCGCGGCCCCGTGCCCAGCCCGGTGCGGGGCAGGGTGAGACACGCCGAGCCTGCCTCACCCGCGCGGCCCCGGTGCAGCTCGGAGGCGCGGGCAGCCGCTAACGGCGGGGCGCCCTCCTTGCGCCCCGCTGGTGACCCAGCCTGCGCGGGGGCCACCCCAGGCCGCTGGCTGCCGACCGGCCAACGACTTCCAGACCAGCCGGGCCTTCCTCCGCCTCTCTCTTGCGCCCAGCCGCTGCTGCGCTGCAGCCTAACAGATGCTCCACTACTGCACGTATAGGAAAGAAAGGTTTCCATTCCAGTGCCGCCGCGTTATGTATCCGTACGCCACAGCCTCCTTTTGAGAGCCCTGCGCAGCCAACTGCTGTTAATAAGCTGGCAAGCCTGTCTGCAGTTGATGTTAAGTCAAAGTTAAGTCAGCATGCTTTGATTCCCCTAAAAGCAGTTGCAAACTTTTAATGACGAGCTGCTAAGCTCCACTGAAACGGGGAAATGTTGAGGCTATGAAAGCATCAGAGGGGATGTTTACGCACTCAGGTGCGGACAAGTGTGAATTTGCTCTGCCTCCTTTTCCAAACGCCTGGATGTGCATGGCTCTAGAAGTGGCTGGGATGCACTAGCATGGGATCAGTGCCCACGCTGCCAAAGCACAGCCATGCATCGGAATGTCTGCGAGTCTAAGCTGTCACCAGCCCCTGTAGCTTGGGGGTTGCGTGAAGCTATGATCACTATGCAGATACACCCCAAAAACACTGTAACTTAGTCGTGGTTTTAAAACATGCACATTAGGGTTAAAATCCAGAGCCTTTTTATTTTGGTTACTGAAACAGCTACTAGCACTTGGGTGGAGGGGGGACGAGAAACAACCTTTGACCAAGTGGCTACACTTGTTTACACCATGAGAGTTCTACAGACCTTACTGATTATTCAGTTTGGACTCTTAACAAGAGGATGGGTCCCCAAGTTCTCATTTTACAGAAACCTGCAGGTAAGTGCATGGATCACTGCTTTATCTCCCCTCTTCTTCCCCATGTTCAACTTTGACTGGAATGAGTAATGTTTTAGTCTTTTTAACATTACTTTTGTCTGTCATGAAGCAAAAATTGTTGCTTACCGTGCAACAAGAATACCTAAACTGCCAGGACAGGTAACCTTCTTTAATGAATTTGTTTATCAGGATCAATTAAGGAAAGCCTTTCAGTTTTCTTCATTGGGTCTGGGAACCAGGCCCTAAACCATTAATCCAGCCAGAAATTAGTACATTTTAAAGTTAATTCTCACCATGGTTAGGCCTTTGAGGGGTGGGTAAGGAAAGGTTAGAAATTATGAATATGAATTTGACCCCTCAACACCTCCCTCAAGTTTTGGTTTGGTTTTATCCCCCTTTTTTATCTCTCAGAGAGCACAGTTCTAAGGGAGAAGAAATAGGAGACTACAAGAAGACACACTTTGCTTATGCCATCCTGATAATGGCGTAAACCCATACGTAAATGATGAGGGTAGAAATTTTCTGTTCTCAGAGTTCAGGTTTTGCTGCTCTAAGGACAATGCATCCTCTCGTTTTACACAACAGCTTACACATTTGCAGGCTAAAGGAGCTGTATGTGCCGGAAGATGGCATTCTTTGGGAAACATGGTGCACAGGGCAGCATGGGAACCAGGCTTTTCTTTCTCTGAGGATTCAGAACAGTTCTAGCTTTGTTGCTGATGGAAGAACAAAATAATATCTCCCTTTAATACACACAAGGTAAATTTTGCCACATCCCAAGTGGCATGTGTAAACTGTAATTATACAATAATCTGTTTTATTGTCTAAGTGAGACCATCACTTTAAAACAAAAACAACTGAAGTAGTTTTAAAATTTACAGTAGCCCCTAGGTCTACAAAACATAACGCCATCTGGGCCATAAGGTTTCCAAGAATACAGTTCAGAAAGCATATCTTAAAAAAGCATACGGTATAAGAATTAAGGGGAAGATTAATTAAGAGCAGGATATTCAGTACCTCTATGCAACTATACATTTAATTCAAAGTTATGGGTTCAGTTAATCCACTACCTAGTAAGTATCAAATTTTCCCACTGTAGCATCAGCTTTGGACAGAGGAGCTTTCTGCCTGCCTGCCTTGCCATTCCCAGTGACATAGCAGCTTGTAAAATTCCAGGAACTTCTCACTCGCTGTCTGTGCTTTTATTTTTTTTCATCTCCCCAGTCTGAACATGTGCGCCAGATGCAATGACAGTTAAACAAAACCACCACATACACACAAAAAACCCCAAAAACAAACAAAAAAACCCACCAAAGATAGGTCTAGCTAGATACAGTATTTCCCAGTGGCTTGTTTTCTAGTGGGTTATCCTTGCTGAAGTGAGTATGTAACAAACTGCTCACCAGTGGAAATTCCAGGGATAAATTCATACTGGAGATACTCAGCTCAATGTAGTTTGGGGCAACTATTGTGCAACAGTCAATCTAAACATTCACTTGAATGAAGAACTACTAAATTTACTTAATGGCTTTTTTTGGGTCTCATTTTGCTTGTTATTCATGAAAGTTCATAGGAACAAATGTGTGTGCAAGAGAACATTTGCAATAGTAAGGTTTTGTAGATGTTTACAATAAGGTCTACCTGCAATGGAAACATTCACATACCCACACTGAAAATTAATTTTAAGTTTGAGAGTTATCCAGTCAAGACCAAGAACCCATATTGTCTGGCAATGAACCTAATAGGAGACTAAAGAAACAAACTTTCACAGCTCTCTGAAGAAATGATTCAGAAGCAACTTACAGGCTGGAAGGTACATACCCACCTGAACCACTCACTGAACCCTTCAGAATAACCAGTTCATCCTGAACCACATTTCTGTACTGCTAAGTTTGAGCAGTGGGTTGAGCGAAGTGACCAACCAGGGTTGAGTTGTGAAGGATATCTATCTGCCTGGAGGACTTCTAGCAGCAGATAATGTACGTGATGGGAGGATGAAGCTGAAGGATGTCCCCAGCCTCCCCATTCATTGAAAAATTTAAGTAGGGGCATTGTCAGCAGCCATGCTCCCCTAAAGGAAGTCGCTGAGGTGAGAAACAGACTGGAGACCACAACAGAAACAAAAGCTGGACTACAAAAGGGGAACAGGTAGGAACTGTCATGTAACTACTTTTCTGTGAGACCTGTCACTCATCCAAGGCTCAGAAGTATTTCTGTCAGATTCCTATGTGATGTATTTAACATCAGCTCTGCAGAATTGCCAAATCATATGATGAAACCATGGAAAACACAAGCTAAGGGAATAATCTCACATCAGTCCAAGCTGCATTTCAGGCTATTTCCATGCTCCGCTCCTCTTCTAGCATGCTTTTTTTTTTGAACAGTTGTTTCTCAGTCTAAACCCATACGACCTTGATATGCTGGCCAGGAACTGATATGTTGTGTATCTGTAAGATGCATGCCTTGTAGCCCCTTATTCAAAGGGTGGTGTTTCATTAGCAACGGCTTAAAAATTGATTTAAACATTATGTTCATTGCCCACAAAACAAACACTTCTCACAAAGCCTTCTGTTCCCATTGAGGCTAAAAAATTCCATTGTATGCGTAATCTTTTACGAGTGCATTCTTTGAATACTTTATTTCTTAGAACTGTAACAGTTCTGTTTATAAAAAGGAATGATACTGATAGCAATGTTAGGAACTTTCAGAAGGGACTACTTAGATCTTTGAATTTCCATATTAGTCCTGTTTCAAGAAAAATACAAAACAAAACAAAGAGCCTCAACTACATAGTTTAAATTCTTTAAGAAACAGTTTCACATGCCAAGCTAAGAGGACAGAAAAACCACTCTTTACCCCCTTGATCAGATCTTGCAGCCCTCTGAGGACAGCTTTACATTGGAGCTTTTAATTGGGCACAGTTGCAAACTGGTCTATCACTACCAAATCAGATGTCCCAGGTTATCATGTTGGACTGGGATATTTGGAGAAGATAGCAAGGTGAGTGATGAGAGACCTGAGGAAGCACAGAGCTGACTGCTTTCTGAGTTGCACAGGGAGTGGGGGGAGAAAGCCAAGGATCTTGTCTATGTCAGGATCTGTGTCCAAGAGACAGGTGAATGGGATGCCCATTGTCCTCCTCTTAATATCCAGGCACCTTTTAGCATGGGTTGCTGCTACTGAAACAACTGCAGTGCAGTACTTCAGGACAAGACCTTGGAGACTATTCTGACCACCTGAGTGCTGTTCAAAAACCCTTCCCACTGAGTCCCCTCACTTCCAGCACTGTAGGAGTCCAGCAGGTGAGCAGCTGGTCTGATTTACAATTTCTTTTAACTTGGAAGAAACATTTTAATCAACATCCTGTCTCTCAGTTTAATGAAGAATAATGTTAAATGCATACAGGTTTAACTGTTACAGTTACCAACTAATCAATCTCAAGTAAATATTCCTTTAGGGTATTATTCACACTGCCACGATGTCATGTGTTCCAAACAGGGCAGTGAGCCATGCCAAGGGTGACCCATTTTAGTGGGCTTCACTGTACTCCTGGTAACAGCTTTAGTCTTCCACAAATCTGCTGAAAAACAAGGACACATGGGAGCACAGGGATAATGTTCTGCTATGCTTTTTCTGCAGAGGTCATTATCCAGTGACTGAAAAGTATCGTATCACTGGACACGTAGACATCTAATTTCAGAATTCAGTAATTCAATAACCAGGGCAGAGAAACAGATCTGTCTTAACATCCTTCTTTACAAAAATCTCTTCAATGCCTCAGTACAACTTGTCAGAATTAAGTGCAGATTTAAGAGTTCACTTCCCACAGAGGCATTGCACTAGATTAGAAAGAAGTAGGGGCATTAAAAGTTTTCAGTGCTCAAAGCCTCAGTTGTTACAGATCAGCACTTTGTGGCCATATTAAGAGATTTCTCTACTCTACCTGAGTTCCTTCTACAGCCTTACTTTTTTAATACTTTCTTCATATTTGCTGAGACACTGTTTTAAAGTCAAGCAGCAAAATATGCTGCCTTAAACCCTTGGAAAGAGCATGCTAGACAAGTACCCACGGTGACCCTGTAGCATAACATTTGAAGAGCTTTGCTAAAGTTGCAGCTTGGAAAATACAGGGGGCCCTTTTTGGCTAAAATGCAAATGTGTAAGTAATGGCAAAGTGAATACACCTTCCATAACAGAAAAGAAAAATAAGTCTTATGACCGCTTGGTTCCCTTGATCTTCTTCAGCTCCGTCTCTAATCCTCACTCTACCTTCTGCTTCTTTCCACATCAAGCTAGCCAAAACAAGTTTATTCCAAGTTAGAAAAAAACACATCTGAATTAACAGCTGTATGACGCATATTGGTCTCATGTTAGAGGAAACAACTGAATTGTAGATCTAACAGCAAGGCACAGCCTTTTAATCTAAAGTTGCTTGATCTTTCTGTTTCCTTTAGCTGAGAGAATCTCACTTTTACTTTGACGGTCTTTCTCTTGTCATTTTCCTGGTTCTCCTCTTATACTGCTTCTGTGGGAGGAAATCACTCCTTATTCCCAGCTCCTGTTAAGCTCAGTAGCAGCCCAGGTCTAGCCTATTTTCCCCCCTTTCACTTTGGTTCTTAGTCTGAATTTGAATGAGTAAGTTTGGTTTATTTGCAAAAGCACTTGCTTCTCTTTCCTCACATAAAACTAGTGCAAACAAAAACCATACCAGAATACATAAAGTACTTGGAATACATGAAGTAGCCCTTCAGACTCTAGGTGAGGTGCAGCTAAAGCCTCAAGTGCAGTGTATGAATGAGAGAGGAACTTGTTGGAAACAGTCTGGAAGACAGCAACAAGAACAAGTGGAGATCTACGCAGCAAGACCTATAAAGAAAGACTGAGTAAGCCGAAACTGTTTTCTTCAGTGAAGACAAAAAAAACAAAGGGAGAAGGAACAGCAATATTTCAATATGTAAAGGACTGTTGCAGAGTGGAGAGGATTCCACTGGTTTTTATGTTCATGGGAAACAGCACAGGTAGAGGGACAGGCTATTTGTTGAGGGAAGGGAAAGGAACCATCTGGTTTAGCTGGTTTTCTGTGATTCCACCAGAACTTCATTCAACCTTGGCAAATTCTGCCCTTTTAACTACAGACCCTCTCACTAGATTTAATGCAGGTTCTTTGATTCTATACTAGCAGTCGTCACTATTTTGAAACATCCATGTTGCTAATGCTCTGAACAGTGAGCCAGCTAACCCCATTTTACTGGATTAATTTTGATTTTAACTGTAGTTAAACTTCTCCTTCACTTTCAGGCATCTTCTCCACTCACTCTTTTCTTCCGAATACACTGGCTACGACTACTCTCCTGCAAGCTGGAAACCCAATTAAAAGGTTCAGTGAGGGTGACTATTCCAAATCTCTTGCAATCCTCACCTAGGAACCTTTGTATTCAATGTCTACACTGTATATTCTGGCCTGCTGTGCCAGCACTCCTAGAGGTAGCCAGGTTACTGTGCAGCATAAGTGACTATGTTAGGACAGTGCTACATCTTGGAAAAACAGGCATATGAACTTGGACTCATCTCTACGGCAATGCAACCACCTAACTTTGAACTGGCTTGAAGAACTGGAAGAGTAGTCTTATTACTGCCCACAACATATAACAGAGAGGTTATCACAGTTTCAGCACCTTTGCTCCCATTCTTGAGCCATTTTCCTTAACGATTGCTTTAAGAACTTGCACGTTTAGCAATAAAAAGTAACATTTAGCACTTGCAGGGGCATGGCACCTGTTACCTGATGGTTTCAACTGTGAGACATGCTTTATAGCATGTCTATGTGCATAGAGAGAGCAAATGGTGACACATTAGTGATTCCACTAAGGCCGCATACTGATTCCTTTACAGAACAGCTTGCACAAAACTGCAAAAAAACTAAATTCCTTAGGATTTCTGAAGAGTCTCAAAGAGTATTTTGTAACTGCAGGTTTTATGGGAGAAGTTACAGTTTCACTTTTATTTGGCATCTCTGGGTTTTCTTCCAGCCATTTGAAAGTCAGGCAGCTATCAGCAATGTTTGAGATATATTTTAGAAAACAAAGAGAACGTGGTATCAGCAAACAGCTCCTTGCTCTTACAGGGGACAAAAACAACCAAAAGACCAGAAATCCTGCATCTCTTTTAGTGGTACAGGCTGACCATATAGTGACCAGGGTGAACAGATCTTTCAAGAAGGTATTCTTTAACTCAGATGTAATGACAGGCATGAAGGAAGGGTCAGGGAACACAGTAAGAAAAAATAAAAAGCTTATTTTTCACCCAATAATTATATGTCCAAAAGTAAATTAAATTTAGAAAGTGGGGGGGGGGGGAAAAGGGCAGGGGGGCAACACATAACAAAGCTGTATTTTATATTAAATTTATTGAGTTACTTGGAGAACGCTATGAAAGCAAAATTGCTGCAATTTCCCAGAGCACTCCGGAAACTACAAATCTTTGTATAGGACAAACAGCTAACACCAGCAACCCTTCATTGACGAGAGCAGAGCTGACTAACTACTGCATTTTTACCCTTTTAAGTCTTGTGCCAATCTTGCACAGGGGATTCCTATCCAGTGAACTTAATCAGCTACACTGTAACTATTCTGTTATAGCTATTTCTGCATAACTCCCTCCTGTGGACACTTTATTCTGGAACAATTAGTAAGAGTAATTATTTCAAAATGAAGTCAGTTTTATTCCACAGCACAATGTCCACATGGGGGAGTTACACTGAAGTAAAGTTCTGCTATAGTGATGCTGGTCGATTTCCCCAGGTCAACAAGCCCTATGACTCTGATACAAAATTAATACAGATGTCTCTTGAGATTAAAGTTCTGGAGTCCAAGAGAATAAAACTTCCAAACATAAGAGTATGGCTTCAAAAAACTGACCCTAGAAGGACCTATAACACATTAATTCACTGGTTTATTCATCATAACTCAAATTCTAAGTTGTGTGAAATGTAATAGAAGTAACTCTGGTAATAAGCAGTCATGGTCCCTGTCCCTGTCCCCCCACACACACTTTGGAATGTCTTTGCTAGGTACTAGAAAGCTCAGAGCAGCACCGCCATAAATGTTCCTCTGGAAGATTTAATGTCAGTCTAAATGGGTGACAGGAGGGAAGGCTAACAGAGGATAGATAAATACTACATGAAGATGTATTAAAGCTTCAACAGCTGGTATGCCGTGCTACAGAAGTGCAGTGGCAAAAATTTAATGTCATAACATGTTGTAGTCAATTCATGATTGTCATAAAATCCTTAGAAGAATCTCAGAAGGAAGTATTAATCCGTGTTTCTACATTCCTACTTGTTCTGTACAATGAGCATGGGGATAAAGTAAGAAGAAGCATCTCTTCTAGGGCTTGGCCAAAGCATAAAAAGCATTCTTCTCTCTAAACTCAGAAGAGTAGAACAGCAGTATCCTAATTCTTTTAACTGAAATTTGCTGTAAAACAAAAAGGGCAGAGAGCAGGCTCTGGACTGTGTGCAAGTGCCATGTGCAACAATGGGGTGCAGGAGTTTCTGTGGCGCTCTCTTCATGTGTTAGACAACTCCTGAAGGCATCAGAAGTCCAGAAAGAGAACAGCCTCTGTTGTTCCCTCAAAGGCAGGTTGACTTTGCACTGTTCACAGACCTGAATCAAGCCAAAGGATTTACCTTATGAGGAAAAAAACCTATTCAGAATATTCTTCTTTAGCCACCACTCCACCCCCATAAAAAAAATAAGTAATTCAGAGCTGTTTTTTTCTAAGCACATTCCAACTCACAAAGCCCTTTCTGGCAACTTTCCCACCAGACTTCGACATTCTACCCACACCCACCTCAGCAGTACAGCTGTTCAAAAAGACTGCAAACTTTTTCTTTAATAATGGAAAATTTACTTTCTTTCATTCTCAAAAGTTATTTGTTACTTGAGCTGAACCTTATTAAAGGGGTTCATACACAAGCAGAGACAAGAAGTTTTCCTCCTCCACCTAGCCACAAACAGAAGTTTGGGGAAATCTGAGGCCCTATGATATGACGCTACAGCAGAGAGGTTTTAACCAACATACATACAGCTGTCTGCAGTTTTATATCTATAAAATAACTTTAAATGACAGCTGCAACAAACTCACACATGCAATAAAATGGCATTCAGTTTAAAATCGCATACAGCAAAAACATCTGATGTAGTGATACAACATATGCAGGTTTCCTTTGTAAGATTCATTTCATCAAATTCCTGCAGTTTTTCTCTGGTTTGAAAAAAAGATGCACCTTAGCCTTAGAAACAGTGTGATGGTGTAAAGGATACTTCATTTGCAGAAGCTGCAGTAGTGATGCCAGTAACTCTTACTGCTGTTTTGTAACACTGAAGACAAGTTACGTCTACAGACACTGAGTTAAACTTTCACTAGAGCCAAATGGCTTCATAAGAGATTATCGTAAACAGGTTGTGAAATTGAAGAGATTTCTATGAAAACATTTGAAAAGTGTTCAAGGACTGTATATATGAAGTCAATCTTGATCAATTCAACAAAGCTGTCAAAGTAATTTATACAGTGGAAGATGCATACAAGAATATTTGCCAAGACTTTCATCCTTACATAACACAAACTTACAGGCACTTAAAAGCACCACACAGAATGTGTCTACCCAATAGGTGCAGACTGACCCAACCTCATTGTGCTCATGCTCTGTCCCAGTCCCAGTCTGAAATCCATATACCCTTCAAAAATTGTGCTGTATACCATAATTCGGGGTGGGGTGGGAGGGTTGCCTCATAAAAATAAAATACAAAACAGTATAAAGCAAGTCATCTAAAAAAAAAGAATATTCTTCTGTAGAGGAATGAAGGCAATGGGTTCAATACTATTGATAATATGCAGATGTGGCCTTGCCTCGAGGCAGTGGGTTGATTGACATGGACGATGTGCAGCCTGCAAAGTGATTAAATAGCTCTGAGGAGTGTAGGAGAGGGAGGCTGGATGGAGGAGAAGCCCTGAAAAGGAAGAACCCCAAAGTGGCAGAGAGAAGAAGCAGTGTGGTCTGACCTCTGGAGGATGGAAAAACAGCATGGACAGTAGAGTCTGACCAACAGCAAAGCTTTTGTTGCAGCTTGCTAGTGTTGCTTGTGCTGCAGCAATTAGTGCCCTGTGTGAGGCAAACTGATTTGGACTCAAAGTGTGACATTCTTCCTTCCATCATTTCCTACAGAAGCCTACCACCTCAAACCTACATTTCTTGCTCATGAATGCATCTACAGAAATACTAAGTAAAGCAACATTTTATTGGTAATTCTTATAAATCTTTGTGCGGTTGTGCGGTGCTCTGCCTTTTTCTGGTACTACTATCTGATAGACCATTTCCTACCTTATCTCCCAGTAGGGATGGTATAATGGCTGCAAAGCAAAATAAACCAACAGCTGAAAGTTTATTCTTATGTGGGTCTGGCTTCTTCTTATTTGACTCTAAGTACAGAATTCTGATTTTGTTTAGCACCATTATTTCTTCTGACATATCTAACCTGAAGAATATTGCCAGCATGTTTTGGATCATACAGAGAAAGCAGATCAGACAACACATTTCTGACATACTTTAACACATGCTATCAGCCTTAGATGCAAAACATGTACCTATGAAAGCCTTTGCTGACAGAGATTCTATTTGGCTCCATGTGGGGAAAGGAATTACAGCAATCACAATAAAATCTGCTGATTTGCTATCTTATTAATATGCCCAGCAAGATCATGGTGCAGATCCTCCTCAAAACTATGCTGAGGGACATGGAAGATAAGGAGGTGATTGGGGACAGCAAATATGGCTTCACTACAGGCAAGTCATGCCTGACAAATTTGGTGGCCTTCTACATCTGGTGTTACAGCACTGGCATGTGAGGGAAGAGCAACTGATGTAATCTCCCTGGACTTGTGCAAAGCATTTGACACAGTCCCACATGGCATCCTTGTCTCTAAACTGAGGAGACAAGGATTTGATGGATGGGCTACGCAGTGGATAAGTAATTGGCTGAATGCTTGCACTCAAAGAGTTACGGTCAGTGGCTCAATGTCCAAGTGGAGACCAGTGATGAGTGGCATACTTCAAGGGTCAGTACTGGAACCAGCGCTGTTTAACATCTTTGTCAGCAAGATGGACAGCGGGATTGAGTGCACCCTCAGCAAGTCTGCTGACGACGCCAAGCTGTGTGGTGCGGTCAACATGCTGGAGGGAAGGGATGCCATCCAGAGGGACCTTGACAGGCTGGCGAGGTGGGCCCATGCGAACCTCATGAAGTTCAACAAGGCCAAGTGCCAGGTCCTGCACGTGGGTGGCAGCAATCCCAAGCACAAATACAGGCTGTGCAGAGAGTGAACTGAGAGCAGCCCTGAAGAGAAAGACTTGGGGTGCTGGTGGATGAGAAGCTCAGCGTGGCCCAGCAGTGTGCACTTGCAGCCCAGAAAGCCAACCAAATCCCGGGCTGCGTCAAAAGAAATGTGATCAGCAGGTTGGGTCGAGGGAGGGGATTCTCCCCCTGTACTCGGCTCTTGTGAGGCCCCACCTGGAGTGCTGCGTTCAGCTCTGGGGACCCCAGCCTAAGAAGGACACGGACCTGTTGCAGCGAGTCCAGAGGAGGGGCCATAAAGATGGTCAGAGGGCTGGAGCACCTCTCCTGTGAGACTGGCTGAGAGAGTTGGGGTGGTTCAGCCTGGAGAAGACAAGGCTCCAGGGAGACCTTACCAGCCTGCCAGTACCTGAAGGGGCCAACAGGAAGGATGGAGAGGGGCTTTGTACAGGGGCATGTAGTGATGGGGCCAGGGGTGGTGGCTTTAAACTGAAAGAGCAGAGATTTAGGTCAGGTGTGAGGAGGAAATGGTTCAGTGTGGGGGCGGTGAGGTGCTGGCAGCAGAGGCTGCCCAGAGCAGCTGTGGGTGCCCCGTCCCTGGCAGGGCTCAAGGCCAGGCTGGACGGGGCTGGGAGCCGCCGGGGCTGGGGGAAGGGGTCCCTGCCTGTGGCTTTGATGATCATTAAGGTCCCTTCCAACCCAAACCATTCTCTGATTCTGTGGTATCTCAGAATCACCCAATTTCATCAAATAATAAAGATTTGTGACCTCTGCAAGAAGAAAACTTTAAGGCCAAAAGAGGTGAAATCAAAGTTCCTTCCATGACAACAGATTTGATTTCTTTCACAAATGGTTACACTTCATATGTTTCCATTATCGCTTTGCATGCATTTCCTTAGATAGGCAGATTTTAATTCCTCCAAAACTTCACTTCAGTGAATATATCCTTCAAAATAAAGAGAAAAAAAGCCAGCAAGTTTTGGAATCTAGGATTCCCACAGACACAAAACACTTGCTACCTTAAATGTGAAGAAAAAAAAAGGAGAAAATTGTTCAGTGAAATTCAAAATGACTTGCACTGGCAAAGGGACCATGGCAGATCCAGTATATAGTTATAAAGACAAAATGAAAGAAAATAAAGTTGCCCAGAATATTCACTGAAATTCCCTCCAGAGCAAATGACAGTATTCAAACATATACTATGTTTTCTATTTCCCTATGCTGTTAATTCCTTATCCCTGACAGTCCTGTGAAGATAAAGAAATAGCAGTACAGATTACTGAGCATTTTTAAATGGTAAATAAGAGCATGAACAGCATAAAGCAAGGAGGCTGTCCTGCCACCTCTCACAGGTAGACAGTCTTGCCTTTGCCCATATTCTCTGCACAAACAAAGCTGATCTGATATTCATGAATTCAGTTCTACTTACTAGAAGATCAAGACAGTTTGCATTTCTAAAACGTTTCACCACCTGAATTTAAGTCACTTGCAGGTTGTCATCTGTACAGACAAAATTGAGAAGAAGGTCAAGTAAAAGAGCTGCATGTCTGGTGCCGCATGATAATGAAAGACACTTCAGCTTCCACGTTACAGCTAAAGGGCAGCAGGAGTTCCAAACTTGCTTTGGGTAAAATTTCTCTCTTTTCCATTCACAGGCAAAGCTTGGAGTAGAAAGGCATTTGTAGAGGTTTGAAAAATCTATGGCCACCTCTTGCCCTGTGCCTGATGAGAGCTGCAGCTTTTTTCACACAAACTGGTTCTTGGTCTAATCAAACAGATTAGTGGTTGTGCCTTAGACTCCCAGAGATAAGGTACCCACCTACCTTCTGCAGTGCAGAATAGCAGCATTATGGATTTTACATTGGTTTAATAATCAAGATTGAATTTAACAACTTTTTAACAATGGTACAAATCATGTCAAAGGCAGAGGTTTGCTTCAATAATGTATTTTTTAACATGTAACAAAATTCTAAGGTTATTGATTCCAGTATCCAGAATACAAGGAAATACACCATTTTCAGTACAAAGTCAAAGAAAAACACTGCCAAAGAAAAATGCCAGAACCCCTTCCTTTCCTCTCAGGATGGAGAGAGAAGAAAATTTCAATCATCTTTATTCAGAATTTAATGCTAGCTTGTATTCCTTTCAGGCTCTGGTACCATACTTCCCTCTTGGCAGAGGGTGCCTACCAGTCAAACCCGGTATGACTGCTGGTATGAGCAAATGGTCCTGGGATTGCTTCAGAAGTTTTGGAGATCGTGACTTTCATAAAGCAAGCTAGCAAACAGTAAGAACTGCTGTGGTTATTGTCATTGGTGAACTTCCCTGGGAAAACAGCATGTTAGAGAATCACTGAACAATTGAAATCAGTAACTCAAGTTGTCAGGCTTTGTTACCAGCCATCCCAAATTAGTGGGAATCATTCCATTCCCATCTGTCATCATAGCAAGTAAGAACTTCCAATGCAATCTTTCATTTCTAGGAAAGATCTTTATCATAATAATATCATAATAATTTACAAGTAGGACTTTCTGGATCAGAGACTCCAGGCATCCCTTGCAAATATTTTTGGTCCTCAGCACACTGGACTAATTTATAGGTGAAGTAATAGAGGCAGAAATGGCCAGGTTATCCTGCATAAAGGAAGGACATGAGCGAGTATTTTGAATTGATCACAAGTGGTAAGGTAAGAATCCAATCTCAAAAATTACTGCATTACAGAGCACCATAAAGGGCATGAAAAATCTGTGCGATTGTCCATGATTCTACCAGATCAAGAACTTTGTTTTCAGAAGGTCCCACTACAATTATTTTCCTCACAAATACTGGAAGCTTAGGCTACCTTAACATTCACCCACTGATCCTATGAGAAGTATGTGTTTAAAGTTTCATGCGCAAGACCTGACCTGTGGTGATGAAAGGTATAATGTTGGTTCAAGGGACAGAAAAACCACTGAAATGCTCCACCTGCACTGATTTCAATGACAAGGGCACTCAGGCCTTGGCAACAGGTACTCTGCACATAAAAGTATTTCCTGCCATATGGATTTTAATTATAAATGTTTGATTTATTAGCATTTAAATAATTCTTCAAGAAGAAAAGTTACCTTCAAAAGGAAAATGAAACAATGAAGAGAAGGGAGTTTCACAGACTGAAACAGCAGCTGTATGCAAAACCAAGAAGGAAAACAGAAGCCAGAGAATTTTCTTCTGGGATCACAATCCCTCCCTGGAATTTGATCCAAGAATCCATATCACCTACATGTCAGTGGGGATCTGCAGATCTGCAGGGACTTCAGTGGGAAGTTACAGAAATAAAAGGATCCTCTTGCAGGAACAGGCTGGAGGCTAGGAGAGCTCCCATGATACTCATATATCTAATTAAGAACAGCAGATTGGAAGGGACTCTTGGGTCACTGAGTTCAGTCCCTTGTTTTTGCAGGCAACCATGCCATATAATCTTTTTCATATGCCGCTCAGGCTCTGCTTATAATCAATTAGAGTTTTTTGATTTGGGGGCTGGGTTTTTTTGCTCCTAGTACTCTTAGTAGAAAGTTGTCACAGATTCTCATTTCTTTTAGAATTATACACATTCTAAAATCTGAATACCTGTACACAGTTGGATTTACCCATCTGTTCTTGTGTCAGCATTTCCCTTAGCTTAAATAGCATTTATTTTTCTATTATATTTATAGACTACAATCATATCCCTCTCTTTGTTTTGCCTGACTATGCTGGCTAAGCTTTCTTATTCTCCCTTATAGTATCCTTCCAACCCCAGAAAATCTAAGCATGTTTTTTTACACCTGTTCCTTTTTGATTTAAAATTTCTTAAGTAACAGGTAATCTGGCTGTACCCAGTATTTCTGATTAAAACCATCAGCAACAATATTCACCCAGCAGTGTTTTTGGAAATACCTTGACTGAAGTAGCATAATGCATTTAAGCCCATTTCTGTCAGACACACGAAATGGAAATTTCTGAAACAGTCCCACTGACTTCAATGGGTGAGCCCTGTCTGCTTTCTGTTTTCCAATATCCAGACGTCATTTTCCAGTAAAAATATCATTTTCCCAACATCAAAAATCTGGATAGTAACAAAAGCTAGCAATATGTATTTGAAAATACTTGTGAAATTAAAAGCAGTAGTACTTTTAAGCAGTATTGGTAAGAGAGTTTTCTGAGAATGCCTGTTAAGTTGGTTGAATTAAAAAGCAACAACAGTATTTTCAAATTATTTGAGGAATAAATTATTTGACCAGCTTTGATAACAATATATACAGAATATTTAGCACAAATACATTTTTTTTAAAACCCACTGTAGCTCACATGAAAGAATTCAGATCTGTCTCATTGCTGGATGCTGTATTTGGCATGAATTCCAAATTTGCAGCAGGGTGGAGGATTTGATCAAAAGATCCAGAAAATTTATGTGGGTATCCAAAGCCAATCTGTTTGGCAAAACATACAGATGATGTTTCCCTCATAGTGCTTCAGTATTTTGGAATACTTGCAATATCAAAGAAAAAGTTTGTATTCAGTATACTGGAAGCAGCAAGTCATAAAAATGTATTTTCTGTAGGAATGAGTAAGCATAGAAGACATAGAATTTGAGGCTGCAAAGAATATTTTTAGTACACTAATGGTATAAATTCTGGAATTCAAAAATTGTGCCTCCATCTGCCACGCTGTCCACTCTTTCAAAAGTGACAGCTAATACTTTGTACCAACTTGATACATCCCGAAGTGACATGGTACCTTCCTGATTCTTCTGAAAACTACGCTCTCTGGAGTATGTCCTAAACTGAGGCATCTCAAAGCACTAATAACACCAGAAAAAGTTGGTAAGCATGCTTAATACCTTCATGTAGAAGGAAATACCTTCATGTATTAATCAACCATTATTTCCTAGTCAAGAACAGTACAAGAATAATCCAGCTACAGAATGCTGGTAATGATGAATTCTCATTTATAAGAATTTTTCTTTTTTAACAAGCAGCAACCTACAGGGTTGGACTTAATTGATTTCTAACATTTTTATGGACAACTCATGCTCCCAGAGTAATGGCACTAATCATACTGTAAATCAGAACTGGTCCTGTATTTAATAAATATGCTTGCAAAAAGCTTTGAACACTTTTTAAAGACACATTCTTAAGCTGGAAGTGTCCCCACATTTCCTTCTTGGACAGTCACCCTATCTAATCAACAGGCAGGATTAAAAGCTCCACACTTTCTTCTAAAATCAAGCTGGTATTTAGTATTGGTGCAGTTGCCAATGTTAACTAACATTTCTGTCAGCTGGGGGGAGTCTTTGTTTGACTGGAGTGATGCTCTCTTGATCCTGGAAAAGTGCTGAGGTAAATTAGCTGTCGAGATAAAACAGACATGCTTTCAACAAAGCGGGGTTGACAGTTTCTGATCTTAGAATATCTTTTCACTTCAATTACCAATACTGCAAGACATCAATTTTGTATTTTGTTTTCCAACATGAAAAAGGAAGGATATGTAGACATATGGCTACTGTCAAATATCAGACAATTTAAAAAAATCATACAAAGAAACCCATTTGAATGCAATTACTGAATGTCATATGAAATTCCCAGTATCATCTGCAACCAAGTCTATTCCTTCTCTAAAGACTTCCTCTGAAGTGTGGCTGAACCGGGAGGATTAGGAAAGAGGCAGCCTACTGCCTTTGTCCTGGTTGTCGGTGTGTCTCAGCAGAGCTTTGATTTAAAGCAAGCCAGCTCTAACCCCAGCTTTCAGGCACTGGGCAGTAAACGCAGAACAAATAGTTTCAGCTACAGCTTATCCAAGAACTCAGGAGGAATTAGTTATGCTGTCAGTGAAAACTGTTCAAGCCAAACAAATTTAATTTTTCGTCTGTATTTGAATGCAGGCATGCACAAACTTGGCACACACAAGGCACAGGAAGTGTATGTTATTTCACAAATTTATCGTCGGCAGTAGCAGCAAGATACTCCTAAATGTAATTTGTGGGTACATTAAATACACTCCAGTATTTTCATCAGAACTTGATGGAAAGGTAGGATGATGTAAAAGCAATAAGCAGTAGCCTAAGCCTTCTCCCCCTCCTTGAAGTCTGATTTCAGTGGGATCAGAGTTAAGCCAGTGCATCGCGTAGTTGAAATCTGTCCTAAGATTCAGATCTGTCTGGACTACTGCTGTGTTAGTCATGGATCTCTTGGGCTCCCTTGTTTCCCCCTCTTCCATGCCCATCTCATCAGACCTCATGTTACCAGATGCTCCTGCTTTTAAGACAGTCCTCTGAGGTCTATGTAAGTCTTTTCTCATAACCTCTTCACAGAGTATTTCCAATCAATCCATTTACTCTATTAAAACTTCATGTGTAATTGTGAGCCCAGATATTTGATGTTGGGCTATGGAGAAACTGGAGCATAACCAGAGCCACAAAATTCAAGGTCTTGTTCTGAACTCTCTTGAAACTCCTTGTGAGGGTGCGTTTGAATTCAGGGTTTTGGTTTGGCAACCCCTTCCTTTTTTTCTTTTTTTTGTAAATCAGTTGTCTTGCGTGTTTTATTTTAAAGTCACTTTGCTCCTTTTATTTTTGTAGGCACAGGGTAAAGCAAAATGGAAATTAAATACTGTCAGAAATAATGAAGGATGCAATCAAACACTGTCAGGAGAAAAAAATGAAGCAACTGTGTTTCAACATAATACAGCCAGGCTTTCTCTTTCCTTTCATATTTAAACTGAAAATACTTGTTGGTTGGATAGTTCTGTTAATGTCAGTTACCAGAAACAGCTGAGTACTGCAAGCAGTAAAGTAAAGCTGACTTCCATGAAAACAACCAGCAAAACCCATATTCCACTTAAGCTCTTAGAACAGGACTTTGGTAAAATTCAAAGAGTACATGGTTTGTGGGAATCTTTTAATAGCTGTCTAATTTCTTTTAAAAAAAACACAAACAGGAAAAAATATCAAAATCCTATTGTATTTCCTTTCCCATTTATAATCTAACTACTATATGAGCTTCAACTTCAGACAGATGAACAGCCAAACTAGGGTCAGCAACTGTAGGTAGCATCATTGCAGTAATAAAAACATGGTCAATCATAGAGGTATTAACTTGAAAGAGATCACTGTCAGGGAGCTCTCACACTGATCTAAGAACTGCTGATCAAGGCTGTACAGATACCTTTTGCAATTGCTACAATTGTGAAAGTTACAGCATGACAATATAAACCAATGTATATCTTCAGGTTTTAGCAAAACAAAAGGGATGATATATTTCTTTTTATTTTTGTTTTGGTCTAATCAAAGGAGCTTTTTAAATTACAATGGTTTTGAAAACACACTTCCAAATATTTAGCTGGGGTTTTGCTGTCTGAAATGCCTTGTTTCAAAGTGTTTAATTTGCAAACCTTCAGAAATAAGAGGCTACCATATCTATGTCACTTTTCCTTAGGGACTTATTTTGACCAGAAAACTTTACCTATACTAACATGTATCTATGATGTTTTCTTTCACAGGTTTTGTGAGCAAAGTTCTTTCACAGGTTGTGAGCAGATTTTAAAGTCTCTGCTATCAGAGAAAGGATAAATGGTGGTAGCTTACACTGAAGAAGAAATTTTGAAAGACAGAACTAGATTCCTATGTGTCATTTATGCATTTAAAGAAACTACCTCACTCATACCATGTCCTACTCGATTTCTAATACTGGGATTAAACAGGTAATTGCACCAAGATGTTTGCCCAGTTCTGTTTCAAACTTACTCATTCCTTTCTGTAGACACTGTATCAAAGCATCAACATTTAGATCCAAAAGCCATACAAGAGTGCTTCGATGAAAGGATTCCACTCTATGACTTGGCAAGTCACTTGCCTCTGTCCACATTTCTGTTTAATGGGGCAAATATTTGCTTTCTTGCATCACACCCAGGGTCTGAATAGGCACTTTGGGTCTGCATAGGCACTTTGGGTCTGCAGCACCAAACTGAGAAGTGGAAAACTGTCAGAGCAATTAGATGCCTTTGGCAGATTTTAAAGTCTCTGCTATCAGAGAAAGGATAAATGGTGGTAGCATACACTGAAGAAGAAATTTTGAAAGACAGAAGAACTAGATTCCTATGTGTCATTTATGCATTTAAAGAAACTACCTCACTCATACCATGTCCTACTCTATTTCTAAATCTAAACCTGGGATTAAACAGGTAATTGCACTGTATTTTGTTAAGTGTAACCATCTCACAGCAAAACTGAAGGGTAGTTATACTCATTGTTACCACATGCCTTTTACTTTCTTGGACAAAACTGGTTTGTTTCACAAAAAGAGACTCATGCTATTACTTTTTTTTGTTTCAATTACCTGCTGCTTCCCTCCATGGCTACCAGCATTTAGCTGAATACACAGCACTTTCTCTTTGGCTTCATTCACTCAAAAGACACTGAAGTGAAAGGTACCAATTACTTTTTGCTGTAACTGACATGACCCCTACTTCAAGCTAGATTTCTAAAAACATTTTGTGCTCCCTGTGCACTGAGGAGACAACTTACATGCAGGCTCTGTAAATGTTACCCAGTAAAACCGAGGTGATAATTTGTTTTCATTAGTAGGATTTTAAAAAGAAATCAACTGGGTTTAGAGCACAAACCCCACTGACTGTCACTGGAATTTAGACAAAAATGCATTTTGGGAGAATTCCACCTAGAAAGATTTTTCTGCTATGCTACAGAGTAATTATGATATTTTTTTTGGGGGGTGGGAGTGGAGGGCCAGGGTGGGCGGCACCACGATGGATGTGATTTGGGCATTCAAGCAAACAGATGAACAAAAGCCCCAGGAGATATTTAAAGAAAGCAAGCTTCTTTTGGAATAGCTATTCTGAATAATTAGTTATTTATTTGAAAGGGTTTGAATATAATGTTCAAAATACATAATTTAAATGTGTTTCCTTCTAGTTCTAAGAGAACAAATGCCTGCATCACAACACCCACCAAATTAGCCCACCAGACATGGCAGGGACTGCTTATGTTTTCCCTTCCTGGAGAGGCCGTTGCACAATTGGGGTAATGCATACAGGAAGCATTTCTTTCAGCATCTGCCTCTTTGCTGGCAGAAAACCTCCAATGCCTTACTGCTGTTTTCAGCTGAGGCTGGTTCTGCAGCATCCCACAGTGATACCTTACAACGGATGAAAGCTCCCCCAGAAAGATACTCAGATCTGTGAAATATGTCATCATGCCTGCTTGTAATCAGTTTTCAGGTAAGTGACAGGCCCTGATCCACTTCATTACCTCTTTGGGGAAAAAAACCAAACAAAACCAACAACAACAAAAAACGACAAAACCCCCAACAAACTTAGAAATTAACCCCATTAGCATCACTTGCTATCCATGTTTTGTGAGGTTTCGATGAATCTTGCAAGTCACCAACATCATATGGCTGACTTAGCAGAAAAAAAACCCAACAACACAACTCTGGCTTGTTTAACATTTTAATTTCTCTGTTAAAAAGGGAAAAGATATTTATGCCCAAATTAGGACACTGCTGAATCTAAAGATAACATCTCTGGGAAATTCAAGCAGAAAGTAGCACGTGTCTGTCAGAAAATGAGTTACTTGTAATAGATTTTTTTAGCAGAAGCTCAGACACACTTTATACATTTTAATAGGACACTTACTTAAACATGCAATAAATTACTCTAAACAACAATACATGTACACCCCTTCTTAGCTAATGGAATCTTGTTTGTAATCAGCAGGTTTACGTCCTCTCTACCCTCTTTGCACTATCATTTTCATTATTTGAGTCTACTGATTGCTTACATATGTGAAAAAACTATTGTAAGTATGAGGGCCACATTACTCGTTTCCATGTTTTACACTTTACACATGCAACAGTCTGACACTGTAATGCTGTTGCTGAGTATTTACTTGTGCAGTTTCTCAAAATAGAATGCTCTGACAGACAGCAGGGCTTGTCTATCTTTCCTTCCACAAGTGGTAAAGGGCTACAGATTCCATTCCTGCAAAGCTACAGGTCATAGGAAATCTAACCCTAAAAGGCAAAGAGAACTCAAGCAAAGAAACTTTGCATCCACTGCTCACCCTTGGATCTTTCAAAACCAAAGCTTCCATGTGAAATTTGGCAACTGACCCAACGGATTACTTTATCCCTATTTTTAAGGTTACCATTGGTGATACGCAGGGACTATACATAGTCCAGTGACATGCACCTTCATCACCATCTAGTATTTTGTTAACAGAAATCTCTAAATGCTGGCTCTCTTATTTCAATCCTTCCTCTTATCCTTCCACAACTAAAAGAAAACAGTGGCTGGGATGTAGGTGTTTTACTTTATTCTGTAGCAAATCTCTAACAAAGAGTGCAATTGCTGTGTTCTTAGCTATTTAGATTACTAAATCTGTCAAGATTTTGAACTTCCCAGGAGACGGCTTGTTTCACATTACATTTTTTTGTACAAGGCAAAGAATGAAGAGGACTTGATCCAGATTGAGGAATCTAGGCATTATTGTAAAATCAAAAACCAAAACATAACTCTCACCTTTGCCACAGGCACATACCAAGCTTGAAGATGCAGCTATTATAACAGCTGCAACCTATGGCCACTGAGGGCTTTGAATTTGATGGTTTTGAGTTTTGACAGATGGCCAAAGTAGTGACCAAAACACTGGAATTAAAGGGTTACACCACCCTATGCTGTTTACTGGACCAGCTGCTCTTCCCATGTGAGTAAACAGCAATGAGGCCAGCAAGCCTTGAACAGTGCCACTTCCTTCCACCAGAGACCTTGGGAAGGAGTCCTGTGAATGGTCTGGGGATGGAGCATTGCCAGAATTTTGTTGGGAAGAAGTCTTACATATCACTAAGGTCCTTCTATGTGATATTCCTACATACTGTATGTATACAGACAACTAGACAGAAGAAAATCTACAGCAGACATATAAAAATCAGAATTTGGTTTGAATGCAATTATTAGTCCTAAGTGCTAAATAAACATTATCATATATCATTCTGTTTTTATCACGATAAGCCTGGTAATCTTTTCCCTCTCTCAATAGATACCCTTTCAGTCTTTTTTTTAAAGAAACATTTCTTGCCTGAAGTTCTCGTGTTTGGTCTGTAGCCAGAGGAAATTATTTTGGGAAAGTGTGAGTCCAGTTGGACAAGACATCCCTGGGAAACCGAACTGGAAAAAAAAGAGGTGTTGTCACTTGTCACTTCAGAAGAAAGATTGCTTTCCCTCCTCCTTTTCTTGCAGACAGGCATATCCTCAAAATCTGGGCTAGAAGACAAACTCTAATAATTACCTTTTTTATTATGTAAGAATGCACAGGATTTTCTCTCCTAAGACAAAGCACAACTTTTGGAGATAATCACCAAACAATCAAGACTACAACTTAGCCATCACATAGAGCTTAGCACCTATCATGGCACTCCTGTATATATAATTTGGTATTAACATGACAAGATGTTTTCACTCAGAGAGGGTTTACTATGCATTGGGAAACAGCCTGCATTAATACCCAGCTATCAAGATGACAAAAACTGCCCAAAGACATCTTCCACATTTATCACTATATTGCAATTCTATCACACAGGAGAAAGAAGTTCCACGATTTGTCCAACTTATTTAAAAAAAACAACAAGGTGAGAGGAATTACATGTCCCTGAAAACTATTTGCAATTCCCCAGACTAAACACAAGCCTTATATCACATCTTTGCCCCTATCACATGTAGTCTAGAATTTCAGCTACAGTCACATACAAGGTAATTCAAATTTACCTTGACTGTGTAAGATATCAGCTTTCAAGAACCATCTAAAGATTTAAGTACCGCTTAGTCCTCTCCAGGGTTTTATAAACACTATGTCTGGAGGCTATTTTAGACCAACATGGAAAAAAAAGTGTGTAACATTTATAGTTCTTACCTAAAAGACACAGCATGGCCTTTTCTGCAAGAAGGATGATCTTGACACCTTCTCTTGGCAGGACCTCTGGCATTCAGACAGGAAAAGGTTGTATTTTCCCTCTAGCCATTTACAGCAGTTTGTTGTACTGGGGCTAGGAAATTGCAGCTCAGCATAGATGAGGGAATCAGGTTTTCATAGAAATAGACAGGAAGAACCTGTCCAACATCATAATCTCTGACATGAAAGGGATTTACAGTGCAGGCAAGGAAAGCTGAAGGTACAAGACAGACACAAGCTACCTTACTCCTTCTACCCTTTTTCCTACACATGACAAAAGGATAAAACAAAGACCATTTCCTGAGGTGTTTTCCTAATTACAGGCCTACATCCTCCCATGCTGAAGGGGCCCACAGGTGCCAAACCAAGCAAGCCAATATATCTGGGAAACAAGCATGGAAAGGCCGCCCTGTTATCCCAAATGTCCCCACCAACTGGTACACATGGTTCTGTCCAGAGCAAGGCTCAGTGAGAAGCCAGGATACACTCAGAGAAGTGTAAAGCACTGTTTATTCTGTAACTGTGCCACAATATTACATCATCACCCTTACTAATAATATTATTTTGCCCCTAAATATCATTCCCTCACAAGCTCAATTTTGTGGTTCAGACTCAACAGTGAGCATCCGTATCTAGGTGTTACTGCACTACAGCTGTGATAGAAGCTCTGCAAATGCCCCAAACAGTCAGAAGGCCCAAGTAATTTTTTCTCTCATAAATACTCATTGGTTTAACTATATTTTCAGTGACATTGTCATTAGTATGACAATTCCATAAACACATTTTTAAGATTCCTGCCAGGGCTTTTCTTATGCTAAGTGGTTGCATGTGTGTATTTGTGTGTATATTTGTTTTTATAATAAACTTTCCGGTGCACTGTTCTTTCTGATTGCCTGATGGTCCGGAATGACTGCCCTGCACAGAGTTGTCTCCTCTATGAGCCTTTTTAGTAGCACTCAAAATTATGTCTGGATGACTTAATTGCCCCAATGCTTGTTTTGTCAGCTAGTGCCCTACCCTAATCAGGCCTCCATATGCATCACTGTGTACAAACATAAACATCAGGCTGAAGTCAGAATACATGGCACAGGCCATTTCACAAGCCTGCAATTATGGATGCAATCAGGTACCCTGCACTTTGGTTCACAGACCAGGATATTTCACCCAGACAGCAGTGGGTATTGGGCAAGGCCCACAGATTTTGTCTAGAAAAAAGACAGCCTAGAGAGGGTATAGTAGTGGTCCAAAAAATCATTACTTTTACAGGGAAATTATGACTGTTCATTGTCTCTTCCGCACAAGAACTATGGGGCCATAGTTGTTCAAATTAAAATCCTTTGGGTAGCTCTGTCAAGAAAAGTTAAAAGCATTTGGGAAAACCAAAGTCTGTTTCAAATACACATGCATGGATGCATGGTGTGCTAGAAGCCACCTGGAGAAAACTGATAAAAGTTTCTGTCAGTCATAACAGTAGAAATGCTTTCTTACAGGTTTTTTTTACTGAGTGGGATGAGTAGGACTCCAAGCAACAGGTGGCATTACAGAATTAGACTCAAGCCTCTAACAGGTACAAAAACTTGACTTTGGAGAAAGAGTTTGAAAATGGCTTATCAGGTAGGAAGACTGCACAGCACAGAAAAATGTATGAGAAAGTTATGAGAGAAAGCTGGAGGAAGCAATAGCCATGTTCGGGATCAGTTAAAAACAAGAATGGCAAAAACCATCTTATTGCCTCATGTACATCTTGAAAATAGTTGGGCAAAAATCATCAGATTATGATGAGCAAGCATTGAGTTCACACAAGAAAAGCCAGGAAGGCCCCTCATCCCAGATGTTCTGCTCATTGACAGACTGAGCAGGTAGTCCAGTAAGATATCTGGAAGGTCGCTACAGCAGTTAAAGCTCCCTTGTACACCTGGGCATGTACAAGTAGATCTGGCCCACATCTCCAAAGTCATCTACAGAGAGACCTTTTTCCCCTCTCTTTTCCCTCATTTAACCACTATTTCAGACATTTTAGGAACTTAGTTCAGATTGTGCTCCATTGTTGTCCAAAAATAATTCAAACACAATGCAAAAACAAAAACAAAAACAACAAAAACTTCTGAACATTCACTGCAGTTACTAGCAAGGGATCGTTCTTAAAACACTTGAAGTAGGTGGTGTCGTAACAGCAAACAATGTTTTCTTTGTGTTCTCAGGTAGCACAAAATATCTTTGTGACGTGTGTCAGAGAGAAAAAAGCAGTAATAATGGGAGGAAGAGAGAGGAGGAGAAGGAAGATAAAGAACAAGAAAAAAAACTAATAGCTGGACAGACCATTGGAATTAACAGCCTTTTCCCTAGCATTTATTCATCTCTCTCTTCACTGCAGATTCTAGAATTATCATTGCTTCCATTTCTGTGTGTTTATTCCCCACCTTCCTCTCCCTGTATTTTGTATGAAAAATTCTTCCACTTTAAGAAGAACTGTTAAAGAAGTAACTGACCTAGTCTTTTAAAAGATCTAGAACTGTGACTTTCAGTCACAGTCTCCATCACATGGTCAATAATAAGCTAGATTTGCCTGTTAGTGGTTCTGAAACGCATACAGCATGCAACATTCTCCCCTTTGCCCCCCTTTATTCCCTCTGCAGAGGCACCTTCTGGATGCTGCAGAGCAGGTTCAGTCTCACAGAATTTGACATGCAGCCCCCTCTGTATGTCCTGCATGTCTCCCTTAGCCCACAGTGATTCTTCTGAACCCCTGCAGCATAGAAGAACATTCTACCACCACCATGGAGAGAAAATGGAAAACACATGTGCAGCTCAAATCCCTCAACAATTCTTCATTGCTTATTTTACTGTACCTACACTCATTTAATTTGCTAGCTATTTTCTTGTATGTACCACCTCTCCCTAATAAAATGACAAAGAATCAGTTGTAAGTCAATAGAAAACTGAATTGCAGACACAACTGAAACTTCAAATATACTTCCAAATACCCTAAGTTTGAACATGGATTGAGTTACATACTCCAGAGTCATAAATCGAAATTTATGACATAAATAAAGGTGCAGCAAATTTTACTTTTTCAAAAATGTTTTCCTTGCTAATGTTTGATTACCTTGCTACTGAGCAAGGAACAGACAAACCATCTGATAGTTCAATTAAACAAAAAAACTGGCTAACTTACATTGCTCTGCTAAGAGATCTCTACAGTCACACACAGGCATACAGTAGCTCCAAGTTGCAGCAGTTTATCATTTATTCTACTAAATGGGAGTACTGGGTGATGTTTCAGAAACAAATGCAGCAAATATTTTTTTTAATTGTTTACTACCTGCTGATACTGATCCCGAATACCCATTTTACAGCTGGATTTCTCACAATTTGGATATTAAGATCATACATGAAAACCATAGTTTTGCAGTATTCCACTCATCCACTGGAAGTCTTCACACTTAAGACACAGGACTCATACATCAAGCCTGCTTTCTTCTCTTATTAAAAGCAGCAATGTGCCATCATTAAACTCAAAGTTATTATCTAGAAGTCTAGTAATTTTCTCTCATAACATCTATCCTATTAATTTTCCATGAATATTAATCAGATTTGGGGGAGACGGTGAAATTCTTTCAGGAAGAGGAAGGAAACGGTAAGGGAGGAGAGAGAGCCACTTAGAAATTGCAACAATATTTTTTTTTGCTTCCCAGTTTTCCGGAATTTAGCAGATTCCTGTGACACTGAAAGACAATTGTAAGTAGGCCAATGTCTCTGAAGTATCTTAAGATAAAATCTGGAAAAGATGTTCAGCATATATTTTCTTTTTCCAAGCAACACATAACCCTTTATTAACAGTTCTACCAACAAGGACCAAGAAATAAAGACATGGCAGACTGGAAACATTAGCAGAAAATAACCATATTATTTTTAACAAAATTAATGCAAGCTAGTACTAGGAGGGGAAAATAATCTGAAACATACAGATTGAATACACAGGAAAACCTGGAAACAGTAATCCTGAATGATTCACAAGTGAAAATAAATACTGAGAGTGCTTGGACTGTTCATGGGAATAATTTAGCCCCTAAAAGGTTCAGAATCAGTCACTGAACAGACTATCAGCATTCAATATTATTTAAGTACCTTTTTATGTGAGCATATTCCACTTTATGGACCGCACACAAAGTTTTCATAGTCACAATGGCCTTAAGTACCTGCTATTCAAAGCATGCAATCAGTAATTTAAAGTGTTTGATACCAATTCTCACACTGTCTGGGTAACTCCCAGTGCAAAACAGAAGTTGGCTGTACAAATGTTCCAATGTAAACAGACTAGTTGAGATCCTTCTGCAAATAAAAAATTTATATGATGGCAAACTCTGCTCTTTGTTGATCCAAATTTTGTCTTTTTATTTGTTTGACTCTTTGCCATGCTTCTGAAGGCTGTTAACATTTCCCCTAAATTTCCTCTTTCAACTAAACAACCCAAGCTCTCCTATATTTCCTTGTAAGAAGTCACAGATCTTTGTGTATTCTGATTCTTGGTGTATTCTGATTTCCCTGTTATTTGTACACACATTTTTAGAAGCAGGGTGCCTGAAGCGGACCCTTGTCAGCACTGTGGAGAATATGAATATTTGCTTATGTAGGTGGACACCTTTTTGCAGAAATTGTCATGCTTTAAAAGCATTGTATGTTATGTGAACAAACAAATGTGAACAGAGAGAAGGTGATACTCCAAATATTCAGACAGTGAAAGCCAGAACTGATCTTTTTTCAGTTTAAAGAAAATAATTTTCTTTCTCTGAATATCCATAACCTATGCTTTTATTTTATTCAACCTGTATTGTTAAGCACCAACTGAATAACAATTAACGAATAATTGATCAAAAGGAATGCACTGAACCCATTTCACCACTATGATCGTATCAGTCAATGCCAGTTTCATTGGAAGCTGTTCAACTAAACTTTAAATGCTCCACCTAAAGAATAGGAGGGTGTTTTAATACTTGGGGAGGTAAATTACAAGCTCTGAGCCACCTCTCTAATGACTCACTATTAAGCCATTCTGCATAAACCCAGTACAGGATGGCTGCGTATGTATATGCATACATGAAATACACACAGAGCCCCGAATGCTAAATCAAATAGTTACACAGAGACAATACTCAAAACCACATATTTGTCCTTATAAAAAGTCACAGATTCTTTCCTCACACATATAATCATGTATTCTCAATTATCTTCAGAAACGTGGAAAATATCATGCCATGAAATGTTATTTGGGAGCACTGAGAAAGTTAAATGTTTGTACTCGGTAAATGCCCTTGATCCTCCTTCTGTAGCCAGTGTGCACAGCGCATATATTTTACAATGCCAGGTTTAAACAGAACTGCATTCCCATTTTACTTACTAACGAATCTACAGATTGTAACTGGTTCTCAAGCCTTGTTTTTAAGTAAATAAATTAACACATATGCTGGAATTTTCTCCACCAGTCAGTCACACTTGGGATACACTGTTCTCTTTCCTAAAGATCCTAAGTTCAGTCAAAAAAGAAAAAAAATCTCTTGAGGACCCTCCTATTCCCTGCTTCTCACAAGTCTGGAAAAAAAAATATGTTGAAGTAACATGAGCTCAGATTTGCACATAAGGACTTCTGTTTTGACTGACAAGAAAATTATATAGACATATTGATGTTAGGCTTTTTTGACAGAATTACTACAGAATCTAAATATTACACAACAATTCTGACTGGGTAAATTTTACTTACAGGAATATATCGGTACAGCACACTGCCTCTCCAAGATTTGCCCTTTTACTAGTTTGTTGTTTGGGTTTTTTTATGTGAGAGTGCCATAAATTTGTTAGCAAAGTTTAGAAAACATTTAGCAACTTCAGCATCTAGGCCAAGACCTGATGTAGGGCCCTTATTTACCAAAGAAAAAGAAAGAAAAAGGTGCAAGGTGCTCTCTAAAAAGAAAAAAAATAATAAAAATCAGCCAGCTCTCAAGTACAGTCATATTTGAATCCTCAAGTTGTCATCTTGGAAAGCTATGAATTTTTTTAAAAAAGTTTTGACAAAAATAATAGGATCAGCAAATTTCTTGAGTGTAATTGACATTGGCTCTGTCTTCTCTCTGTAGATTATTCCATAGTGCAAAGCTTTGATTGAGTCTCCTTCTCTATTTCTCATGAACTTCACCCTGAAATTTGCTGTTCCAGAATCATAAAGTTGGCCTACAGAGACATGATTGGAAAGTCGTGATGAAAACTGCTCCTCATCACAATGAGGCCTTGAACTGAACACCATGAAAAAACAAAATAAAATCTGGGTTTTGCTGTTACCACACAGTGGTAATTGTTGTTACTGTACTACTTCACTACCTGCAGTATAGAGGGATGAAAAATAGAAGTGTTTTTTACTGGCCAGAGGAACTGAGTTTGAGAGCCAGAAGTGGAATAGAAAGCACAAGACAAAAAAACTGTAATAAATTTTAAAACAACCTTAAGCAAATTGTGCAAAACCAAAACTCTCTTTAAAAAAAAAAACAAACAACAAAAAACAGTGTGTTACCTAGCCTTCAAGTTGCCACTTCATCCCAGTTTCATTTCTTTAGTCTACCATAATTACAGAAACACTAAAAAAATTAATTTCCTTCAGACAACCTGACTATAATTTCAAAATATATTTGAACCCTCCAGCATGGAAACAGTATGACAATGTCTGTGTAGTCTTTCAGCAGGGCGGCTTATCTTCTGAGATGCAAATATCAGAACAGCTCAGCACAAGACTACTCTGCTGTGATTTTCTCACTTTCATAAAACTAAAAAAACATATTAATATGAAAATGCTCTTAAAGAAAAATTCTGGAGAAAATCTGTTGATGTTGCCAAATCATTAACAAAGTACATGTGACAATGTCCTCCTCAACCAAAACCACACATAGAAGTCTGAGAAAAGCTGCAGTCATGGTATTTCCTCTGACACCAGAGAAGCAGAGAGAATCCTGTGAGAAAGCTATTCCCATTGTTCCTGAATCAGATGGTATAAATAAGTATCTCCGACTTCAGCTGAGTATCCAAACAAAAAAACGAACAAGGACTTACCCACAGAATTTATCTGGCTATTCCAGATAAGGTTCATCAGGCAAAACGGTGATAAACAATGGCACAAACACATAAATGCAACATAGCAAGTCTGTCAGCATTTTACATCAAATTCCTCTTGCCTGAATGGTTCTCTGTTCAGAGTTAGCTCACCTTTGCTGCATGGCAAGAATATGCAGATATGAGTTGCCAAAACAGCAGCTGACCTGCCGAACAGTCGACTTCCTTCTATAGTCAACTGTGTACTTCTGATGGTTCATTTCTAAAAATCTCTGTGAAGAACTGCTCTAGAATTGTTGCTGAGAAGCCTAACAGCTACAGAGAGCTGATTCTATTCACTTAGAAAAAACAAAACACAACACACCAAAAAAAAACCAAAAAACAATGAAAAATGAACAAACAAAAAGTTTCTTTAATTCACATAAACTTCATCCAAGGTCTATGGGACAAAATTATTTTGGCTTAGTGCTTATTCTAATGTTAACAGCAACATATAAACATTGAACTGCTTGGGAAAAAGTAACACTTGGATACTCCATCTAGTCCAGCATAAATAGAAATAAATGCTTTAAGATATGAAGTGCCTTTGCATTTGGATGGAGCAGAAAGGCTTTCACATAACATGCTATGGTGAGAATTGAAGCTTCAGTAGTTCAGCCTGCCTTTTCTTGTTGCAACTGCAGGAATGGCAGATCCTAGCTAGAAGAGTTCTTGCACTTCTTTAAAATAAACAACCCTGAACTGAGCATTCACAGAAATAAAACAATGTCAAGTTCTCTGTGATTTTAAAAATTTATAACATTGAGTTCTGACATGGAAATGGGATTATAAGCAGTCTGATAAACAGTCTAAAAGTATTCTAGAGTAAGAATGCCACATTGCTAATTAGTGACTTAGAGCGTAAGTCTACACATCTCCCATAGCAGAACGTAGGGTCTGTACTAGATGCACCACTCTCCTTCTCCGGTAGTGGAAGCACAGTGCTATTACAAAGTTAATACAGTTCTGGATACTTCATCCCCCTGAAACTAATAATTGGTCTGTACTAGGAGAAGAATTCTCTAATGAATCACACACTATATTCTTCTATTTTACAAAAGCTCCTCTTAATATCTAGACCAAAGGGGGATCAGAGATGAGGAAAACAGGAAAATCCTTTCAGCAGGTTGGTTGGTAGATTGCCACTGAGACTACAAGAGACAAACAGAAGTGAAAAACAAGCTTACCATTATCATCTTAAATGCAAAAGGTCTTTGTTAATTAAGTGGTGACCTTTCTTGTTATTAGTTTATCTAGCATTACCAAATGCATTACAGTGCATTAATAATGAAGGCTATCTAAAGCTTTGGATAGAATAAAAAAAAAAAGTCAACATTGATCTAACTCATCCAGTTTTAACATGAGCAGGGGGACACCCTGAGAATGTATCCATTATGAAAAATGAGACAAGTTAACAAAAAACAAAGAAATTATTATAAACCTCAAAGAGTTGCCTTAACTGAATTTCTACAGTGAGGAACAGGCCTTTGTCCAGAATATAACATAGAAATGATAATTTTCTACTCATTCTTTCAAGGTAATTTTCTGAACGTTCACAAGAAAAGACCTTTTTCCACATGAGAGACCATGGGAAAAAAGATCGAAGTATCAATTTGGGACTGCATGCAGAAATGCTGATGTGTCATGAAAGATTCATTTTTTATTCCTTTTCCTGGAGAACACAGTGGCAAGCAAAGTTCTTAATAATAAACCAATATGTTTAAAAAGCTTAATGCCACTGAAATTTACTTGATGTTGTATCTGTTCACCAGTAATGCCAGAAAACCTCTTCATCTGTAACCAGAACTTCTTTTGATCTAGCTGCTGCCGGGTAGAAATGATTTCAGGAGACTTCCATGAAAGATCAGAGACAGAAGCTGGACAGAGCACTCAAAAGTCTTCATTATGCATCATGCTAATGTGAACTGAGAGGACTCGTTTCCAGAGTTAAGTGCTCTTCCAGAAGTTGGGGGGTGGGGGGGTGGGGGGGTGGGCATGGAGGAGAGAGCAAGACAAGATAAAAATAACTGAATCAATGAGACGCAACAGTACCAAGCTGTCAGGCTCTTTCCTACACACTCCATAGGCCACGCTCTGATCTATTACAGCAAAGTAAGAAGATTGAAAAGGATGGAAGGATTGAAATGCAACTCCACTGAAATCTGTGTGAGCATTGCCAATCACACCTGTGCTCACCCTCCTATTTTGCTGTGTTCAACTGAGACCAGAAGTTGACCTGCTTCCTTTTCACTGTACCCTCAGAGGTTTAGGATAAATAATATTGTGTCTCCCCCAACACTCAAATTTGAACAAATCTGAGGAAAGTGTAGCTTGTTAACTACAAGATGTGTTTTAGGTGTTCTCTGCAAAGTCTCCACATGTCCATTTCCATAATAATTCAAGGCAATTCTGAGTTTAAAAAGAATCTCAGTCATTACACTTTAAAGATAATTTTGCCAATGACCAAATATGCAATAAAACTACTTTTTCCACAATCCTGAAAAAAACAAACATTATTATGTTTAGGATCAATTTCCTATGGCATAGTGATTTTCTCATAATACCAGACAGTTTGAACATTAGTGAAGATAAATAATTTAATTCTGCCTCTATACAGCTTTTTTGTGCAGAAGGCAAAAGAATTTAGTAATGATGGAAGTAAGGTAGCAAAACCTGTGTGTTATGTGTAAATTGATTAATTGTGGAGTTACAAAGTGAGCAATACCTGTGAAATAAGGCGTAAGACCTGTGTGGTAGAAATGGATTAGAAAACATGAACATTTTTATTCAAATTCTGTTTCACTCTCTTTTTAACTTCATTGTCACGGGGCCAAATATTTCCTTTGATCAGAAATATATTTTCCCAAGGATGCTATATTTCATTTGAAACAGAGCACAAATTATCTTTCTAAACTAAAAAACACAATATAAACTTCTGGCAGAGAGATTTAAAAGAATATATATTACAGCCAAAATGTGTGCCACTTGGCTTCATTAAGTAAACTTTCAGGAAACTTACTTAGAAGAAAAATACTCAAAAGCACACACAGAACGCATGCTACTGCCACCAAGCACATTCTAGTGGAACTGAAGACAAGTCTTATTTAATTCTCAGTGATACATTAAAAGTTAAGACTTCCATGTGTTACCTTGGTTATTTTTCAGAAATGCACAAACACTACTAGATTTGAATACAAGGGTATTTTATCAACTTTGATCCTCCCTTGGGCCAATATCACAGTCTCTTAAATGTGGATGAACTGAAACCCTGCTAACTCAGCTAATCTAAACACTTGTACAGTATCACTCAAGTGAAAATTTAGTATTTTTTGTAAAATAACACAGGACCACAGGGTAATTAGGGAACTCAGAAGATCTCTCATCACATTAACTCTCCGCTTGAAAGAGGGTCAGCCATGAGGTCAGAGTAAGCTGTCCAAGGCTTTATCCATTTGGTAACAAAAAGCCTCCAAGGATCGAGCCTGCACAGCCTCACCAGACAACCAGCTCCACTGCCTGTTTGTTCTTGCAGGGAAAAAGTTCCTCCTTATATCCAGACACAATCTCCCTTGTTTCAACGTAGGCCTGTTGTCTGTTGTCCTCCCACCACCGTGAAGAGCCCAACTCCTATCTTCTTAATAACCTCTCCACAGGTACTAGAGGCTGCTGTTTGTTAGGTCCCCCCAACAAACTGTTGTCCAGGCTGAACAAGCCTGGTTCCTGCAGCCTCCCCTCAAAATGTAAGTGCTGCAGCCCCGAAGACAATTCTGAAGGCCCTCCACTTGAACTCACTCCAGTTCAGAGATGTCTTTCTTGCACTGGGAGGCTCAAAATGGGACATAGTCTTCTAAATATGGCCTAGTAAGTGCTGAGTAGAGGGGGATAATCACTTTCCTCAGGCTGCCGGCTATGCTCCCATTATTAGAGTCCAAGACATTGTTTTCCTTTGCTGCCACAGCCTACTGTAGGCTCACATTGTTTGCTGTCTAGCAAGATTCTCCCATTGCCCATTGTTTTTAGCAGAACTGCTTCCCCAGCCAGTAACTTCCCAGTCTTTATATGTTCGATTTGGCTTATGTTGTGTCATACAACTTCTAGAAAAACAGCCAGTTTTTAACACTGCCAAGAGTCACCTGTTAAAAAAAAAAAGTATGTATTTTTGTCCTGTTTTGATGTGGTAAGTATCAACATCAGCTAGTGAATCCTAGCAGAAGCTCCAGAGTGACACACACATATAGGAATTCAGTAAATATAGGCGATAAATGACACAATTGTAGTCTGGATTTATTGATCTAATACTAGCAGCTTTAGACTGCATTCCCTTTTAATTAGTGGACACAACACTAAAAAGAGTCAGCACAGCCAAGATGCACACAAAATGGCATTACTTATGGCTACAATATTTTCTATATAAATTCTTTTTGGGGTTGTTTTTGGTTTATTTGTTTGTTCAATTCTGCCTCTATCAGGTTGTGTGCTAAAGAATGAACCTTGTCATACAGGAGGAAACACTGATTGGAAAAGATACGTAGGCACGTATCTTTTACATGTGCTCCCTTCAAACGTATATTCAGGACTTGGTGTATGCTTACCTAGAATGCGAGATCTGCACTTTCAAAATGTATCCTGATTTTGTATCCTGCATTGGACTGGCATATAGTGGTTTTGAAGCCAGACCACAGCTCTACTCTGTGGATGCAAATCTGAAAGGCAGTATCAGACAAGATTCTCGGTATCATGCAGACAAAACAAATTTAACTGAGCTGGCACTTTGAAAACTGTTCACTTTCTCCCCTTACTCTCCCCTCTAGGTTTGTGAATCTTTACTGTAAAACCAAACAATGGTCTATAAAAACTGCAACACTGTCACATTCGATTCTTCAGAAGGCAAATTTGCTGGAAGGACTTACAGTGATGGGAAGCATGCAGAAGACAGAATGTTGCCTAAAACCATAGGTTAATAAAATATACTACTGGTCAAATGGAGAAATTGTTTGTGTCTTCGGTCCTACAGTCAAACAAGATGAAAAATACAATATATTTAAATGAGGGTTGTGTAGGTTAACAGAAATTTACCTGTAGGCTGTTCAGAATATTTTTCTATTAACAAGCGTCACAGCAAAGCTCTGAAATGTCTTGTTCTTTCTTTAATTATGGCATCTAAAAAACTGTAGCTGAAATTTGGAAGCGTTAACTTTTACCTCATGAGGTTGTTATTACCTTTATTATCCCACTTTACATTAGGAGATCTTCACCTAATTCTGTCTGGTTTGCGTTTAAAAAAATGTTGACACCTTGATCTTGATAGCTAATTTTCTGCCACCACCATGCTATCTAATGGTTTGGGCACACTCCTTCTTTGACAATGTCACCAAATAGCATGTAGCCACCTACCTGAGCTGTTGTTGCTGTGATGCTACATAAATCATCATTTATTTGCAAAGGTTTATCCTCCCAGTCTATCCAGGGTGATTCTTTCTGCATCGACCGCCAACATTAGCTCAGTTACATTCAGGGCAAACTGGGAGTAATACCGAATTCCTTTATGAAACAAATTATAGGATTTTATCTTAGATCATTTTAAAAGACCTAGAGTAAAATGCCTGTCGTTTGTACAGCTATGATTTTAACCTCTGTTTTAAGGATGGTGCCACCTCTGTTGATAATTGTTCTTTGTCATACACTTTGTATGCTGAATCAAATTTAATTTCATAGAAGACTCACTGAAAAGCAAATATGCATGGTTCCCACAAGCATGGTAAAACAATCTATCCAAGTCTAAGATACTTTCATGAAGTTGATTCCCTTACTAATAGTTCTATTCTATGCTACAGGTGTAGCCCTGCCATCAAGTAAAGTAAATACCTGATTCAGATTTTGGAAAGCATTGGTTGAAAGCACAAGCTGCCTCAAACAGTTCTTAGAAGTTCATGGCAAACCAATCTGGATGTTTTGGGGCAAGAATGGAGCAGGAGAGCTAGAGCACTGAAGTATCTCTTGAAAGAGTAACTTTATTCTTAAAAGGCAGATGGAAACTGAAAGATTGGACATCGCTTCTAGCCATAGGAACATGACAACCCTTCCCGCCACGTGTCCACATTGAGTTCATTGATCAGCCTGGCAGTATGCCCTGAAATCCTGACCATCATGTGACAACCTAAATCAAATTTCCCACGGATATTGTGGCAAAGTTTTCATCTACTAAAAATCTCTTTAGGGAAGATAAGTGATGAGGTAACTAGAAAATCACAGGTTATGCCTAATGCTCTAGTCTCATAAGGTAATCTTCCATATAATTGCATCATGGTGGTGTTTTAATGATCATTAATACAGGTCCAACACTTTATATCTGTTTTATGTGTTCATAGGTTTATTTAACACTTGTACAGTGCTTTAAGATTCCCTAAAGAAAAGAAGTAAAGGAAAACTTCTTACATTCTTCTCTTCTAGAAGTACAAAAAGGTAAGGCTATCCTTGAGTCTGCAATACAGCAGGATGCATATTCAGTGCACACAACCAATGGAGTATGGAGGAGTTACACTGAGCTGGCTTGAGTAAGCAAAATCAATCAATAATTATTTTTTTTAAAAATAAACATACAGCTAGTCCTCTACATTTAAACTGCTGTTCCCAAGAGAAAAAGAGCTTGATTTTAGGAGGTACTGAGTTTATAGAACTACCCACTGAATTTAAAAGGGACCTGCAGACATCTCAGCAATTTTGAGATGGTAAGAACAGTTTAAACATCACATAAGGTGGTGGGTACCTGTTTACACTAACTGATGAAAATCTTGACCTAGATTTCTCTAAGTACAAAACTGTCTGATTGTTTAGACATTAGCTGAGCAGAATTCTGCTTTATGTACATAACTAACCAGTTGAACCATTAAAAGGTGCCATAACTGAACTAATTACATGAACCTATTGCAGTAACCTGTACTCTTGCTTTCCCTATTCCCATGTTACCATTACTTCATGTAGCCTTCCTAAAAGTAAACTGTAATCTCTTCAGAGCAGAAACTCATGTCTTAATGAGAATGGTAAAAACACATTGAGTGCTACATAAATAATAAAATAATATGACTTTTTTTCACCATTTAGTTGCAATAATGTAGAAATTGCCCTATCCAACTGCACCCTGATACCTATAAGAAACATTAGCAATTTAACCAGTCCTTTTCAGCATTACAGCAATAAATTTCAGAGGCCACATCACCAAGGTTATGCAGTTACTTCTGCCATATAACACCAACACCCAGGTTGATGGGTGCTTGATTTCTAAGCCTTTTCCTAAAAAGAAAAAAAAAAAAAGTTGTGTGCAATAAGTATGTTCTGATCAACACAGCCACTCAGTACTACTTTTTTTCTTTTTAATTTAAAAACACTCATTATAGTCAAGAGGGAAGAAGAAAGGTAAGGAAGTGAATGTTACTCTGAGTCCATCTTAAGACTTAATTAGCATTCCCGAAATAAATATCTTAAGACTTGAGATCTGCTTACACTGATCATAGCATATATATTCAGATCTCCAAATACAGACACAACAGCCTAAAACGGACAGCAAATTCAGGGCATTGATGGAAGTTCCCAGGTTCTATAAGCATCTTGTATCTCTTTATCCAGTGACCAGTTTGACCCTTTAGTGTAAAAATCACTATATTATAGCTCATCTCCACCAGCTTCACTACAAACTTGCTTATCTCAGCTCTGTAAACTCAGGTTCTCATTTGTATTTCTGCCTGGTCCTCCCCTGGATTTTACATCAGGGTTTGCCTCTAGCCTCTCCCTTGATTTCACACTACTGTCCCCCTTTCCTGTTCTATCCTGCTGGCTTTCTCCACTCACTAATATTACAATACAACACAGGTTTTACTCCTGTATTATGGTAAATAATACAGGCCCAGAAACCTCATGCAGGGACATGTGCAAATACTGAATTAGTTTATTCCAGATGGGTACAACTGTCTGTTCCACCTGCAGGAGCCAGTGTCTGAACACAGTGCCATGCATTCTTCTGTGCCCTGAAAGGAATGAATGAGTTAAAATGAACAATGAGTAATTTTACACAGAAACCATCAGGAATGTATATTCCTACTGGTTTGTCTTTTTGGCTACATTTGCCTTTTGAGAATACCAGTTGGGAAAATTGTTTAGAACTCAGACACAGGGAACAATAAAACTGCTCTAAACTAAACTGCTAGTAAGTCAGTGTGTAGATGAACATGTTACAGCTGCGTCAAGGAAAAACTGGGTAGCTCAGTGCAACAGAAACTTAGTAGGATTCCGGAGCTGAGATCTTGTAGACATTTGGAATATAAAGGAAGTTCAATCCCTGAGTAAACAGACAACTTCAGTGATCAAGGGGCTGGTTCTTCATAGCTATCCATTCCTAGAAACAGAAACTGCAGCCTTTCTGATAACTACTTTGCATTATTATCTCACTCCTGAAAAAACCCTTCCAAAAGACAAAGTCAGACCTAGTACCATTATATGTGTAACTGGAATTATTCAGAGATTCAGATCCAGAGAAAGAAATACAGTAGAAAATCTGTAGTTAACTAAATGTTTAAAGAAAAAAAACAACAAATCAATCCAACACTGTTTCTCCTGTAAACGCCATCCACCTTGCTTTTTCTCCCTCTCTCTGCCCCAAAGAGCAAACCCCCACTCCACAATGCCTTCTTGAAGGCTGTCTGTATGCAATCCTCACTGCCCACCTACCGTAGGGAGCAGCTCCTCCCACCTGCACATAAAAGCCAAGTGCATGCTACCAGCAGCAGATCAGAGCACTTCCTCAGTCCTCCACTGCTTTGAGCCACTGATCTTCTCTCCTTGGATCTTGTATACTCAAGGTAAGCTTACTGCTACTTCAGGTTTCTATTCTAACCAGATATTGTGAGAAAGTCTTAATGTGAACTCCAGCACTGCCTTGTTGGGTGGTGCTGGCTTCCCCCCCTTCCCCCTCCCCCCCTTTTTTTTTCAGATGTAGTGTCATCTGACATTTAAGTTAGTAACAGTCTGTTGTTTTAGCAATGAAATAAAAACAGATCTTGCTGGGAAACACTGTGTGGCTGGGAAAAGGTCTTGTCTCCATTTCAGACTGATTTTGAAGAGATTAGTATACCCACACCATTTCTAACAATTTATTATCCCTCTTACTCCTTAGTCTCCCTCTGTCAAAAGTTATCAAAAAACTACACTCTAAAGCTTCCTTAAATTCTGTTTGAGGAAAAAAAAAATACTTAGTGCCAATTTAAGGAAGGAATTTTTTTTTTTAACTATTATTACTAGCCAGATTGAGCCAGTCTTGGGACTGATGTGCATCTTCACAGGTTTCACTGCCTTTAAAATCATGTGATGGAACTTAAGTCCTCACAGAAGCACAGCAGTAAGGCTGATGGAATTCACTATCTGGTACCAAATATGCTTGAAGTATACATTTCACAAGCAAAGTTCTGTTTCTTGGAACAACAGACCTTGTGTCTTTTTGAAATTTCTAGATCAGCTCAAATTATATTTTAACTACAGTTTGCTTACATAGACATTTCTAATGCTAGAGGAAGGAATAGTTAAAAGCCTCAGAGACAGCTACTGAACAGTTGAAAAAGTAGTTTCAAAATCGTATTTGTACTCCCCTCTATTAATCTATCCATCCCCACAAAGATTAATCTATTAGTGACTAGTACCAGCTTCTCATGTTGTGTGAGTGCACTTTTAACACACAGTCACCTGTTTAAAGAAAACTCCATCATAGAAATCTTAATCCTAGAATGCCTCTCTCCAGTGCTCAGAGAGGAGGGAAAGCATGAACTACCAGAAGCAGTGAATGCCACCTATAAATGGCTTGTTTGTACTCTATGTAATACATTCTGCAGTTAGAGATTGGTATTTTCTTCTTGATAGCCAAAAAATTCTCTTTCCAAATTGACTGTCTTGTTCTTTCCCCAAATAAAGTCTTTTCTAAAAAAAAATTATGTCCACATATAGCTGTTCTCACATTAGCTGCAACATTTTAAGCTATAGCAGTGTATAACAAAAGCAGAAGTCTGTTCAAAGTACCCTTCTCTGCATACTGTATCTAAGATTCTTCCTGTATTTTACATGTTATCTATTGTAACTAATGGGAAAAGAAAACACTGCCTTCAGCTATTTGCCTAGAAGATTACATAAGTATCTTTAAAAAAAAAAAAACAACCAACCAAAATTAAACAAATGGAACTATTCAAAAACAAAGCACAGTGCTTTCCATAGTAGGCTTACAGTAGCACTATTTTTACATCCAGGTAATCCATATAAATTGCCCATAGAAGACAGGAATAGAGCCCAATGGTTTTCCTCATAACTGGCATTCTATCTCTGAGCTACAAAATTTCACTCCTCTAGTTAACACCTGATTTTTACAGCACACCTCCCTTCCCTCTCCAAAAACTCCCCTCTTGTAAAACACAGACCTGTGATTTTAGGTGTAATGCATACAGAATTTAGGCCTACAGTCTGGAAGTAAAGCCTCATTGTTCACACAAAATTTTACTCTTTATAGATCAAAATTTCTAATAGAACAACTTTCAAGGAAAAAACATTTTTAAAAATGTATTTGCCACTGGAAATGTGTATATAGCAAAATACCTTTTATTAAAGCCTTCTATGAAATGTAATGTTTTGCCATTTGAAAAATGGATTGCAGGACATATTAAGAAAACACTATTCAAAGGAACGTGTCTAATTTACATCAGAATCTCCTCTGAGCAATTTCTCTTAAGCTGAGTAGATAATTCAGCTTCGCATCACTTTGCAGCAGGGGATGAAGGGAAACTGTACCCGGCAGGTCTCCAAGAGAACTAAGAACTCTAGGAAGGCATTTATGGACTTCTGTGCTGATCTGAAACTCCTTTTTCACAAGAATCACAACATACTGATATTAAGATAAAAATACTGTCATTTTAAAAGAGTGCTATAACCACAACTTAAAAAAAAAAAAAAAAGTGAATCAGTGGGAGAACAAGGAATTCAGATTTTTTGCATAATGACCACAATATTTTAAAATAACAGTATAAAGGCAAAGAGACTGTATTAATTGTTCAGCCACAGACAACTTAAGTGTGAAGCAGCCATGCTCAGCTATTTCTCCTGGCAGCTGTGCTTAGGTTTCTTAGGTGTTCATTTAGGGCACTAATGCCACTTAGGCCACTAGTCTAACTCCCACTGCTGTCAACAGTGTTAGACTAGATACCCAGAAACACAGGAAAACACATCACTGGCTGCTGACCACATAGGTCTGCCAGTACCACTGCTTGTGAGACATTCTGATCTCCATGAAATTATTTTTACACACCTCTCTGCCAGGTGGAGATATGTTTTCCTCTGGCCATGCTGATACGGAATATATGGACTGTTTTGCTTATGACCACAGTGAAAATTCATGGTAGAGAGTCAGATTTAGCTCTTCTGGGTTCCAGTCCAGCACTTCAGTCCCGTGCTTCATTTGTATTCAGCCTTGTAAAGTCAACCCCTCTGCAACTGATCTGTTTTTGCATGACTCTTTAAAGCTGAACAGCAGGGAGAATTCCAGTGACAAATCTTGAGACAGGTAATTCACTCCTAACATTTTAAAATTTCCTGTGAAACCCTTTACAATCCCCTTAACAGGATTTGCAAATCATTCTTGGAGGGGGTAAATGAATAAAAAATAACCAAATGACCACTTCTCTTTTACCCTCTGTGGTTAAAGAAGACCAACCCACCCTTGGAAAGATGAACAAGCAGAGATCCACTGTCATGAGCCAGAAACGATGGGCAACATCTTACTCTAAGAATTCAGTCTTGGCAACTCAGCAGCAGTAGAGAGCTCTACGAGAAGCCCATGGTGCTTCAGCAAAATTATTCAAGTGGATCTTGTATGGCACACAGAATATATTCTTCCTTTCTTTTCTACATTCACTATCATGTGCCATCTCTATAAATGTATAGGACATAGTTTCATACCCATTAAAACAAACAAATGAAAAACAAAACAAAAAACCCACCAGGTTAGCCCTATCCCTTTAATTTATAACCCTAGAGCTAATTTATGGGGGTAGAGACTCTTAATTGCTCCGTGGACTGTATTTATATTAAAAAAAACAACCAAACAACAAACCATTCTGATGCTTGATTTCTAGAGTAATTGCCCTAGTAATGGAGGCCTTGCATCTAATTTTTTTAAATTCAAAATTACTAGTAAGCATGCATCACTTATAAAGTAGTGAATGAGTGAAAGGGAACTGGAGGATTAGCAGGAGTGTTAAGGGCTAGAAGAACCATTAATAGTCATTTCACTATCTGCCATAGAAGGTAGGACAATTTTCATATATCCATGAGCACATCTCCAAGGCAGAATTTTCTGCCCACTTATTCTATACCTTGCTACATATCTCAGGGGAAGAAAGATTAGGTTTTATCCCTGAAGCTTAAATATATTCCTATATTTTCCCTTACTTTTTTTGCCTTCCAATTATTCCAAGCTGTGGGTACTTTCCTTCTACAGGGAGATATTTTTTAATTTTCACAAGTGTTCTTACTTCTAAAAGAGTAATGGTTCAATGGAGTTACTGTAGGGAGGAACAATAAAAGACAAAAATGTTAGAGGTGGCTTGTTCTGTCTGATTAAAACCAACAGATATCAGTATTAAACTGTACAAAAGTTTTTCTTTTGTCACTTATACTTTGTAGAGTTTTGTGCAAGTAATCTTGCCTTTTTGTGGCTTTCCCTCCAGAAAGTGAGATCAATTCTTTATGCTAACAGAATTCCCCTCCAGCAAAAGTTGTGGCGCCCTCTATGTTTAAAAAGATGATGATGAGTCCTGGTTCTGAAGCCTTTTGTGGGTCTTGTGCAATAACTGTGCCTATTCGCCGTACGCATCAGTAAACAATTCTGCTTGGTCTCCCAGTACTCCTGAAAGGTTGGATGTGTTTCTGTAATTGTCTTGACATGTAATGAATGTTATGTCTCATAATTGCACTGCAGGGGATTAATACCACTATGCAGTCTAGGGACATCTTTTGATGATTAAAACTTCTTCATGCAAGTCCATATTTTATAGCAAAAGCAAGATGAATGTAAGTCCGTTACTTCTTCAATGGCAGGTGAAACTGTAGAGGGGTGACATGTAATGGACTTTTTTCAAAAGGGAGTGAGACTTAGTGCCCTCTCTTGGTTAGAAAAAATATATATAGAACAGCACTCTGAGACTGTTTATCAGTTCCCTCTGCTGGCTACAAAGCCCACAGCCAGATGAGCAGCTGTGTTTGCGGAGGCGAAGGTCTTAAGTTCTATTCCCAGCGCTGTGTGCATGTGGTAAACTGATGACTGTGGTGTCTGTGCACGTATGTGGACATCATTCTTTATAGGGTCTCATCAACAACCACACTGAGTTCAACATGAGGGCACTCAAAAATAATATGGAGTTCCTGGGAGGTATCCACTTAGGATTTGAGAAGCATGCTAGCAACTATGCCATTCATAATACTTCACAGCTAAAGCATCCTTCTGTTACGCATCATATGCACACCTTGCTTTTTCCATCTTTCCAAGAAAAGTGTGTGTGTGTTCATTATACTGAGTTTAGAGACATCTGGCCACTTAGCAGAAACATTCTTGGCAATCCCAAATTATAACACTTCAGAATGTAGCTTCTGAGAACTCCACATTTGCAAAAAAGAAATAAATAGTACCAACAAGAACACTCCAACCTATTAAAGAAAAAAAACACCCAATCAAACCAAACACAAGAAGAACCTAACTAGTTCTTTTCCGTTCTTATAGGGAAAGGCCTATATAAGCTGGTTATACAACCATAGAAACAGGTCATACAATTTATGCAGTCACTCTGAAATAAAGTTGAGATGAAAAAATATACTGCGAACTTCAGAAATAGTTTCTGGTTTAAATAAATATCCATAGCACTAAAAATCATGAACTCCTGAGTCAGCTATGCCAGCTCATGTCAGCTCCTAGGAATCTATCACAGCACATACAGGTAGGATACACTTAATGTATCCTATTAAAAGGAGAATGAGTCAAAACAAACAGCTTGACACACTAGATATCAAAGATATATTAAAAGCCAGATTTTTGAAACATCTGCAGCACATGTTTCCTGCTAACTAAAAAAGCAACCACACTTTCCAGACCAACATACTGCTGCATTTTTTCTGAAAGGAAAGTAAGAAGTGGACAGTAACACACTGTAAACTTCCATAGGGAACTCCAAGCAAAGCATTTGACCATTTTTGCAATTGAAAAATCCAGAGAGCAAAGTTAAATTTCTATCAAAACCCACTGTTACGATGTGAAACAACACTATATATATATATATATGTGTGTATATATATATATCTCTAAAATACATTACAGGCCCTGAAATGGAGATGCTTACACTGCCTCTCATTTACTCAACATAATTTTCGAAGGCACAGAATGGAAGGTGGCAGAGCTCCAGAGACACTCAAACCAAATACAGTCAACTTAGCACTGAAGAAATCTAGCAGTCAAGTCTGCTTATGCCAGCACACGACTTACCTCTGTTCTGCCCTTGCACTCATCCCGCCATGTGTGGCGCTCCAGTGAATGCAGAGTATCAGAAGAGGGTCTTTTATGTGGCTCAGAGACCAGAAATTCTCCTTCAGCTTGCATTAAAAAAAAAAAGAAAGAAAAGAAAATATTCAGTTATTTCCCAGTATTTCTTTGTAAATGACTTAGTTGATCTTAGCCCAACTCGCAGCTGATGGACATTAACATAAAACAGACAACTGGGACCCTTATTGGCAAATCTTAGTAAAAGGTCAAGAGGTAGTTACTTCAGGTCAAAGTTGAGCAATAAAAGCAGGCTTATGAGGAAAGTTTATGTTGCCAGCATTGATACATCTGTCACCTGCACTACAGATAAAAAGCAAATAAGCAGTTAATAACATCCCACAAGCACTAGCATTCACACATAATGTATTTTAGAAAGTGAAGGAAAAAAAGAAAACTCAGTACTTATTTCCTTTCAGTCAGTGGCTTGAATTGAATTTACCATAGTAGCACATCATATTGTTCCCTGCAGAAAAATGCAAAGCTTAGGCCTTTAGGAGTAAGTCTCTTGTGCTTTACTGGTTCCAAAAATGTCAGTGCTTGTCAAAGTGTTTTTGAAATAAAACCAAAACCATGTTAATAAAATGAACTTTCCAAGACAATGCTGGCCAAAACTGATTCTTAGATTTCTTTTCAGTAATAAACTGCCTCTGTGGTTGCTGAGTTGATAGGGAGAAGGATTTAAAGGGCCAAAGCCAAGTTCTGGTTAACTCAAAGACAGTAAAAAAAACTCTCAAACAGAGCACAAGCCCTCCAATAAATGGAAACACTTTTGCCAAGGGTGGGCAGAGCTTAGCAAAATCCAGCTGTGCTTTCAAAAATGGCTGTAATCATTATTAGGCTTCCACTTGAATGCATTCCAAGGCTGGAATACTTGTGGGTACAATTTGTGATATGATGCTGTAGATTACTGGACAATACTCAACGCATTAATGCAGAATTCACGGGCTGAGTGTTAGCTCACAAGAGCTACCCTGCCTATTTATTAAGTAGTAACTCCCTACATGAATTAACAAGGCAACAACTGGAAGGATTCCGTCCCATCTTATCCCAGCCTTCTTGGATGAATAGCTCCAAAAATATGCTGCAGTGAAGGATGGAGGCGTTCATGATGAACTGAGTTCCTACTGTGCATGTAAGCTGCATGCAAGTCTGGGCAGGGAGATCTCAGAATTGTTTTGCTGTGTGTACATATAGGTAGAGACACAGCAGGAGTTTCTGTCCCCCACAGAAGAGGTGCAGCAGCTGGTTGTTCTGTGCCTGTTACAGGAATTCCTGCTCTCCTCCAGTTCCACCCACCATAGATCATTTTAGAAGTTCTGTGCAGTACAGTCCAAGCTGCTACTGCAAGTGTGGTTTCTTAGTTCTTATACTTAGGAACTCCTACATTACCTTTTAGAGGTCTGGGCATAATTTACTGTGTCAGGAAACATGGAAAAGATTTTAGGACTGTTCCCTTGCATTACAAGCTGCAGCTAAAAACACTGCTTGTATTATCCTGGAAATAAAGAAAACTCTATGTTTTAAACTCCAAGACTGATACTTGATTAAAGATTCATTTGCAGCAGTATTTTTTTTTATTTTTGTAGTGCTATAAAATTATCAGACAGCTTTTAAGTTGTCATTTAAAGGAAATCCACTCATCTCAGCTGGCTTTTGCAATGTCACCTTCATTGCACTTTGGGTTTAGATTGCTCTTAAGCAACTGATTGCAAATACTCGGTATCTGAAATCCAAATTACCGATTAGTTTTGGCATGTGATTTTTTTATGGTATATCTCTGTTCCACAGTCAGGGCAAGATAGCTCTTAGATTCAAATCTCGAGTGCCAAACCTGTCTTTCACCGAGTTCAGAATTCACTTGCAATGACTATATTATTCTTTTTAAACACCCTATTTTCAACGTGTCATCTGTCACTTATGCTGAACGCTCTCAAGACCTCAATACAAAAGGACTGTGAAACTGAAGCAAAACAAATTCAATTTGTGACTGCTCAGAGTAATTTTCTCTGCTATATGCCTTCAACTTTCTAGTCTTTACCTCGTGAAAACAAGTATTTAAAAAATACGTGGTAAGAAACCTACTATATTTTTAATGCTCCATTCATCAAGCGTATTTTGAAAGCTGGAAGCGTAGCTTGCTGGATACTCGCACATAGAGCCTTCTCCTCCAAAAGGAGGAGCGCCTGCCCCGGGGGCGAGCAGCTCCTCAGCACCCGCCGGGCCCGGGCCAGCCCCAGCGGCAGCCGAGACACGGCACCGGGACAGCAGCCCTCCGTCCCAGCACCTCCCCGCCGCCACCAGGGCCGGGGCCCAGAAAGTCTTCTGCATCCTCAGCTGCGTGGAAGGCTTTGAGGCTTCAGGAGAACGTGAGGCGTTGTACCTGAGGCCCACCGGCTGTCGAGATAGCAGGGGTTCGTGTCCGCGGATTCAATTCGGCGACAATCTAGTTGAACAATGTCACACTCTAATTTTAAAAAATAAGCCACAAAAAAGGCAAACCCCCAATTATTGTTTAAAACACTGTAACGGAAGTAGCCGATAAGCACTTGCATCCAACAACGCCTGCACGGCAGCGCATCAGCCCCGGGGCACCGTGGGAGCTCCGCCCCGCCCGGCGGCCGTTACCCGCCAAAAACGGTGGCGGCGCGCGCGCGTCCCCGGGCCGCGTTGGGGCCGCCGTAGCCCCGAGGGGAGGCGCCATCGCCCCGCGGGGCGCCAGCAGCTCGCCGTCGCCGGGCTGCGGGCACGGCGCGCCCCTGGCGTCGGGGTGCCGCCTCCCGCCTCGTGCCGTCGCCCGCGGTACCGGCCGGCTCTGGCGTTAGCGCCATGTCTGCACATAGGCCGGGCGGAGATCGATGTGGCGATTGCACCTCCCATTCCCAGCGGAGATTGGAGGGTTGAGGCGAGCAGAAACTGCCCACAGTCCGGTCGGCTGAGGTGCTTTTATGGAAACACAATGTGTTTGAGGTTTCTTGGGTTTCAGAGATACAGCCTGGGGGCTTTGCTTCTGTGTGCCAGCCCTCGGTGCCCCTTTGAGAAGGATCTGGGTAGCATTAGCTCGCACAGATGCGGACAGTGCTGGAAGGCCAAAAATGAGGGGGGCAGGGGGGGGGGCTCCACTCTTAGCTGGAAAGAAAATGCCGAGTCATGTGAGGAGGCTGCTCGGAAAGAAGGAAGGCTGCTCCAGCACACACCACAGGAGCTGCAGGACCTTTCAGATTTCCCCATCTGCATGCAAAATTGAGGCCACTGTAAGTTAAAAAGAAAAAGAGAGAAATGTACGTTTTGAAGTTTAGGGTCTTTGGACTTAAAACTAAAAAAAAAAAAAATTACCTACAAAAAGAACTGCTGTATATGGGTATCTAGTATAACGAGAATAACTGGTCTTGTGAAGTTAAAATTCTAAACCACCCCCAGTCCCCCCAAAATACCACATGCTTTGGTAGGATGTGATGAAAAAATTATGAAACTACTATACTCAACAGGCAGGGAGTTCAGAAGGCAAACAGCTGAATGGAACAGCTTTACCATTTCTTTCCAATGTATTCTCTCCACCCTGTTTTGTTTAGCACAAAGGTTTTTCAGGGTGAATCTTTTTGATCTATTTGTTACATTGCCTAGCATGGCAGAGCCCTGAGTCATGGTCAAGGGTTTAAGACAAAGAGCAGCAGCAGCTCCTGAACCTGAAGGCTTGTAAATTGTACATGGAGCGAAGCTGACTCCTGGACTCCTGCTCTAGTCCCTTTAACACACTCTTGCTTACACAGATGATTGGTATGTCTGGAAAGATATTATACTACAAATGCTTCACCTCCCTCTCCTGGCTGCAGAAGCATCCAAGAACATCACATACAGTAGATTAATGAATGTATCCTTACAAGCACCCTGGCAACATCACTCTCATTTTAGAGGAAGTGGAGGCACAAAGAAAGTTGCTGGTGTAGCATTTCAAGAGATTGCTCCTGGCCAGATTCTCAAGTGTCTTTCAGTCATGATGGGGGCTAGTTGGAGAGCTTGGTTCCCATCTGGGCACCTCAATGAGAACCAGATTTTCATGAGTGCTCAGCACCCAGTAGCTCTCGCAATGGCACTCACAGACAAATTTTCTGAAAGGTTCCTTTGATCGTCTGTCTGCTGCTGCCTCAGTGGAAGCAGAGAGCTTCTGAAAAATCTGATCCTGTTTGTGGGTGGTGATCACTTTTCAAAATTCTTGCTTAAGTGACCTGGCCAAGGATGCAGACTAAAATCTGAGCAGAGCCCACTTTGCTTAATCCCTAGGCCAGTGATTTAACCACAGACATATCCTTCCATCTTCAGCAAAGAAAGAATAGACACTATTTGGGGCAGGAATCAAAGTGCCAAATAACTGCCAGTACTCACACCTGCCAAGAAAAATGCCCGGATACTTGTGGGCAACCCAGACAGCCACATTTTGGTACTTTCCTGAGAAAAGATTATTTCTAGTAGCAGTGCCAGAGTCTGGCAACCTGGATTATGCTCTTTCCAGATGTACCTATTTCTTTCTGGGCTAAAACCCTTCTGAACGTGCCCTCACACAGGCACACCCTCCCCACTCTTCCAAAAAAAGAACAGCTATCCAAACACTGTACTGTCTCCATTATCATTAGAGCGCCAGGCATGTTTGGGCAAGACAGCACTATTTTGTGTAATGATTAAGAAGCAGTGGTCGTGTCAGTGAAGATTCTTGTTTTCATTGAATATTTCATTCATTTCTGAACATAAGCAACCACTTAGCTGCAGTTGTGCTAGATGCAGAGGAGGAAACACATGCTATTCTTGGCCAGACTTCACCTCTGTGGGAAGCAGCAGCCTCCTTACAGCAGCCTCCTTACAGCAGCCTCTGTAGGCTGCATGATTTAGCTACATTAGAGATTGTCCTGAACCTCAAGCAAGGACCTGCCTCCAGATTCTGAGTACCTGAAAGTGTGAACATGTGCAAAACCTCCCAAGCCCAGCCTGGATCCTGTGTTTTATGCTCTGTTTGTGTGAGGTCCATTTGCAAACAACCGTTTCCAAAGCCATGAGCTCAAGGCTAGCTTAGGAATTCCCCTCCAAGTTGACCACATCCATTCAGCTGCCACTCGAGATGCTGCTCTCTGTGTCACTCACCATCAATTTGTTGGACTGCCTATCACAGGACTCCATCTTGGAGTCAAACTTTCATTAAGTGTTCTCTGTCTCACCTCTTCCCTCAGCTTTCAGACCACCTCCTGAGTCATCTGAGTCTGGTAATAGGAAGAGAAGGCATCCAAGTCACTAGTGTGTTTTAAGGGAGTGTAGATATCTCATGAAAACTACTGAATGAAAATGTTTACAGAAAAATGGTTTTGTAAAACAGCTCAGACTAAGCTGTTTGTGAGGGTTAAGATCAAGCTATATAAGCCAAAAAAGGCAGCTGTGTCTTTTCTAGCTACAGCTAGAAACAGCTAAGTATACTGGACAAATGTTGGAGCTGGTGGGGATGTGTGTGTAGATACTCTTCTAACAGAGGATTACACCTAGAAGCAAGTGTGAACTTTTGGGTTCTGCTCCTGCAGGTTGTTTATGCAGACAGTTAAGTGCACATGCTTTAACTTTCCTAAAAATTTACAGGGAATATCACTTGAGGAACTTGGATTATGATTACTAGTTTTGTGGGCCTTCATGGTTTTGTCAGCAAATTTATAACTACAACTTTCCACTTCTTCCATCATTCAGATTATTTTTTTAAAATTTTTAATTCTTCTCCTATCCTTGGAAAAAGACAACACATTTCTGAGGAAAAGCTGTGTTCTACCAAGGTCAAGAAGTCTGTCTTGGGCATCCCCTCTGAACTCAAAAACTGGCAACAGTACAGAAGGTCTTAGTTTGGAGAGTAGTAAAGATGATCAGGGGACAGCCTGCTGGTAAAAGTCTGGAAGATGTGATGCTAGAGCAGGCATATCAGAAAGGCCCTATGGGAAAGGCTGGAGGATTTAACTCCTGATGTGCCTTTGAAGCAGAGCAAACTGGTATTCCAGCGCTGGCAGGAAAGGGTGACAACATTAATAAAGGTTGATTGACCTTTCTACACAATTGGTTTACTCTGGAACCAAGGTCTTCTGTTGTGGGGCTGTTACATTTTCCTTCTAGGCCTAGATCCCCTAGCACTAACTTTTCCACCTGGTCTTAAGTGTAGTTTGGGGCTTGTGTCTTTGATATTAATTAACAAGGTAGCACAGAGACTTCAAGGTCTCATACTTACAGGTCTCATACTTAAAGTATCTCATACTTAAAGTATCTCATAACGAGATACCGTTACTCTGAGAAGGTTATGTTTCTGTCTAATTTTCTCTAGAAATGCACTCCAAGAAATGAGAGATGTTTCCTTTTACAACTAATGCTTGTATTTCCACCAAAGAGCCATAGTTTTGAATTGACATGTTCTTTGAAAAAGTTTTGCCTAAAAATTCCTGCTTATTTCCTTGGGAAATAATTGGAATCACTTATTAAGTAATCACGTAAAAGTGGGGGAAAAAAAATCCACATTCAGGAAAGGACAGTCAACTTTCCCATATCTCATTCTTCTCTTTGTGCCCATGAAAATTGTCACTTGGAATCGCTGCCTACTGACATAACTGTTGTAAGAACTCGGGTCTCATTCTTAACCCAGACAAGCGTTAGAGAAAACTGTTCTCTGGAAGCTACACAGTTCATCCTCCCTAAACGGAGAAGTTTTCCAGCCTTCATAGATTCATCCATGACAAAGCAAAACACCTCCAAGCCTGACTGATTTTACACAGCAAAATAAATCACTTTTGAAGTATTTAAATGTCATTGTGAAAGTGAAGAGATGAAATGTGCTGTATATCATCTCTACAAAACCAGAAGTAGTTATATTATAAATAAACAGAGTTTGCTTGGTATTAGGGACATAGGAAATTCCATTCAAGAACAGACAAATGGCACATCTTGTCTGGTATCCTGCATCTGGCACAGGCCTATAACAGATGCTTAAAATACTTGGCTTTCTTGGTCCCGCAGTCTCCCCTGTTCCACCTACCACCAATGCTAAAAATCAGACAGTTTTCCTAACCTCTGGTGGGAGTCTCATTCCTGCTGACTTGGCCAGGGGAATACATATTTGCCCTGTGTGATACTTTCTACACCGGCTGGTACCTAATTTGCCTGAACTGTGCTTCTGACTTTATCAGAATGTATATGGTACTACTGCCTGTATTGCCTACGTAGCCAAACAAAGCAGCACAAAGGTGAGGACTATGCTTGGCTCCAGAGAAAGGGGAAAGCAAACTCCTCACTCTCACTTGCACATAGCCAGCAATTGTGCCTACCAGTAGCCTATTACTAATCAGCTGCCCTCTTCCTGTCGAGGCACTGCCACCTAATTGCTCCCTACTACTCAACGACATATATCTTGGTGTGGCTTTCTTAGTAACTTTTATAGTTTAATGCATGATGACTGAAAATTAAATTATTTTATTGTCTATCGAGCAGAGTTCACTTTTGTCATTTCAGAGGTTGTCAAAACACGGTTCATCTATCCAGCAGATCACATAACACTTCTTTAGTTGCCTGGTGCTTCTAGCCATTGTCAATAGAGTGATATGCCTGCACCCAACGAAACTGACTATGGCACTCTCCGTTACTAGAAATGTACTTCCCACAGACTATGTCCCTTTGTTTTCTGCAATCTCATTCATAACCAATATTAAATTCAATGGCACACAATTGGTTAAGAGCCTCTAAAACAAGACAAATGAAAAATCCAAACCTTTCCATTTGAAAAGTTAAAGATTAGAAAACCCCTTTGTATTAATTACATTACACCCTCTTTGTGTTCTCCTGTGAAATATTACAGTATTTTTAAAAGGCTAAAGAGAACTTACAACTATAGGTAACTACCATATAAGGTCCTTCCACATGTCATCTTACAGAAACAACAGAAAGAGAAGGGCGGCTATAGAAATTATGACACCACATGTCTAAGATATTGTTTAAAAAATTAATTTGAAGGAAAAAAATGCTAAGTGTCCTTTAGTTTGAGCATATCATTCAGTTGCTGAACACTGCTCTTAGGGAATGACCTAATAAATCATTACATATCAATAAGGAAAAACTGAATCCTGATGGCGTGCCTGGGTTGTTGGGTATAGTTTCAGATGTCAGCTTTCTCCGTGCTTAAGGATTTTCTGATTTTGGTTCCATCCTACTGAATATAGCATTCACCGTCAAAGATCCAAATCTAGAGCAGATCTTCAATCTAGCTGCCCCAAATTTGTATCCACAAAGAACAAGACTTTGCAGTATTAATCTTTTTGAAAGGATGGACACACATCAAAGCTACTGCAGTACCAAGTAGAAGTTTGCATCCTTTAACACATTCCAAATCGACCATGCATTCAGTGATGGCCAGGCTCAATATTAGAAGGAGCTCTGTGACTTTCTGCACTTGTCTCATGTTGTAAAAGAGGAATGACTTTCAGAATATCTGTCTTCTTTCAGTCAGGAACAGAACTAGAGGTTTTTCAAGGCAGACAAATGAGTCAGCCACTTGTTCCAAATAAATAGAAATGGTGTTCCAAGTTTCCTAGACAGCTTTAAAAACTGCACAGAACAATTCAGCTGTTTAATATATTGTGTTCCACACTTCACAGTTAAGAGGACACAAGATCACATGCTTTTTGTTCCAGATATGTTGTTTTACCCACAGCAGTCCAAAGCCATTTAATTTTGTCTCTCTCCTTGACATACACGCTGCTCTTCTTGCTTTTACTGTTCCCAAGAACAAGAGTAGCACTTCAGAGTAAAGAGCAGCAGCTGAGGTTTCCAGACTGCTGCAGGTACCCTAAATAATACTAAGTGTCTTCAATGTCCATGATTGCACTTGCCTATTTGTGTAATGAGGGTGTTAATATTTTGGTTTCCGAGGAGGAATGTTGTAAACCTTAATTAATCTATATCAGTGACAAAAAAAGGCATGAGTTACAACTTTAACTGTACAGTAAAATAGAACATCTATGTGGATAAATAATTATAAGGAGATATATATAACTATAAACATAATTTCTTTACTGCAAACCTTGCCTTAACAAGAAACATAACTCCTTCCTCCCTCAAGAAAACTGAATACACTGACTCATGTCTTTGTTTAAGTGTCATGGTAAATTTGTTCTTTTATAACATGTAGTAGTTCAGCTTTGAACTTTTGATTTTTGGAAAAGGCAGAGCGGAAAAATGTTTTCATGGGAGAGGAGTGCACATTCCAGAACTGTCGACTGTTACTCGTTTATGAGGGGAGGAAAAAAACTACTTGGGTTTTAGGCTTTAGTTGATGCAATTTGTTGTTGTCTGGTATTTTGTAATAAACCAAAGAGTTTACACTGTACAGTGAAATATTTCAGTTTGCTCTCTCATCTTTCCAGCTTTTGCTTGTTCAAAACTCTGAACAAGTTTGAAATTGAATGCCACTGGGGAGAGAAAAATTAGCTTTGTATGAATAGAAATAGTGATTCATTATAATACAAAGTAGTCCAAGGAGAAAATAACTCGCAGTTTACTGTGAATTATAGAGCTACACACAAGCATAATGTGCAGTTGCAGGCAATATTACTCATAAAAATAAAACAAAAGAAAATGTGAGCTCTTCATGGTGTCTTCTAATGTGAAGAACAGTTTTAAACACAATTTTCCTGTGCCGTTTCATGTTTATTTAATGTATTAACATCTGATTATGTCAAAAATATTAAAACAGGAAAACAAATTAAACTTTATGTAGCTTATTTATTCAAGCAAAGTAAATAATACTTCTCTGCTGTCCTGCATATTTTGAAGAGTATTATGAACATGCTTTCTTCCCTTCTCTTTCTAGAAAGAGAAGAAAACACAGATTGTCAGAATCCTTCAGATTTGATCCTTCGCACTGTTAAGATCTCTTCATTACTGGATGTCAAGTCTGAATATCAGCACCAGTACATTGAAGTATACTCTCCCATTAAGCTGAGGTAATTTTCTTCCTAATGATTCAATTGTTCAAAGCATTTACAAAAGATGCCCTCCCACCTCCCTATTCCCTACCAATAAAGACAGTTCTGGGAAGAACATTATATGGCACAATATACCATCAGTTGATGTGAAAGACATGAAAACTGATGATTTGCTAACAGGCAGGGAGGTTCAGGCCCCATTTATTAATACAAATTTAGCAAGAGCACGTTAGTTAAGCTTACCACACTGAACTGGGTTTGGAAAGCGATTGCAAGTGTCAGCTCCTTTCCTTTCATAAAGGGAATAGTGACATGATAGATGCAACATCCTAGATTCATGGCCTGTTAAAAGGCTACTGTATAACTATTATGGATATGTCAGAGACTGCATTTTTGCTGCATTGGCTTTAAGAGCTAAAGTCATTGAGGACAGAGAGCATAATTAATGAAAAAGTCTAATGCTGAAACAATGCAATTAACAAGTCTTTCAAAGTTTCATTTCCTGGGGGAAATTATGGCCATTGAAAAGGATATATCTTGTCATGTATCTTGACAAAGGCTAGAAACTACATGAAAATACCAGCCCAAAGCCAGAGATGAGGAGAGAACTTCTCCATTCACAGATCCAAAAGATGTCAGGGTATTATTCTGGGAGAGGGAGGCTTTGCCAAGGATATCAACTGCTTTTCAGACACACAGTGGTATAAGTTTCTACTTAGTGGGCTGGGCATCCATATAGTGAATTATTTCATAAATATTATTCACTCAGCATGAAAAACTGCATTTATGAATATCTAACAGTCATTGGTTAATAGTGTCATGTTTTCCCTCAAGTACAGAACTGCACCCAGTGCAGGCCTTATGTGGTCACAGTATGTTATAGGAATGGGCAACTTAGGATTCAGACAGGAAGGCAGTCAATTGCAGAAATGTATTAAAAAAAAAAAAAAAAGAGCAGATGGCTCTGAGGCTGACCACTGGCCCATAAGTATGTGGATATGCAATTAACTTCAGAACTAAGATACACAGAAAATTCTCAGAAAGTTTTCTTCCCCCACACATCTTTAATGTATCCCCTTCTTTCCTAGTGTATCATAACCAAGATACTGTCAGTTTTCTGTCCATCACCCTAATAGAATTGTACAACTTTCAGAGCATATTAACATGAATCTTAAAGAAGCTGCATTTTTTGATTTGTAGCTTCCTTTTCTCCCCAATCAAAAAAAAAGCTTCTAGAAACACACACCCATTTCTGAATCAGTAAAACACAGTTAATGTAAAGAAGCAATTGCTTTAGATAAGATTTAGGTGGGTTATCACATAAATATCATTGCAGACAAGAGGAGAGGAAAAGAAGAGAAAATACAGCAGTAGGTGCACAGGAAGATCAGCCAGAGGATGGATGTCTTCTTATTAGTATACCTAACAAAGCTGCCTCAGGCGCTGCATTTGCTTTCAAAGTAATGGAATTCTGTTACAAGACAGCAACCAACATAGCACATAATTCTTTGAGGTCATTTAAAGCCTGCCTGTTAAATAAACATTACTCTGATTTCCACCCCCTGCCCCAAGCATTCATAATATTTCCTGTAGACTTCCAGCAATTTTTGTCCTATCTGTCTTCTAAACTATCATTTTGAACCACTGAGAAATTGCCTAAGACCAGAACTCAGTTTTCGATACCTTTCTCTTATTAATATTTCTGAGGTTACATTTCAGCTTCTGATCAAGGTTTGCTGCAACAGTTTCTCTTTTGATGCAAGTCCGCTGTATGGTACCTTGAATTTCAGCTAGAATGCATAGTATGTCATGTGAACAGTAAAAACCAATATAACTCAACTTCCCCAAAGTAAGTTGAATCAGGAGTTTTAAGGATAATCAAAACCATATTATTACTAGCAAGCAGAGCCAGTAAGTCGTTGAAGCTATATAAATATATTCATACCCACATTGTACTTGATTATCAAAAGAATCTCGCACCCAGGAACACAAAAATTCTTGCTGTGGAATACTGAATAATTGTGGAACAAATAAATGTAGAATACAGTGATCTTTGCATCAGAAGTGCATTGCAAAAGTGATCCCAGTAAAACAAGCTGAATCCTCAGACTTTCATAAACCTTTTATGACTTTCTTAGCAGACATTATTAGAAAACTCAAAGGACTTTATACAGAGCACTGTTATTTACAGAAGTATTTATTGCTTATATTCTTTAAGTGAAACTTATGTATGATTTCATATGCAAATACAGGCAAGCATGCAAGGGCATATATGTTTTTTAGCGAATCTGTCACTAAGTATTTTGGACCCACTTACAGTCTTCAGTAATACCAATAGATAGGTCACAGACAACTTGATATTTTACGTCAAGTTATTCTACATGTGAAAATATATCTATGAAAGTGTAGTAGTATATTTCTTATAGATGTTATTTATGTGCATGTGCCTTTACAGGACTTATGCCTAAACCTAACCTGGATTTAGACTGCCACCACTGACAGCAGAGTATCAATCTCTGTATGTTTCCTCTCTTTGAAGTTCTTTTTTCCTTTTTTTTTTTTTTTAATTCTTTTCACTGCTAACTACACAAGCAGATTGATCAATATAAGTGGAAGTTACCTAAACAGCAGCCAACATGGAACACAGTCAATAGCAGTGATTCATGGCATTTTTTACAGTTTGTTATGTTTTTTTTATGTTCAGAGCCCATATAGGCAAGAAAATATTTCCCATACTGTGAGATGGAAATATTGTTCATCCCTTTGTAGAACAGAAAGCTGAGAAATGAAATTGAAGTGATTTAGACAAAACTGAACGCTTTCCTCACCTCAGAGAGGTAGCACTGCACAGTTCAGCCAAATTGTGGCTACCTGAAAAAAGGGAAGAATGTGATCACATATGCCTGAAAACACACATTTTTAAGTTGTCCTAAGCACAGTGTAGGCACAGCTAATCTGAATGATTTCACCATGCTGAATTATTTCCCACGTTCCTTTGTTGCTCCTGTAATTTCAAAAAATGCAGAAACTGGGAAGTCATATGATCCGTAGGAAAGAGAATATTATGGTTTCTAAGAAAAATATTTATTACCAAGCAAGCTATTTTGATTTATTAAATGATAGCTTCCCATCATAGTGGGTTTTGATATGGTGCTTAAAACCACAACGGTTGTATGAAGCCAGGACCTTATTTATTTAAAGGGATCCACTAGTGTTTTTCTTAATCGAAATATCAGTTCACAACAATGCCAGGTCCATAGAAGCTCATCCAGGAATAAACTCTTGAAAAATTATTTTTTTCCAAGAGTGTCCATTAAGCCAATGCAGACAGTGTCTCACTGCTAGTCTTCTAACATTAGATTTATAGGATGTTATAATTAACAACAGGTGATGGGCAGCACTACATGCACAGCAAGCAAAGTGAAAAGACTGGCAGCTCAAAAGCCACTTGTGAATCATCAAAATTTTTCCCCGGATAAATTCAGAAGTAATCCTTATAGGTTTTCTGGCAATTATTTTTTTGGTGGGTTTTTTTAATTAATTTTTTTTTTCTTTTTAATTCACACCACCACCCCCTTTCTCCTTTCATGTCAAAGATTAGGGACCATCTTTCTGTTTACAGTTGTGTATCTTTTCGACTTCTATGTTTATCTATCTATAAAATGACACAAATTATGCCTCCCTCACGACTTCTTTAAGGATTACAGACAAGTCCACACAGAAAATTTTAAAATTATGCAGATGTTTAAGACACTTGCATCTCCATTATTCCAGCACTCTCAAACTCACATTCTGGACAAATAACACAAAGGAAAAGGTTCAAAACGTGTACAGCCTCCACATCAATGTTAAGAAAAGCAGTTCTTCAGCTTAGAACTGAAAAGGAGGGAGAAAGACTCTGAAAAACATGAATCAGCAAAACAAAAATATGTCCCAAATGAATTTTCATTTGCATAGTTAAACAAATACCAGTCTTTTTATTTATTTCTTCTTTTGTGAGAATATAAGTTAGGCAAGGTATGTTGGGAAAGGTAGTGGTTTTGTTTAACTAAGTGAAGAAGGACTTGTATCCCAAATCTACCAATAGATCTAACTTTTATGAATTATTTCCAATGTAGTAACCTGATGTGATCATGATATTAATGAGTTAATTACATGTCATAACATAATGATTGTAACAAAGGAGTAATGTTTTTTTAAACATTTAAAAAACACCTCTGTTTTGGATAATTGGCTACATATCCTCATTGACATTAGTAAATATTTTAAATGCATTTACTGGTAGGAAGATATAAATAGGAACGTTAAAAAAAATATCAGTATTTATACTATAGAAAGTATTGGAGATTGTTCATAGATACATTCCACAGTCTTACCAATATAGGTCCCTGAGCTCCTTTGCAAATAACTCTGATACATGAAATTAATTTGTACTAAAGCCCTTTTAGGGTGTTTCTTCCCTCTTTTTATCCACCCCACCCCAAAATACAGTTGAATCCATAACCTTGAAGGCCTTGGCATTACTATATTAGAGAGCAATGAATACTATTCTAGCTTTGTGTTTCCAGGCCACCAGCAGGAACACATGGTGATAAAGGTTTCAGTTCTCTACAATGTTGTTCATGTTAATTTTTTCCTGAGCTTATGGGATTACAGTGGGCATGGATTGGATATTAGCACCTGAGAGAACCTAGGCTGTGACCACACTATATAGGTTTGCATATCCTAACACATACACATGCACTTCCATAATGGAAAGTGATCAGTTTTAATGCCTGTCCTTTGGCTGTGATTGTACAATTTGACTACTGGTCTCAAATCCACCAGTGAACATTAAGCTGTATGTTTACTCAGCACAAGCCAAACCAGTACTAACTTCTTAGATTACACTGTATTAACTTCATTGTCAATGGGAGCCTCAACCGACTTTGTTAAACTGCTTTATTGTATAGTGGTTACTATGGAGTGAGATGGTTGCAATGGTGAATTTATCCTGCTTGTTGCAGGGTTTATGCTTTGTTAAAATTCACATAGCAGTGCTTATCTATAGCTGAGACACAAAATTGCCCAGGAGAGCACTTTTTACTCTGGGTAATTAATCAGAGGTGGTGGGAAATTTTTCTTAGTGTTCTTGATAATCTCTAGGGCACCATCCAACTGTGAAGTTTTGGCCTCACTGAAGTGGAAAGCAAGTTTCATCAGTAACTAGAATAGGCCAAGACATTTCTCACAAAGCACTTAATGACCTGGTGTCATCTGGCAAAGTTTCTCTGTGCAGTCTATTTTCGGATCTGGAGAAATAGTTAATTTCTATTAAATATTTCAAATGCATACATAACAAGCCCCATGTTTTGGTAATCATAGGCACATTTTAAGCAAGGTTCTACACATTTCTTAGGGTAAATTCCTTTTTAAATGATTTGAATCGAATCTCAGGTAAAGTCTCTCAGCTCAGAGAACTTGAAATCACATCCTCAATAGGAAATTTGTGGGTTTGCATGGGCAGGGAGAAAATACATAAGACTGTAAAAATGCTTGGGGATTCAAGCACATAGCTAGAAACAGCCTGAAGACTTCCATTTTGTAGAATAAGGCTAGCTTCAATGATAATTTTTTTGTTTAAACAAAAAAATAAACACTCCCTTCCATCAGACAGCCTAATTTAGAGATGTTACTCATAATAAAAATAACTTATTAAAAACCTTCATCCAATAACATTTTATTTTTATAGTGGCTAGGCACAGATTTAAAAATTTGTATATGTAGAGACCAGGTGGAGGTGTGTTTTTTCTTACTGAATTGCTTCAGGATAATTAAACTTTTGCTGCACAAAAATAGTCAGAATTCTAAAAAGACTGAAAATATTTCCAATTCAAAAGAGGAATCCTCCTCAACCTAAAGAACTATTCAAATATTCAAGCACAAAATAGAGCCAGGTTTCTTAGGAAAAGTTCAGTGATTTAGACAAATGTTAAACCAGGTTGAAACCAGCTCAGCAATTTTATTTCCTCTATTCAGCTCTTTCAGTTATTAATACTGAGTCAAAAAGATGAATTAGCACTTCCTTCACAGTTTTATCAACTATTCATTAGTTTAGCCATCCTTGTTCTAGAAACAATATTTTCCCCAGCTACATCTAGATAAAACAACATTAATTTAAGAGCTATAAAATGTACAAAATAATTGAATCATGGAAAGTTAAGGCATATGGAACAAAAGCTTACAGGCTAAATTAAGATCTGACTGATTTTTCATTTAAGTGTTGCTACAACATACAAACTGCTGAACACAGATATTGATGGACAGGTTTACCCAAACTCACAAAGAGCTGCAAGCTTCCTGTTCCTTTTTTTGATTGACCCCTGGCTCACAGTAAACTTGTCTTGATTAAGAACATACTGTGTTATTGTTGAATGCTCTTGTTTTGAGTGCATCATACTAGTTTCACTGTAGCAAGAGCTAACTGAATGCTTCTTTTCTAAAATTACTTAATAGTATTATGAATTCTAGCATGGACATTTCAAAAGATTCATTTCTCATTGTGACGACTAACTCATGTTGTCCATAATAGATTCACAAAGGGATTAGCGATTTCATGAGTTTAGTGAAAGTAACTGGCTCTCAGCATTAATTGCAGCCTTGAAAGTCTGTCATAAACAAGTCATTGTAACACCTCGGATTTGAAAGAGAACCCTTAACAGGTAGATGCTTAGATGGATGTGGTTTCTTAATATTGTTTTTTCTACAGGAAATTAATGCTGGTATTTTGCTTTTAGACTGAGATATCTTACTAATTGAGTAATTTATAAAACAAGACATTTCTGGGGTCAAGTTAACATGTGTGCCGAGAATGTCAACATTTCAATGCAAGACTTGGATGCAGGATTTGTACCTACATTATTCAGGCAGATAACTTTCACTGAATACCTCCACTGAACAGGAGTCAGGCCACCCACTGCTTGTGTAAGTCTGAATACAAGTTTTGTGTGCCTCAATTCCTATTTTTTGAAAACACGCTGATGAGACACTCCTTAACATAGGAGCTTGGATGATAAACTCATTACTCTTTGTGAAGTAATGACATGCTGAAGACTGCTTAGCAATACTCAGTGAACTCAAGTATAGAGCTATATGAATTCTGTCCTAAGGAACTTACAATCTTACTGCTTAACTGTAAGAGACATTCACATTGCTTACCTGATCTGTTTATATGTCCTGTGATGCTGATTCAAAGCAGCTACAGGAACCTCCGTCAGTGGAGGGACTGTAGTTAGAGTCTTTTAAGACCTTCCGCACTGGGGACAGAATTAAGTATCTGCTGATATTTCGTCTTTGATTTGTAAAACTGAATTATTTATGCAAGTGTACATGTGTACACATGTGCATGTACACATGCTTACATATAAATAAGATAGGTTTCTGTTTGGGGAAAAGTGCAGTAAAACATTTCAAGTAAAATCAAGTCATATAGAAACAATACAAACTATGCTGTATTTGGTCTATAGGAGTAAGGGATATGAAAGACAAAGGGTCTTTGCACAACGCAAAATCCATAAAATGTACAATTCAGCAAAAGTATCCTCTGTGTTTCTGTTCCCATATTAAATGAATGAATACTTCGAAGTCTGCTAAAGACATAGGTGGTGAATGCTTGCCTTGAACAAACTGTGCTGATGCTAACTCACATTCATAGAAATATTGGGACACTTGCTGTTGTTGTATTAGGAAATATCCATGGTAGTGAGGGAATGAAGGAATTCTCAACATCAAGGCTTGTCAAAGATCATTATCTAAACTTTACAGGCTTACTTGTAGAGAATTACTAATACCAGACCACCAAAACCTAAGTATAACTGCCCCCAAAACTCTGCAGGCATACACTGTAGAAACCAGCTGTGACATTATTCATATTTGTCTAAGCTTAGCTCTATACCTAGCATGTCACAATTCTGGAAAGTAGAACAAGTTACAGGAAAAGTCAGAATTTGTTGAGCCTCAGGACTGAGGGATGAAAAGTAATAATTATTAATATTATTTCTTTTAAAAGAAATCATTCCCAATTTAGAATATTTTGGAAATTAGTAAGAAAAAGAGCAGCTAGAGAGATCTGGATTATTCATAGACTTTGACAAGTTAAAGATGTAAATAATAAGATCATCCAGGCCATTTTCCTGCCAGTGCAGTATTGTTCCCTGTAGTACATTTTCTAGTGCTTAGTTTTTGAAGTCCCTTGAGAAAGGAGATTCGAGCCTTTCCTTTAGACACATCCTGGCACACACTGTCAAGGAGGCTTTTCCTCCCTCTCTTCAGCCAAGCATTTCCTGTCTTTTCTTATTTCGTGTTCCACTCAACAGTTCTTACTCCACGGTGTCAGGGCCTTCAGGAATCCAGAGGGGAAATTCTGCTGACAGGCACAGATATTCCAAGAATAGGATATTCTGAAGTATCAAAATCTATAGGAATTTTAGGAGAACATTCTGGTAGCCTCCTTTTGTTTACTGCTCTTTGTGTGCCAGATGGGAAGAATGCATCTGAAAGGTGCTTAGCCACCTTTGAACATTTTTAATATGATAATTCTTCAGTATGAACTTTGGAGAGAGTATCTGTTAAAACCAAAGCTTGACTGCCTCAAATCAGGTTAGAAGGACTGCTAAAAGAACATGCTGCAATGAAAAATGAGTTCACCATGTACCACGTTACTAGTGATGTGTCCCTTCAAATAAGTGGATATAAGAAAGTGGCCTGAAGAAAGAGCAGAAAAATATGGAGATGTTCTTGAGCCGGTGGTGACTGAATACAAAACTAACCATCTGTGCTGTACGAATGTACTCAGGACAGCATCACATATAGGTACGATATTCACGTGCGACAATTACAGTCCTGCTATAGATCCAGTAGCCCACACCAACTCACTCCAAGCAGTTCTGTTATTAACAGTAGTTGTGGGATAATATCTATTATCATTGAGCAGGCTGTGTGCATCATTAAATCCTAACGTGTGTTTGCGAAGAGATCCCTCTGCAGTTCCTGCAAAAGCTGTGGTTCATAAGGAGCCACAGGCCAAATATGACCTGAGTGTTTTCAGACATCTAAAGACTCAGGAATTTAAGTGTGGTTTGCTAAGTGGAAGTGTTAACCTTGTTGTATTGAGTTATATAGCCTTCTAACATAAGCAGTCCAAGTCTGCTACCTTGATGAAAACATTGTACTATAGGCCATGATAAATACCATTCTTGAAGGAGAAGTTTAGCTTTATCTTGAAGAGGCCTAGCCAGAGCACTCAGGAAAATTTTCTTAGAAGAACAACAAATGTTAAGTATCTTTTTGTTTTTCAGATTTGAGCAGGTGAACTTCTTAGTCATTGGTCTTGCAAAACAGTTCGCAGCAGGGAAGGATTAAGTTTCCATTACCTGATTCAAAAGACTGGCCAAATATAAAGCAAAAATGATGAAGGAATTTGGTTGTAAATCTGTCTCTTTGAAGGGATAGAAATATTCTTGGATATGTCCCTTTTTTTGACACATTTATACTGATTACAAATCAAAGGGTAAAGCCGGAGTATTATTTCCTCCAAACTCCTTCAAGACCCGATTTGTTCTAGTACTGTCTCTAACAGTATAGAATCTCTTTGACAGCAAAGGAACTGTCTCTTTTAATGTAGTTGTTCTTGAAGGTGTTTAAAGCATCCAGAAGAGAAAAGGAAATAGTTCTACGAGTTTGTGTAAATCTGGAAACTATCTATAACTTGTAACTTATACAAGACAATGTAGTTTTAATAAATCTTTTCCTTCTCCTATAGAAAAAAGTACAGCAAGAAGAGGTGCATCAGTACTTTATTTCAATTAAAAATCAGAGAGCTAAATCAGTGTCTTCCTTTTCCTTTATATTTTACTGTAACTGTCTTGGGTGCTGCTTACTTCCATCAGCATTAATTTGAGGAGCAGAAGCTAATAATTGGGAGGAAAGACAAGCAAACCTGGATTGAAGAACTGTGCTAAAGATTAGATCTCCATATACTTCAATTAAGTAACCTCAAGAACATTCAAAAAGGAGAAAAGGAGACCAAAAGTCCTGTGACATGCGAGATGTTTGTCCTGAACTACAGAAAACTGGATGATCATCAGTTGACAGCCAATGTATATTTTTCAGGCTCATGTGTCTTTAAAAGGACTTTTTTATTTGTGACACAATTAGAAAAATACAGACTGTTGCTTTTAAGGAGTGAAAAAGCATTCAGAGTATTTAGCAGTGCCTAACATAAAAGCATTCACAGGTTAGCAACACAGTAATTACTGGTTACACCAGCAGACAGTGCTTCCCGCTTTCAGCAAAGCACTCCCTGGGAAGGGGCAGTAAAGGCCCATTGGGCACATCCGTCCTGCTTCACCTGGTGGTAAATTCAGGCTTTCCATTAATTCTTTCCCACAAAACTGTGGAAAGGCAATGCCTGGGAAGGCACCAGAAAACTTGTCCCGTTTGAGTGGGGTGACCTTCATACATGCCACAGAGTGTTTCTGACTGCAAATGATAAGGTCTCCTAAACCAAGTTTTAATCTACACCCTGACAGGCAGTCAAGTAAAGAACAACCATACACTTCCAATAAAGGTTATGTTTATAGATAGGACTGCAGTTTGGGCAAGCCTCTTGCTAGAGCTTGAGGTGGCTTTAGGGTGAAGACAGCACAATAATACTGCAAGGTCTTTTAAGATCTATTCAGTATTCTCTATCTGCAACACTTCGTCATAAGTTTAAAAGAAAAAATACTTTCTATTGTATCAACAGTCGCAGCAACTGGGAAAAGTATAAAAAGAATACCCTCTTCCTTAGAGCTATGCATGTAAGTTACCTTCCATAATATTTCTATCTATTCAAATACAGTCAATCAGAAAACTTATTAAGAGAAGCACAATTCCCCTGAAAAGTCAGAGGGAGGAGAAATCAGATTTGAAGGCTTTTTCTCCTCTCTAACCACCAAAACAGTCAGATATTTGTCTGAGCTTGTGCAAGGTGCATAAAATTGGAAAGAAGAGGATTTTTAGATGCTTACACCACTCCTATCCACAAAAAGCAAAAGCTTCTTTTTTCCTAGTTTTAGTCCCTTCAGCTCACAGAAATCAAGTAACTCCTGTATCTGCTCATTTAGGAATTCCTCATCAGAAAAAAAGAAAAAGAAGTAAAAAACCCCACCAAGAACCAGACACTACATCCCCAAACACACCCTAAGTTTGGTAGGTATAAAACAGAGATATGGGTAAGCAATATAACAATGCTTACAGCTAGCTCATTTGCACCCTAGCACACCAAAATAGATGAAGCCTGTATAATGAGCAAACCCATCAACTCTTCGAACACAGGAAGAACCTTTTCTTGAGGTACATTTCCTGGTGTCCTCTAGGAGGGGGATGGCACTTCCTCCTCTAGTTGTGACAGATAAATCCATAGCCTAAGCTTCGACTTTGATAAAGGCAGAGGGAAAAAAAGCTAAGTCCAAGTTCCCATGAATAAGTACATCAAGCATCTTAACATATACTTTACAACAGCTTCCAAGTTCACTGATGACATTGCCCAGTGAAGACAATGAAAAGAAGTAAGTACAACAAACTGTATTTTGGTTGTAATTATTTTTTTTCACCTCTAAAATAACTTCTTTATAATGCAATTATGCTGTTCCTGGAAAGACCCACCACAGAGCCAGATTATGAGCTGGTTCGTTCCCTTTCCAGCCAGCAAAAGAATCTCTATTCACCAGCCAGAACAATTGCAAGCCAAGTGCCCTCTAATTCAGTTGTGAGCAACTTCAGGAACTTCATGATTCTCTATTCACACGTGTGCAAACCACCTTTAATGAGCCTTGGGGATTTTACATTGAACAGAGCAATTGAAAAACCTCATAGGCTCAGCAGCTGTTAGTATGTGCCTGCCAACAGAAGTCAGCTTGACATAAACCATTTCCCTTAAAGCTTCAGTTGATACTCCATGCCATTTATTTCATAGCCGCTGCCTTATCCCAGCTCCTTTAGCTGCTCTACATCATGGAAAAAAATTCACTAAAAGTGCAGTTTGTGGCAAGCAGGAGAGGCTATGAAAGCTGATGGAAGCCTCACTGTTGTTTGTGCTGTCCATTGCAGCACCAGCTCAGCCCAAAGAGCTTCATCAGGTATTTTAGTAACGCTGCTAAGACCACAGCTTTCCCAGCTCTATACACAGCAACACAAACCACCGTCAGTCTTTGGATGTAAGATGACTGATGACAGCACCTAACTGTGAGGAGCAGAGGGCAGATTTTGATTCTGGAGGTCATAGCCAAGTCCTCTAACAAAAAATTCCAGTGACTTTTTAACTCCCATACAAAGCAAACATAGTATTACTTGCTAATAACACCTGGTCTCACTTCTCTGTCAGATCTGACACAAAAGCTCTGCCAGCCACCTAACAGTTGCTAAAATAAACATGCAGTGCAATTAGTGAGTACTGTTTCCACTTCTGCACCACTCCCCATTCATGCTGTCAAGACAGTTTCTCCAAAAGAAAAAGAAATGCAGTAGCTTTTTTGACAGAGAAAGACCTCAATTTTGTATTGGCTTTCATTAATTTACCAAAGCTTACACAGTAGTGTTGTCCAGTGATTTTGACATGAGTGATATTATTTATCTTACCACTATCAGTCTCTACAGAATAATTTCCCCAGATGCCAGTGTGTTTGATAGCATGATGCTCAGACTCCATCTTTGTATGGTCTGTTTGACATGCACATGCCACTTGAATGTTAATCAGGAAGGCTTATTTATCAGATACACTGCTTTCTCTTCTTTAGGAATATTTTGAGATGTGAATTCTCTAAGAAGCATAAAGCATACAGACCTGAACTCCAAAACCATTCTCAGCTTTCTTTTTTTCCTTCCCTTGTAAACTATCTTGGATTTATCCTATGATTTCATGTCAAAAGTTTTATAGCTGTCATGTATTTTGGAGATAGGATATATGGTTTCTTAAAAAAGGTTCCCACCTCCATGGTAAGGTCTATGAATATTTCAAATGAACCATTTCTCTTAAACTGTGTAAATTTATATGTAATAGTCCATGCTTGTTTTATTAGTTTGGTAGAGGAACTCAGATTCTGCTTTTCTTATGAGCATCTAATGGATAGATTCCAATGCAGAAACAAGTAAAGCAGCAACAAGAAAGCTTTATTATTTTGTAATTTATTTCCTGCAGTTAACTCCTTAACTGATTTATCTGATTTCTGACTGATTTCATAGGTCAGTGGACTTGCCAACACATTTTTGCTTTGAGTCACTTCCTTGCCAGACACACACACACACAGATCTTCAAAAAGGGAACAAGCTTGTCTTTCTACCTCTGTGCTGAAAGACAGGGCAGGAAATAATTCTAAGAGGCAACAAAAGGAGCATACGTACTTTCTGTGGACACATGTATTATATTCCATGAAGGAGATAATTCAATGCATGAAATTCTAGAATATATTTCAAAACCAATAATACTTGACTCTTCAGTCATGGATCAATGCTTCCTTATGGCACTTTAAATATACAAGAAAGCAGCATTTGAGCTAAAGGGCTTTGTATTCTAAACTAGGTCCTCTGCTCCTTTATCAGATGCCAGTGAGATTCACAAACCTTGCCCTGTTACAACCCACCCTTGAAAGTGAGAACAAGTCTTTTTGCATTTAAAACAAAGTACCCTGTTGTTGGAAGAAGGGTTCGCTGGAGTCAAGAAGACACTCAATATGAGTTATGCATCTTGCTCAACTTTATTAGTTTCTAACACTATTTATATAGAACCGATACACATGCATATTCATAAAGCAGAAATATAATTGGTTAGTAGTCTCTAACACCCCTAATTATCATGACTAAAATAAGCATTCTATCCATGTAGCTAATTGTGTTGCTGTGCTTCAGCCTTGTAGTTTGTTACTCCCTATTTTCCCATACCGCTCCCTATCTTTCTTGGCCCTGCACCTGCTTTCCCAGCAGCTGTAGCTTGTTACAGCCACGGCCTGTTGGCACAACATAATTACTTGGTCTCAGGATTCACGAATAGCTCAAGGCTACCTTTCTTGTTAACTTCAGCACAGCAGCTTCAGCACAATTCTGATTACAGGCCTATTCTAATACCAGGCCTGGATTGTGCAGATTTTCAGAGATTCTAAGGCCATGCTTCTGCAGCCATTCTTCTACACCCTGTTACCAGATACTCAGGTAATTTCCTATTATAAATGTAGCCAAAAATATGACAGTGAAGCTGCCACTGTGACAAGTGCTCCCCGAGAGGAGGCAAAGGTCGTCTTCATAACATGATAGGTACAGATTAGACAATGGCTTTCACATCATTTGTTGGGGCACCATTCACAGTCTTCTATGGATATGAACCTTTGAAAATGTGAGCATTTATTTCTTTCTATGCAGACTTCATTTTGCTGTGTTCATAAACCAGACTGGTTTATTGGCATCTGTAAGATCTTAAATTTATTAAAGGATAAATCTATGGTGAGTTTAAATGCTAACTCAATTAGGGTGTTGATACAGGGTCTTTGCACAACGTTTCTGAGATGAAGTTTGAAGTAAAACCCAGACATGCTTTGTTTTGTACCGCAAAGACTGTAGTGCAGTTAGGAAACACTTCATTCAGTTAGTCACATCTTGGAAAAGAAAAAGATAAATGGCTTAAAAATGCAATAACGGTAGGATATCAGGAAATAAACACTAAATGAGCTAACAGACTACTTTGTAGTCCTACTTGCAATCACTTCTAGTCCATGTTTAGGATGTTTCTTCAACTACCCAACTGAAAAGGAAAAAAAAATACAATCACTTCTTTTGATGTCATTACATCCATAACAAAGGCAATAACCAACAGAATTAATTTGTGTTGCTGCCCTGTATTCAGCTGAGTAAGGCTACAGAGGCTGAGACTCCAGAAAGGCAGGCATTTGCTATATCAGCCTCTAGCTGATCAGTAGCCCTTATTATTAACTTTATTTCAAATCTCAGGTTTCCTTGCAAACAGAATGAACACTTACCGGTGCTTTAGTCTTGCAAGATAGGTAGCATTATACCAGCTTCCCCTGGTATGAAACTTGAAAAGATCTAATTCCCTACAGTATGCTCATGCTTATGTACTTACAGTAGCAGAAGTGGAGAAAATAAGCACCAACAATTCTGGTATCATTATACATCTACAGTGGTTTTATTTGCGCAGATGTAATCATTACACATTCGTACATAAGCACCAGAGGAAAAAGGAGAAAAGGTTGTAGTAAGTCATGAAATGCAATTCATTTGTCAAAATTAAGGCCCTTGATGGGTTCAAAATCCTTCCCTTGAGATTCTAACTTTTCATTTCATCTCTACATTTTGGCCAGGGTAAGAATGGTATAGGAAGTCACAGTCCAATGCCTCTGTAAAGCAGAGGAGTAGGCTAGGTTCTACAAGTAATTTACTGGCAGTTTGGCTCTAAATGTCTCTTGTTCCCCTAAATACATTCCTACAGTTGAAAGATTTTGAGTTAGGACTTCATCGTTTGTCACAAGAAACACAGCTTTACTTCTCTCCTCTACGTCAAGGCAGGGATTTCCTACCTTGTAGGGGCTGAAGTCAGAAACAGGACCAAAATAATCCTTACCTGAAGCAACCTTTTCTAAAAATGTATTAATAGAACAGCTATTTGCTGCATCCATGGCATTTGGAAGCATATACTGTCACCTTCTCAAAGTCACTAGGAATTTATTTTGAAGCAGAAGCAAAGGGAAGGATATCCAGCAAGTCATCTGATTTATTGCAGTAACCCTCTTATATATGCAGAGTTAAAGAGATCGTATCATTGGCTGTAGAAATGCTAAGTATTTCAATTGCATGGAAAGATTTAAAGGAATAAGTGATACACATATGCTTTTGTAATTACATCAATGTTAAAAAAAACATTTTTTAAGAAGTGCTAAATCACCGCATAGCATATGCAAACTGAACCAAGAGCTTACTTTAGAGAGAAAAGTGAAAAGATATATCTTCCAGGCTAAATAGCAAAAGTTTTGGTATCTCTGAAGATCTGAATGCTTTTACATGTAGGTGTGATTCAAAACAGTATACACACATTTCCAACAGCAAGATCTGTAATTCCTCACCATCCTACCAAAAATGCTAAAGGAGGCTGATAGTTTGTATACTAGGCTGAGCCTGTGTGTTCACTGGTGCCAGATACCATTCCTAGTGTTTTCAGCCTTCTACACGGATTGCAGAACTTCATATCCAAGAAGTCCCTAATGTATGGTGTAGACAAAGTCACACACAGGACTTACCTTTTTTTTATAGAAAACTTTTATCTCAGTATGATGCTTCCTTATCTGTCCACCTATTCTCCCCCCTCCCCTGAATAACTTTTGAGCTTTCTGGGGAATTTGAAACTCATCTTGAAAGTAGTCTAGAGTCTGAAAGAAAATTACATCCTTGCACAAGTTCCTGAAAAATCAGTGGGCAAGCAGTGGGTAGAGACACAGCTTGGCATCCTCACAAAGGGAAAGGCAGGCAAGAGTCTGCTGTTAGTCATTCAGTTTGGCCTCAGGAAAGTAAAGAGTGCAAATCCAGAAGAAATCAAAATTTGTTGGGTTTGCTGCTCACATAGCAACTTGGACAATCCAGTTGGGTGATACAGTAAAGGAACCATTTGGGATGCAGTCCTCCTCCCTCATTATCAATTGAGGTAGGAGGAGAAGCTCAGTGAAGATACAGTGAGGCAATACAGTTTAGGAGGTTGCTCTTACATTCTTCTCTGACACCAGGTCTACCAAACATCGGTTGGTTTGTTAGTTTGGTCTTTTTTTGTGGTGTGGTTTGTTTGAATTTTTGGGGGTTTTCTGTAGGTTTGTTTTTTTTTTTAACTGCCACAGGACAGTTACATGGTCCAGAATAATGGATCCTTCTTTAGGATAATGGATCCTTCTTTAGGGAGTATGTGTTTTATAGGCTATTGCTCAGGGACCCAGTTTAGGCTAGTTATATGGAATAGCAATGGTAAACACATAATTCAGTTTTTGCAAGCATTCCACTTGAGGGTGAAATTCGGGGCAAAAGAATTATAATTAACTACATCACTTTTCATTTCCCTAACTTGTCACGCCAGGATTCTCTTGCTGGGTAACTCAGACTACAGCTGTTGGGGTGCCACCTAAAGGTAACTTCTGTTAACAAAGCAGACTTTTTTCTGGTTATATTCTAGACCGAGCGAAGGAGAGGTGGAAAGAGGAATTAGGAATAGGTTGCTTTTGAGGGAAAAAACTCTAGAAATTGTCTAGTTTGAAAAAGCAGAGATAGGATTTCATATTCCACTTTGAACTATCTTTTGCTAACATCATTGGCTCAGACTGGCTTATAGTTTTTAGCCACACGGAGGTTACATTGGTTTTGAGCTTGACAGAGGAATTCAGCAGCCTCAGTCCACTAGTTAACCAAGTTTTGACTCGGGTTTCTTCTTTCCTTGAGTAAAAGGATGCAGTGACCTACAGCAACTCGTGATCTATGGGGAGAGGAGAAGTGTTCAAAGCTGTTCAGATGATCTGAATGCGTATTTCTAAAACTTTTCCTATAGGTCTATTACATTCTGTGTAAACATTATGACAAAATATGAATCCTGATCATAAAAGCTCCTATCTATAAAAAGGTGAAGGATAGCCTTTTTCCCTTCATATAGACTAGATGGTTATCTCCAACTGTTGATAAAGTGTTTGTAATCAAAGTTTGTAATTAAATTTGATTTAAGTAGGGTTCAGTCTTCAGTGTGTTCACTGTTAGTAATTTCTGATATTTGGCATTCAAAATATAAGCTGTTGTTATGGCATACATTTATTTCAAAGATATTTTCTGAACTCGGTAAGCGAATGCTTAGCCTGTCATTTGAAGGGCCAGAAGTTACCATTACAGGTTTAAAAGACTGCTTTCAGCTTGATTCAGCTGGAACTGGCTGCTACAAATAACACGTCCACCAAACATGTTTGTTGTTTAGAACTTGAGCAAAGAAGCCTAAAGACAGTCAAAGAATTCAGATCAACTTTTCTGGAATGTATGGTGTGGTTTTTTTCCTAGTATTTGACTATTCTGTCAACCAGTCTAAGTCAGATATGGGGGTAGGGGGAGGAGAAAACATATCAAACTATTCAGAGAGACAGACTTACCATACCAGTGTAGCTGAACGAAAAAATAGGTTGTCATGTTAAGAATACCACTGAACGTGGCATAGCCAACATATACACCACACTGTTGCTATTATGCTGAAATAGCCTCGTTCCTGCCTAGCTTTCCTTGCAATGCACTGTCTGCATCCAACATCCTGTCTCACTGGTATATGCACCCCACTGAATTGGTTAGGGGGAATGGTGATTATTCAGATATTCTTAATTATTTGTTCTGCAGTGCACATACTAGCACACCTGATCCTTCCACTGCTCACTCATCTCAGCAATGAGATTCAGCTAGTTTTCTATATGTAAAGTCCTTTGAATATTGTCCCCATCCTCACCATAGCAAATCAGGGACACATGTTGCCTGGGTACAAGTCTAATGTTAAGATAAAATAGAAATTTTTTTGTGGACAGAGAATAGCCTGATCCTTTGCCTTTTTAAAAGCAGAATGAGTCTTTTCCACTGCTCAGTTTTCCTCTTGCACAACCTTCCACTTAGTAACACATTCTAATCTGCAAGACAACTTTAAGCACTTTGGATTTGGAGTGAACCAGATTACAGAAAAACAGAGCAACTATCATTCTGGGCTACACATATCCCACTGAAAGGAAAATAGATGCCAGTATCATGCCATTGTCCAGCAAGGTGACTGTGTACTAAATTTATGTGAAAAAACAGGTGAAGGAATCATTGCTCTGTTGCCAAAGAAAGACTTGTGAGAAAAGTGCTGTACAAGTAGTAGAAACCTGAAAATCTATCATGCAATCTACTATATTTACCCCTATTAAAATACCAGAGTCTATGTTGTTGGGTTTTTAATTCAGTTCCACTCATACATCTCAGGGATGAAGCAAAATGAGCTAGTAACAGAATGCCTTATAAAGTAAGTAACTTTAAAATGTTAAAGTCCGCACATGGAAATAAGCAATTGCCAGAGAGTTTTGTTACACTGCAGGAAGAAGATGAAGTGGTCTTCAAACTGTCATAAGCAGTATTGTCTCTTACAGCAATACATACCTTTTCTTTTAAGACAACGTCAGAGTCCCTTCTGTCTTACCTTTCTATGTACATACCTTAGAATCTAAACTACATCCACTGTAGGTGTATTTCAAACTTCATAATTTTCAAACATTTGTAGTAAGTCCTTATGCTTTTAACTAAAATATGAAAAACATCTACATAGGGACTAGTTTACTGACAGATAGATTTTGCCTTCAGGTAACACTTTTATTTTTTTTAAAAAAGGAGCTTGCTTAAGATGAACAGTCAGGTACAGACACATTTCACAACATTCACAAGTGCTTTCCCACCTGAGGTTATTTTCAATAATGTTATCTCGGTCCATACAGCAATAGTAAGAAGATGAAAACCAGAAACAGGGAACTATGCTCTTTAAACTAACTCTTCAAAAATAGAGGCACCATAATTATGAATTTTTTATTCCTTATCACAGTATATGCCATTATTAAACTCAAATGAGAAAAGGAAGGAGTCAGGCAGCATCAAATCAAGGCATTTCAAGAGTCTTTGGTGCAATATGGCTCTCCATGTTTTGTAAATGCACCTCTATAGCCCAGAAAAAAATGGGAAACACCAGGCAGATTACTTTGCGCATAGGTTGGTAAAAGAAACACCTTGGAATAGGAACACAAGCTGCTTGTCTTCCCAACCCTGAGAAGAGACAGATGCAGCAACTAAGTCCAATAGGTTTAGCTCCCTGTGCTCCATCTTCTGCTGTCACCTGCTGAGGTGGAACTGGTAACGTTTGTGAAGCTGAGATGTCATCAAAATCTATAAAGCTGTTGATCATTTTCAAAGCTACTATTTTAACATCTTCAAAAACTATTGCATTTGGGTAACATTTAGTTCATATTTTTCAAGGTTATTTCAAGCCTTCCTGAAATAAGAGGTTCATAAACAGATTAACTAAACAAGATTCTAATGTAATCCCCCAATTCCAGGAAATTGGGAGCTAAGCAGTACCTTTGTAACACCTCTGCCTTCATTTTATGAACAGGGTAGGGAAAATGCTTATGCATGTATAGTATAGAGAACAGGAAAGTTGGCAAATTAATTCAGAAATGGTTAAATGCTTTTCCTGTCACCCTCCTCCCCCCAAAAAAAAAATTCCAGAACTTTTTAGGGGCCTAAAGATAGAAAAAAAGCAGGGGGGGTTAACTATCAACACTTTTAAAAACAGAAAATAATTCCAAATAACTTTGAAGATATTTTTAAATTCAAGCAAATATTTTTTATTCCCTTTTATTCATACACATCTAAGTCCCTAGTAACTAAAGAAGCTAATTTTATAGGCACAAAGATACAGTATGTCCCCAAATATTAAAATCTTTCCTCAGCATTTGTTTTCCAAACTGTGGTATGGCAGAAAATGTTATCAGCATGAAATTTTAAAGCCATTTTTATATATGCGCACTGATTATTACTTTTCCCCCAGAAGAATTACACATAAACAACAAATACAACTCCCTTTTAAAAGCCTTAGCATTCCTTCTGTTTCAGAAACCAATGTTTCCATTCTCACTGTCTCCTTTAGAATGACAGAAAAGAGGTGGGGAAAAGAAGGTATTAAAAGAATATAACAGAATGAAGACCACTTAACGGTTGAAAGGAGGAGTGTAGCAAGCTGCAGCCAGTTCCAAAATGTCCCCTCCAGGGCTGTAGCTGTGTAGCTTCTTGGCTTTACCAATAACAGAGACAGAGCCACAAAAAAGCATAGCGGAGGAAAAATAGTTCTTATTACAGTCTTGTCAATTTTTAGATATGGTATTGTTCACTACGAGCTAGATGACCTTAAAAGACTATATGATTTTTGCACTTAGAAACAGAAAAGCAACAAAAAGAATGCAAATCTTTTAGATTAAAACATACGTAGAAATACAAGCACATAGTACCAAACTAATCTCACTGCATCAAGCTTCTGAATCGCTTTAACAACCCAGAGACAAAGATAACCTACCACAGAAAATCAGCTGTGGGAAGTGTTAAGTGAGACCAGGGGTACCTTATTACAAAGGCTCAGGTTCGCAATGAAGGAGTTGGCAAGTGTTTTCTATCACCGCAAATCTGTAAGTTTCTTCCTGCATCTTTGTTTTTCATGGGCTGTTTTTGTTACTACATTCAGTACGAGGAACAAATTTTCAGTGTTCTTCAAATGCTGTACAAGTTCTAAGTCATTAAATACTTCTAAATCTAGTTAATAACTAAATAAGCTTCAGTAAACTCCTGGAAAATAGCTGAAAATTATCTCTTAAGACAAAACTGAGGGAAGTTAGGCCTAATTCCATGGAGGAGTCAGGGCACTTGCACATAGAGAAATGACTGGCAGGTCAGCTAGGAAACAAACTTCCAGTGCATTGACTAGTTTGTGGTATGTGGCCATACACAAACACTAGTAAAGGCAAGATGCATTCTCTCTCAGCAAAAATAAGGAATTATTTTGATTTTATTTTTGAAAGATAGGAGTAGATAAATGTATTTGCGTGGTCATTGTGAATAAAAGTCTCAGGTTATCTTACAAAAAGTTGAACATTTGCCTATCAGAGAATAAAATGAGGCTTAGCTGCAACATGCATGCTTTTGATTGAAACTGCAATCCTGAAAACCACCACTGAGCTTCTGTAAAGCATGGGAGGACCTGAACTTCATAGATGTCTTACTTCTAGAACTTTTTCCTGTGATGGGGCCACTAGGAGACTAGTGATGCTTGAAGTTTGAAGTTGAAAGAAAATAAGAACCTACAAAAATAGGAGCCTATGTCTCAAGAAAGACTGTTCCAAGGTGTTTATTCCTACTTTGTGACTCTTGAGAGGATGTTCCTTTCAGGTAATACAAGTAATACATTGTTGCAGGAAAGTATCAAAAAAGAAATTAAAACCTATCCAAGAAGAAAGGCAAACCTCAAAATCTGAATGAAATAACATTTTGTAATGAACATTTTCCCATCCTTACTCTCATATGCTTAGAATGTGCTTGAATCTTGGAAATTAGTCACATGAACTTTGCATTTCTCACATTGAAAAATCCTGGCCTCTGATGGCTTCAGATGTGAAAACTGACGCCAAGCCCTCCATTCCACGTAGCATTGCTTCTTCCATAATGACTCAACAGCAGTTTGTTGCTTAATGCTGTTCCATAGTACACTTAATCCAGACCTGACCTTTTAAAACTGACCCATGTACATTCTACTTCTGGCACAGTTTGATTGGTGAAGAGATGACCCCATGCGCATACGGGTATTAATGGTTTGCTTTAGGTTTCCATGGAATCACCGCAGACAGGTTTTGGGTTTTGTTGTGGGGTTTTTTTTCTTTCCATTAGCCAGTCAAGGAAGAGTAAGGTGAAGAAATGAAGTAATTCTCATGCTGATTAATCTGTTTGCACCAGCCTTGTTCACACAACAGCTGGGGTCCTAAAACAAGAAGTCTTCCAAATCAGCAGGCCTAAGGAGGGGGCACTGCCAGTCACTCCTGCCACAATTGAATGAACTCAGTCCTGATGAGTCATTAGTGCCTACAATTTCCTCTGAAGACAGAATAAAAAATACCTGCAAGATGAACTAGTCTTATCTACATATAATATGTCCATAAAGTATTACCATTCACATCATCAGATCATTAATATATCCTAAACATTCACCTTACTTGTATGCGTATGATAGAAACTCTGTAGCTGGGTGTTGTAACATCTAGTCCCTAACCCTAACACATAAATACTGAGTGCCTGAACTAAGGTGCTTTAATCTACACTTAGCCACAAAATGCTGAGCAACAACAATTCTTTTCCAAGTCTCTAAGATCAGTGCCTCATAAAAGATGCCAGGGTTTAGGCAATGACATTTGGAAAATGTAGGTCAAAGCTCCTTGGTTAACTCCAGGTATCTTGTTAAAGGATTTTGTAAAGATGAAGCAAACAAGCAGTCATTGTGTGGGCTGAAGACCAGCACTGTTTGAGATACACACAAAAGAGCATGTTGATTAACAGGACATGATATCAATTCAACATTAGCTTGAGGTTGCTGAGAGAAGTCCAGCTGCTTGCTGGTAAATGCAAAGGTACCCACAGCTGGTTTCTTGCTTCTGTGTGTTATTGTTTAAAACATGATAAGTTTTATTCTTCCCAATCCAGGGGTTAAATATCCAAACTCTTTTGTAACATACCTCAGGGCTCAAATAATCCATTTCCCAACATGATAGGCAGTACTGTGAATAATGGAAGAGTTTTTAGAAGAATTGTTAGAAAAGCAAAAGGCCCAGACACTTTTGACTGTACCCTAGTTACTTGAAATTTGACACTTTTCTTTCTCTTTTGCAGCAAATGGTTCTTTCCTTCAAAAAAATTTTAGGCATTATTCTGGAAAAAGCAGAGATACCCTTTTACCCATCATAACTTCAACTAGTTTTTTAGCTCAAGACGGTATTTTCTGTTGGCTGATCTCCATAATTCATGACTATTTGCTGCAACCTTGATAACAGTGATAATTAATCTGATTGCATTTGTAAAACAGAGAGTTATGTTCACAGAGTTCCTTAACAATCATTTATTTAGGTTGGTTTCACATCTAAAATTGTAACATTTTTCATTTGAACAATCAATGATAATTTATTAAGTTGATTTCCATTTTTGTTTTTGCAATAAGTCCTTCACAGTTTGTGGGCACACATTTAGCTGCTTCAAATGCCACACATATCAGATGAATGGAGTACACATTCAAAGGAGAGTGACTTTAGATATTTGGCTTTCCAAGTGTCCAACCAGAGACAGAGCAGCAAGGCCGACCTTCACCAGGTGCTGACCACCCATTTCTAAAAACAAGATTGCCTTAAAGTGTCTCAAATTGAGGATTAGACAGTTTTCAAAACTTAGGCATGTTGTCAGCATTTGTATCAGGTGTAACATGAGATTTAGTGTTAAAAAAATTATAAGGAAAATGAGACAAAAATGTTCACTGTTTTTAAAAACCAGGTTGCAATTTTCTGTTTGTGACAGCATCATTGATGGGTCTGGAATTTACAGCACACTACAGCCACTAATAAAATAAAGGACTGAAGTCTTAATCAGACAAAATAATTTTTTTCTTCCTGATTTAAGCTGGAGAAAGAGGAATAGAATCATCTATAACATAGGAGCAAAATTATCTTTAAATGGAGTGTTTAAAAATGTTTCCATCAGGCATCCTCAGATGGGTCTTTAAATGAAAGCCAAGTATTAAAATGGCATCCTTTTTAAGTCTTGCATTCCAAGAGAGAAAATATGAGCCAGATAAGTTAGTCTGTGTTGACATGTAAAGTACATCACTCCCATTAGAAGGGCTGATGCAGATCTAAATGACCCAAAAGATGCTCCATGGCTCAAGTGAATACCAAATAACAGAAGCGTAAATGAATTTGAACATTGGTAATTCAATTGTAGTCATTGCACTTCTGAATTAATCTGTATGTACGCTTCAACTAGACAGAAAACACCTGGAAAAGCTCTGCTAAGAGGGCTTGATTCTTTGACAGCTTTGGAAGATGGCCTGTATAAACAGAGAAGCAAGAAAGAGAGACATTGTCCTTTTTTTTCACTACAGCGTTGTTTTTATGATTGCTTCCAAAAGCCCAAATTTACAATTAGAGAGCCCTTATTACAGGCACAGCATATAATTACATGCTTGGTGTTTCCAGTATATGCTTTATAATTTTCAGCATTCTTCACTCCAACTCATGCTGGTTTTCTTTCAGTGTTTACACCTCACTCTTCCCTGAAAGCTCTCAAATTAAAATTTTTGCACACACAAAAGCTTTACTCCTCAGCTATTAATCTCATATATGATATCACTTCCTTTTGTTGTTTATAAGCAAGAAGATTATTTAAAAATATCCTGTATCTGTGCAATTTAAGTGAATTGAAAAAAATAATTTAATCTTTATTTAGACAAAATAATTAGAAATCAACATGATGTCACACCAAGACTGATTTCAGTAGTAACAACGGTAACTAATTAACTTCAGTCTGCTTAACAGTGCTGTTTACATTCTTCCTGCTTCTCCTTAAAGCTGATTATTTCAAAACTCAAGGGATTTCTTTTATGCACATCTGCAAATTCAATGTCAGTTCCAGATTCACATTTTGGTGGTGAATCAAGCTGGCCTCAGTTCACCCAATGAGAGGCCACTTTTTACCAGACAAACAGATTGAGGTGACTTAATACTTATGGGGTTTAACTGACATATTTACTTGCTTTCATCATCCTTTTTTCACTTCTAATGAATCAAACATATTACTACACACTGTTGACAAATTGAAGATGATAGGAGAGAGCAGATGAGATAGACATTAACAACTTTAAACCAAGGATGCCCAGCTTAACTCCCTAATATCTGACACCACTAGCTCTTCAAAGGGAAGCTTTAATTTTTTTGAAAGGATTGGGAGAGAACTAAGGTTTAAGGATTTTATTTTGATTTAAACTAAATTCATGGGAAATTAGGCATGAAAATATTCCAAATTACTGCACCTTCAAAATTACATGTCTTGGTAGCATAGTTATTGTTACTTAATTTACAGGTTATCTATATGTATTCTCTCTATATAAATGTTGATGATGAAAATCTGATCAGCATATCAACAAATAAGGAATTTACTCAAAATCTTGGAAAATGAAAAAGCTGAGATCTTTTTGCAGGTATACTAATCTGATACATATATGCAGTTGTTTGCACACATTTTATATTAAACATTAAGTTTGAGTTAGCTTTTTAGTATGGAACTGAACAATACAAAAAAAAAAAAGATAATTTATTACTTAGTTCTAGTTGTGACCTAAGCCAAGTTATGAAATTAAATATGAATTGACATAAATTGGATTTCTTCCACCATGTGGGAATGAGATTGGGCTGCTAACATCTCTGCACAAAAAGATACTTGCCTTTACGCAGGGCTGAGCAACGAGTCATGAGACCTAAAGCTTGGCACTGCCAGTGACTTGCTGGGAACCTTCAGGCAAACAATTCCTTCCGTTTTCCTTTGTTTTCCTAACTCTAAAATGGTAGTAACAAAATTTATTCATACTTACCCTAGAAAGTCTTGTGTCTGTAAGCTAATGGTTCTTCAGCTTTAAACACCATAAGTACAAAATTAGCTGTGATAGGCACTTCATTTTGTTGATAATAGTGACATCATTTCATTGTCTCCAGCTTTGGTACCTCAGCATGCTCCCAAACAAAGTGATACCTACCTCCAACTGTTTATAAATAGTGACTGGAAAACAGCAGTCTTACCTGCTAATGGTCCTTTCAGTGGGCTGTTTCCTTCTTTTGTTGTAACACTGTCAGTTCACAGGCTTTTCCACAGGCTGAGCAGAAATGAGACTGGGCTGCTAATATCTCTGAGCAAAATTATGCTTGTTTCTACACAGAGCTGAGCAATAACAACTCATGAAACCTAAAGACTGCTCTTGTACCTCTTGCTCACACTGGGTTAGACTGATCACTCCCCAAGTTCTTTCATGAGAGGCACTGAGATTAATTAATTATCAAAGAATTGCTCAGGCTGAGAGGAGTGACAGCATCCATGTGTAGGATACAAAATGTAGGATACAAAATGTAGGATACAAAAATGCAAAACACTAAGCAGATCACTTAGGCCAAATAGGGATAATCTCCTCATGTCACTCTCTAATACTTTTTGCAGAAACGGCTCTTTTTACCTTCAGGCATGAGGCTTCCAATATTTTCCTTGAGAGATTCCAAATTTTTGTCTTCTTGCCCCATCACTCTATCCCTTTCTTTTCTTTTTCTCTTAGGCTGGTGCAGATGTTTTTTGCAGCATTCTTCTCTACATTGCTTTTTAGCCAAATGTGTCCTTTAGATTCCATGATAATCTTTTGGCTTGGTAAGTGTCCTTTTTGTTCGTCTTTGACTACCTTTGGATCTACCTTCACTTCCACTGCATAGGCCACAGAATCCTATATATGTTCTCACCTTTCCTACCTTTACAGAGACCATACTGCCTTTTTCCTTGATCTAACACCTTGTTGTTGCAACATAACAAGATACTGGAGATAGGTAGGAGAACAGACCATGTCAATTTACCCTACAGGACAGATACCCTGCACTCTGTAAAATACACTGCACATCCTTTGAGTCTCCTGACCAAACATCTTGAAGATGTGTTTTTGTAAAATTGCATTGTCACTGCTACCAAGAGTGAATGCCGTAGCATGTCAGTTCAAAGAAATATCTTAAAAGATTAGCAGTAGCTGCTGGGAGCTCTAACCCCAAGAGTTATTATAGCATGGGAAAATCAATAGGTTTTTTCAATAGCTTCCTAAGAGATGGATGAGATGAGATGAGATGAGATGAGATGAGATGAGATGAGATGGCTGGTCTGTCCCTTCTAAAAGCCCTGTTTACCAAAGATTTTCAATTTAGTAGGCTGCAGTTCAGTGTAAATCTCAATATCTGCCATAAAGATACAGTGTAAGCAACACTGATAAGTTTTTGCTGGAAAGGGAGACTTACAATTTTGTAGAATGCTTTGTTGGTCATGTAGAGCAAAGAATTTTCTGCTGATATAATTTTGTGCGGTGAAAAATGTCAGAGGACTAGTTCAAACTCAGTCACAAACATTTCTGCTGAGAAAGCAACAGCTGCCTCAGAGCCACTGAACAATGAGGTCTGCTTTGAAGAGCTAATGCAAGTTTTTTTGCTCTGCAACAGAGCAAAACATGAATTCTGATTTTTTTTTTCAAACATTCTTTCATGAGTTTAGCCTGGTTTTGCACAACCTTTTCAGAATTAAGCACCCTACCAGACCATTGCCAACAAAGGTTGCTTAATTCCTTGGTAAAGGGGGAGTCTTGTTATTTAAATAAAGTAGCTACTGTAGTAGATTTGCAGATCTGTTAAGAGGATCTAGAGACAGAATTAGGCAGAAAATACTATAAAGCAGGAAAAAACTTTAACAGTGTACTCATTGAAACTTAAAAGACATTATGACATGTGATGTGATTGCATCAGATATAAGCAGGTGGAACTGTGTTACCTGTACATGCAATGTAATGCATGTTGCTTGAAGTTACACTTCCCTTTAAGTCACCTTTTAAAACCTGACTGTCCACCACCACCACCGATTACATTAAGGGAAGAAAACAGAAGCAACAGGGTTCTTCTGTCCCCTTTTACGGTCTGCAAAACACCATACTATGTTTCCCTGAGCACCAGAAGATTACCCACAACCTTTTATCTGAAAGTGAATTCATCTGCCATACATTCGCTGTGATGGCACAGCAGCTGCTGCATTCCTGAGCAATCACAGCAACACAGATTATCTTGTCTAGCACTTCCTTGTGGTGATGGGATCACTTGACAACAATCATTCTGGAAGAAATTTTCAAAGTTCATTCAGTTCCCATTCCTCACATGAGCACAAGCTTTCATTCTCCTTTAATCATCAAAATGGAAGTACTTTATAAGTGCTATGGTACTGCCTGGTCTCTGTGAGTTCCTCCAAACCCAGGATTTTCACAGAAGTAGAGCAGATACTGTAGTTTCTCCAGCATCTCTCCATCTTCAGCCAGAAAGAAAGAGAGAACCTAAAGGCCATAGTCATGCACAGAAGGTATTGACAGTTTTAACTGAGTCCTGAAGCACCAGGAGGGGGAATCCTTGCTGCTGACTCTTCTGCAGGGAGTTGCGTGACTCTTCCACCTGAACCTTTCAGGCTTGTATTCTGAAGGGTAGACTTTTTTTTTTTCCAGGGTGTAAATTACACAGCAAAGCAACCAGACACTCTTCTGCAAGGAGCATAAAGGGACAGCTCAATAGTGCTTTCTTGTTGGTTTTCTTGTCTGTGGTTCATAGTATGTTATAGCGGATTGGCTGCCTGTTGGCTGACTGCATGGCTTAAAACAATGGTGTCAGGCTCTTGTCCAGGCTTTGCATAAAAGCCTCACAGGTGTCTGTGTTGAGCTAATGATATATACAGTGGAAGCACACAACCAGTCTAACTTTTTTCAGCTTGTGGAAGTTCATCTGTCAGACCAGCCTCTCGAACAAGCACTCTGTGATTTTACTGGAAAAAATTACTTCAACAGAAACATTCTCTCAGTGCACTCAAAAATCTGCATGCAAATTTGCTTCCTTTAGAGAATAAGCATGGGTGTTTTAGCAGACTCAGCTACAGAGGTTTTATTGGCAGGTCATTAAAAGCTTCAAACTTTTTGATATAATTTCCAAGAAAAAAAAATGTGGACACTTGCGGGGGACTGATAATACTAAAATGCAGAGGAACAAAGAGACACTGGGCAAAATACACAAGCAAAAACCAGAGCTGGTTCTCCTCAGAGCTTGCTTCTGATCTCCATCAAAGCCCATGGATTTACATAAATGTGAAGAGGAGTCAGCAATTTATTTACTGCATGAAGTAAATGCATAGGAATTCTTTCTACCCCCCAGATTCTTGAGCAATGTCACACCACTAGAAGTTACAGACCATCTAAGCATTGAAAAGTGTTTTTCACCAACCACCAATGCCACCGAATGGTCTGTTTTATGACTTTTCTGTGGGCTGATACAAAACTCTGCAATCAATCAGTTTTTAAAGCAAGGTGTGATCTATCTGTTTTCTTCTACTAGGTATTTAGTATGGCAATTATATCCCTTTGGTATCTCAGCATCTTCATTATTTGACATTATGGACAACTTCCTGTGTATCAAAGTTTCATAAACTACCCATAACCTTGTAGATACACATATAAATCATTAATCATTGTAAGAAAAATTCTGGCATGTTTGAAGTCACTGGTGAAACTTGACTTCAACAAGGATCAGAGTTCACCTCTCCCTCTGCAATGTGTCTAGCAGGTGCCATTGCCTTTAATGCCAACTGTCAGCAGGTGTCTTTGCTAGTAGTTCCAAATAACAGCATTTGCTTTATTGTCCAGCATATTGAAAAATTATTTTCTGCTGTCACACATGGAGCTTTCAGTCCGAGGTGGAGGTTATGACATCTGCCCAAATGAGACTGCATGCTGCTGGAATTAATTCCCAGCTCCATTCCAGACTCTAGCTCTCTGCTCTTTAGTGGCTTTGGAGATAATAGAATCATAAATTGAAGCTGATTTGTATTCTCTATGGCCAGAGAGTTGAAATAAAGCCTTAAGACCGGTGGATCTTCGAAAACACCCTGCCAATTAGAACTATTGTTTATGCCATTGAGCTTCTCATTTGGTGAACTGTCCAATACTGCATTTCATCTAGTAGGTTTCTATACTGGCACGTTGCAAACATGTGAGAAAATCACCTGGGTATAGAAATAATAATACTAATAAATATTTTGGACCTCTAGTGCAGCTTTCAAGCCAAGAGCTTTAAATAACTTCACATGTTAATTAAGCTCTTCCAGCTTCCACTACGAAGTAGGTAAATGTTAATATAATCATTTTGCAGATGGAGAGATGTTAGCACAGAGCTGTTAAAAGATTTGCCTGCTGACTGATACAACTTCTATGAAAGGCGGATCCTTTATCAAACAGAATTGATTTTCATGTGCTCTTAAGCTGCTGAAGATAAGCTGACCACATATCTTTACAGGTTCTGCTGAAGTTACCCGTATCTTTTTTTTCCAGTCTTAGAATAGGATCTACCATGTAGGTGATACATGGATTCTTAAAACCATCACATTTCACATCCTCTGCTAGAGACATTGATGTTCACTGAACTGGTGACCTCCACAAGTATTCATACATCTGATTAATGAAGATTTTGCCTTTTGGAAGAAGCAACCCCCAGGGATATCTTTATATCTTTCTTCAAATAAGTGCTCATTTTAGAAGAGTACAAGATTAATTTTCTTTTGTAACTTTTGGGAGTCAAAGCGTATCTAATTTTCACCATCTTTTGTCAGAGTCCTCCCATTATATTCAGAAATTTTATGTTCCTTTCTCCAATAAAAATTCACCTGGAAACAGTGATATAAAAATAGGATGTTAATAGCTGTGGAATTCTGTTGCTAGTTTTGATCTCTAACAGTTTTATCTGTCAGTCAGATTTGCGGTTTGACCCATCTTCCTTCATCAGACCTCATCCTATTCAAGTCCAATTTTAAATTAAAACATATCTTTTGTTTTACTGCTATCATAACTAAATAAGGTATCTACTAAACCTGCCAGCTATCCTGCCAAGACTTGAGATATCTTTTTAATGTTTACCAAACCTAAAACTTACCCCAGTTAGCCCTGTAGTATTATTGTCTAATAAATTAAAGGCATTAACCAGCTGCTGTGGAAGGTAAATCGTTTTATATTTTTGTTTGCATTCATCAGTTTTTGAAGAAAGAAAGGTATTTTTCCAGTTTCTAAAAGCCAAAGATTCTGTTTAACTCCATGCTTCCATGTAGGTTTAGACTACCACTTCTGAACATGGTATCTGAGGTCATCCCACATGAAATCAACAATAATATTTAAGTCTCTAGGAATTCCTCATCTCCATATGACTTGGACACCAGTGAAGGTATTTAAGTCTGTTAAATTCTCAATAGTTTAAGCCATGGAAACAGAGGGCAGATTTATTTTCTACCACGTGTAACATCTAAATTATCTGCAGGTAATGGTAGATCCATCTGGGAAGTTACAACTGAATAGATCACTTTGACTTTGGTGTCACTCTGATGTCATCTGGAAGAAAAGTGGAACTTACCTAGAAAATGGTTTTATAACTGACATAGCATGTGATTTCAAATGAATTCAGATTAAAATACCAGGGATAAAAGAAAGAGAAGTTAACTCCTGGAGTCAGTCTCCCATATGCAAGCAAATTTTATTTTAGTACCTTTTAGTACTAATTGCAGTGTGAACTCCAGAACAGAGTTCTGTTGCCATATTCAGATAGCTACAGTACAGATAACACTTTGGGTGTAACCAATACATTCCACTATCAAAATCCTTCTTGCCACCTCCAGAAAAGGCTGACATTAGACTGAATTCTACATTTATGAAAATATAAAATGAAATCAATGAACTAACATCATTATGAACTTGTTCTCAGTTAATCTAAAGTGATACATCTGATTTATGTTTGATATTGTTTCCATTCTGCTGGCCAGAATGTTGCCAGTGTCTTAGAATCCATACTTTCCACACACATTCATAATTTCAGAAGTTTTAGGATTATGATTAGAAACATTCTTATCACCAAAATCATTCTGTGCAACTCAGAAAAGGTATCTTTCCTTAGAATTAGCATTAGTACATGTTTTTATTCTTCACAGAATGTTCTCAGGAATTCTTCAAAGCCTGGACTCCTGTGGCTTTTTATAGCTGAATTATTTCCAGAATCTCTGCTTAGCTATATTCCCATCCAAATGTTCTTTCTGTCTGTAGGACTTCAGCTAAGCCAAAGTACTTACTGTATTTTGTGGTGCTTCTGCTGTCTCTTGTTGTATAAATTTGAGAAAATCTTTTAAATGCTTCTTTTAAAGTCATTAGTTAATGTTCTCATTCTTACAAGCCCATTTTATTAATTAAATATATTCAGTGGCATTTGAAACGTTTTATTTCATTACTCATGCATGACATCTGAGCATCATTTCTGACTTGTCATACACCTCACCTTGTAACTGCTGTCTCTTGAAAGCCTTTAATTTGCATAGCAGTAGAGCTGGGAGTTTAGTACAGTCACATGTATAAATACCACCTCTATAATCACATCAAATGATGAAATTTTGGAATAGAAATTCCAAGCATGGTAGAGACACAGTGCATACTGTACCTTTTAATCAGCTAATGACATTCATAAGATAAAAATAATTCATTCTGTCCTTGAAGGAGTGCAGGCTGTGCTGTCTGGGGTTAGAGAGGCAAGGGGCAGGGAAACATGAGATCTGGCTGAGATCACAGGACATATCCCAAGTGAAACACCGTTCAGGTAGGATGTGTCATAATTTCTTCAAACACACAAGCAGTGTTTGTGCTGCTGGTCCTGGATAAGGCTTCACATTCCTGTAGAAAGGAAGGCTGACCCACGGACTGAGGCACTACCCTGAGGCAGGGAATACTTCCTTCCTGTGCCCCACATCTCTTACACACTTCCTGACCAACCTTGGGGAGAGGGTTTAGCCTCATTCCAGCTACAAAATGGGAGCAGTACCTCTTCCCTACCTCACAAGGTACTGTGGAGATAAATATGTGAATATTTAGGTACTACTGTAATGATCACCAAATAAGCCACTGGCATAAGCTTATCATGTACTATATTAGCATGGAGAGGAATTCTCCTGCTTGCATGTAATGGGAAACTCCTAAAATCTTGCCTTAAAAGGAATGGACAACAAACTGCATGAATCCCTAAGGGGGATTTGCAGTCATGCTTTGCAGTCCACAGAAGCATTTTACTTCCAAGGGTGGCATTTTGAACATATTACTTTTGCTACTATAAACCTGAAAGCATTTTACTTTATGATGAAATATACAAATATAGTATTTCTACGTTTTTATTAATAAAAGTAGGCCATGTTCCTTTTTGTTTCCTCATCCCAACCTAAGTAGACACACATCTGTTTGAGTATGTTTAATTGTTTTGATTTTACTTAAGAGAAAAAGTATGGCAAAAAAAGGAAACCACGGTTTTCTGCAATTGAAATTTTGCTCTCTGCTAAGTATAGGGGCATTTCTACCAGTTTGATTTAAGCCCCTGATTCAGCAAAGAAACTAATAATGTACATAACTCAATGTATAACACTTAATTACTCTCAAAAATAAATTAGATACATGTTTAATTACTTTAGCAACTCAGTGTTCTAGAGACTTGAACAGAAAAGTTTTGCCTTTTCTTTATGATGTGAAATTCTATAGCGCTAACATAGAAACTGTTTGGCAGTTTCCTCTCCTTTAAGCTTTTTCCATTTGCCAAAGATCAGAGATGCAGAGTGTCCATTCAGTTTTCTGAGTTTCAGCAATGGAGTATAGAATTTACTTTTGTTTGTTTGTTCATTTCTGCCCATGCAGAATATGCAGATGATGGTCAAGTTTGTTCTCTGCTCTGATATTTCATCATGATTATATTTATGGTATTTAGAACAATTCTTTCAAATATATTATCCAGAAGTTAGCATAGTCCTTACAGCTATCACTTAGCTTTTAAAGGTGAATTACATAAAAGGATGTGATGTGGTTCAGGGAGTTCAGCCAAACAAATAAACAATGCAGCAAGAGTTGGCTGGTGCCAATCAGGGTAAGGAACACTATCTATACCTGTGGTAAATAGAGACATTTGTCAATGCACGCTATGCTAGCAAGTTATGTGTTCTGACTTTTTATTAGATTATATCAAAAATGTGCATTTCACTTCACTTTTCTTTATAAAATAAGACTTCGCTGATAAAAATTCCAGGATGGATAAAGAATAGGTTTGTTGAGATTGGCAGTAGTAAGGAACTGGAAAGTTTACTTTTCTATTTTTTTGCTTTGGTTTGGTTTTAAGAGGCATACATAAATAACCTGACTTAAATTACACCATGCCCTTAATACCTACTGTTTCCTTTTACAGGTACCTCTTCTAGAAATAGCTAGTCTTGGCTGGCATTAGCAAATCTTTGTATGTATTAATTAGAATTGGGAAAAATTTCAAGACAGAAATTCAGTAGTCTTAACAGAGTTTAGATTTCATCATAAATTTAAAATTCTGTCCAAGTTCATGGTGTAGAAACATAACAGAGAGAAACATGCAGTGCTACATAATTCTGTCCTGAAGGCCTGGCAAAATTTCTGTCTGGACCAATAATACCTCCCTATAATCTTCTTGGCACTTGGAGGCCTAGTATTTAATTGCAGTTCAGCATGCTCCTACAAACCTTTTCTGGGGAGGTGGTTTTGTAGGAATTGCTTTGGCTGAAAAGCCTGAGAAGCTTATCACAGTTATAAGCCACTTTTAACAAGAAACACATCTTGTGATAGTTCCCATATCACTACAGAAATGGCTTGCCATTAGCCAATGTCTATGTTTACCTCAAGGCAAATATCTCACACACGGCCTGGCAAACAAAAACTAATCCACTGAATTTTCGTGAGATAAACAAAGTACAACAACTATACCTATTTGCAAGCTCCTTGCAATCACACCCCAATAGACTCCAATAGCCTAATCCTAAAGAACCAAGTTACTGACGTTCGATGGATGATAGGAAATGTGCTTTATACCTATAGAACAAATCCAAAGTATTGCACAAATTAAGAAGGCAGAAAAATTCCACAGGCATGATAAAGTAAATTAAAAATGGAGAAAAAGGAGAACTTGCTTTTATTGGCTTAAGGGAACACCATTACTACTCAAAGCGTTGTGCCGGTTCCTATTATTTAGCCACGATTTCTCTGAATAAAGTCCACAGGAATTGTCTGGTCAACACTACCCATTTAATTCTTGAATCTTCATCCCTCATCTTTTCTGTTGCTTTGCCATACATTTTCTGTTCACTTTCCATGGTTAAACTCTCCTACACAGAATGAAAAAGTGGCATAAACCCAGCCCAGCCCAGCATCGTATGCACTGTGACAGCTACTTTTGTTATCATGTGCGGAAAAGACAGACTTTGATGGGGAGTGGGTGGGAACAGGGCCCCTGCTAGGAGCTGGAAGAACAAACAAGCGGAGCTAATACTTACCTACCTAATCCACTGTCATGATAAGAAACACAGCTCAACTCCAGTCCTATAGAGTAATTGTACAGTCTACAGCACATGTACAGTGACACTGAAGTTACTGTAGTCAGGGGAATACATGTCTCATCCCTCCCCACTTAAGTATTTGCTGAACTGGGGCTTGGCAGGCTGAAGTGTCTGTCAGGTACGTACTGAAGCACCCGTTGTGCTGCCAAGGAAGAACACTCATAGTGCCTTTGGACAGAGGTCCCTGCCTGCCTCTTTCAGACACCAAGAGGAGCACATCCTTTCCCAAGGCTTGAGGGTGCTGACAAGCTCATGTGAGATGCTTACCATCTTCCTGACTTGAGTTCTCTGTTGGATACTAGGTCAAGAAGAGGGAATGAAAAAAGAGAGTACTTACATCTCAGGAAACAGAATACCTATTTCACCTGGCGGTAACCCAAATTACAGACAATGTTACCTGATCAACATCAGATAGAGTGGCAAATGTTTCTTCTTATGTCTAATAGTGAGTGGTAACGTACGAGGAATGTACCCAAAGTGACCGATCTTTTTATTGTCCTCTAAATAGGAAGCAAGATAGTGCTTTGTATACAGCCTCAGTTAGCCATATGCACTAGAATAGTAAAGTACCTGTAAAAGGCTATCGGAATGATTCTTTTCAAAGACAGAATATACAAGATTTTTTTAGCAACACAGAAATAGGGTAAAAAGCTAATGGGAGTACTATCTGAATGATTCTGAATTTACTATTCTGTTTTTATTATCAGTCACTTTTAGAAACTTGGCACACCATTTCTGAAACAACTGTGGCAAACTCAATTTTTTTTAGTCTGGGTTGTTTGTTTTGGTTTTTTTTTTTTTTTTGTGAAGGAATATAAAAAATGTTTTTACCTAGTGTTACTTGAAGTTTTGGTTATGATTCAAGCATCTCAAAATACTGAGACTAGTTACAACATTGTGTGCTGCCAGCATTTGCAGTACAAAACTCTGTGTTTTTCTCACACTTATTTGAAAAAAGAACATTTTGCACCTCAGTAGATAGTTGTGGGTTTAAATCATAAAGCACTAAGGGTTTTGATCTGTTCTGATTCCTACCCCTTGTGTCTCATTTTTCTCGTGGCTTAGAACAAAATATTAATGTGACTCATCTGTCATAAGTAATTTTCATATTCTCTACCCTCTATTTTGGTGTGTGACTAGAGGAAAGCTGTAGTTATGTAAACGTATTTGTGTGTTTTGCATAAAGGAGGATGGGAATCATAGGTACTTCAAGAAAAAAAAGAACAATGTCAGGAGAAATGAATGAATTATAAATTGTAATTAAATGTAATAAATACTTTAAAACATGCTATTTCAATTTACTATTTCTTAGCTTTAAATATCACAGCTGTCATCCCAGGAACATTGGAAAAGGAAATAAGAAATGGGGAAAAATATAATACTGAGTTTATGGACTGGCTTGTCCAAAGTGAGTCCCAATTTTGATACTGGAATGTTTACAAGGACACTAATTATGCTTGGAAAGCTGGTATTTGAAGTTGCAAATGTCAGTTCCAGGATGTCAATGTTTTCTGGTACAATTTATTAAATCCTATGTAGCGTGCTCCTTTCAAAAGATGTAATTATGTGTACACATTCCTGTGACTTTTCTCCAAAGCAGGCTTCTACTCCACAGTAGTTCTCTCTGACAAAAAAAATAAAAATTCCCTGGAAAATAACACAAGCTAGGAGTACAACGGTCATTTTGCTACAGAGGTATTTGCAGCAATTTACCAGATTCCTCTTTTCTCCCTCAAACACTAGACTGAAATATTTTACTAAGTAGATCCAGTTCAGTGCAAAACTAATTCCACATAAGTCATTTGTATTTGGGCTCAATATTGAATCAGCAGGACTTAAGTTTATACTTAAAATAGAAGTTATATTCATGTGACTACTTAAATAAACCAGGGGTCATGCTGTTTCTGTGTTAAGGGTGAGAACACAGTGATTTTCTGCCTTCCTTTCTGCACCTGAATTGCAAACAGAAAACCCAGTTAATACCTGCAGGCAGCAGACTGGGAGTGGGAGGAGAGTGCATGCCACCTTGGAATATGTGAAGATTTAGTATACAGAAAATAAATTCTCCCTTGTACATTCAGCTACAGCTTTGCACTAAGTAATTCTTAAAAGCAGAGTGATGAAATGAAACTCTACCAATCAGGAAATCTAAAGCTTAACTTTCCTCTTAGGAATAGTTTCTCTCATCCTCCTCTCTTTCATATTCTCTCCCTCCCTTACTTCTCCAGGAAGCCGCCTTAGGCTTATTTTCTCCATAACAAAAAAGACTGCCTTCTATTGCTTCAATGTTCCCCAACATTATGGGTTTAGACTTGGAACTTCTCCAAATAGTCCTAATATATATCAGGATCTCCATGTGATTGAGTAACACAGAGGAGAAAAGGAAATCTTTCATGAGATTGTTTTTTCAGGTTAAAAAAAAAAAAATGGCACCGTTACAGGTTTTCAGTTCTGAAAGTAATTAAATGGAAGAATGCACATGAAGTGATTGGTCTCAGGACATGAAGAGCTGGATAGTAGTAGTGAAGGTGGTAGTAAAATTTAATAATAATGATAATAATTAATGATAGGAATAGTAATAATACTAATATATTAGTGTTAAAGAGAACAACATTTCAAAGTGGCTAGGAGTTCCTCTCAGAAAAGTCAGTAGGACCCTGCTGGATGATTTACAGGAAGCAGAATTTGGCCTTTTTATTGGTTACACTGTGTGGCAAACCAAACTCCCAGTGCTGGCCAAGGGCATCCTTGGAGCTGGCAAGGCAAGCAGGGGTAGTGGCAGTGTTTGGGACAGGGAAAGGCATGTCAGAGGGAAAGGTGGGGACTGTGTCAGTGATGTTGTATAGGCTTTTTGAGAACTGAGGTGATTGTGGGTGGGAAGGTTGTGAGGGGACAGGGTACTTTTCTTGCTTCTACAGTTGTCCCTTATCCTTGGGACCACTTCTTTTCCTTCCTTCCCCTTCTCCCCAGAGGCAGGACACCCAGAGACCTTCCCTTCACTTTCACTGTCTCCATCATCACCATCTACACATTTTTCTGTACCTTCTTGATTGTTTGGAGGGACAGGAACTAGGACAGGACCAGGGCAGAAAGCCAGAGGAGTCCTGCTGCCACTTGGAGGTAGAAGGGGCAGATGTGATTGCTGCTGCTGTACTGGGGCCCTCTGGTACACACTGGCACTCCTTTACCCTCTCTCTAATCCCACAAAGGCAGTAACAGCAGCATGGATGGTACAAACAGGAGGCAGGAATGAGCTGTTTGGTTGAAATGCCTAATCCCTCTCTTCTTAGGCACAGGCAAAGTAGCTTGCCAACCCCTTCAGTCTGGCAGCTCTCCATTTTACTAACTGTTCAAAGCTACTTCTGACTTTCCTTCATCCACACAAGAAGCAGAGCCAAAGCCCCAAACCCAAACTCCTGCAAGCTGTAGAGAAGTTTTGTATCCAGAGCTGACCTGTGTAGCCTAGAGCCATCTCTAAAAGTGTGGAATGGGCGTAGATGTGTTCTGAATTACTGACTCATTGTTTGAAGGAGAAGGACTGTTTGGTGGGATAAATAAAAAAAAAAGCTACTCTTCGTAAAACTAGGAAGCAAATGGCAATGAGTGCATAATGCATTGGCAATTTCTGCTCTCCAGGCTTTAGAATCCTCTCAGAAAGGTTTCAAATCCACATTTCTTTGTGCAGCTCAGATGAATTGGACAAAAGCAATTGCAAATAATGAAATAATCTTTCCTACTGGTTCTCCAGGTCAGTGCATCTGATAAACTGCACCACAAGCTGAACAGGCGTCCACTTGTGAGATGGGGGGAGTCAAGAGAAAATCACCATGGATTGTCTACCAAAGCAAAGGGTCGATTGGCGGCCAGTGCTAGATCTGGTATTGCCAGAGAACTGAGCTGGCAATCATTACAGAAAATGTAAAAAATAAGTTTGACACCAGAGGCCAGTAAACTTTTTTGTCACTAATCTAATCCATAATCTAAACCAAAGGGCCTCGAAAACCAGCCAGTTACTTTCTGCAAGGGCTCTGAGCTTCATGTGGCAGCTTTCAGAGCCCATGCTGGGGCTGGATAGGCAGCTGTAGCCACCTGAAATGTAGAAAGATTCCAGCCAGCAACCAGAAGTTCAAGGGCTGGTTGGCAACAATGTGCTCTGGAGGTACCTGGGCTGATGTTCTGAGATCTCCTTTCTGGCAGAAAATGCTCCTCTGTCTACAAGATTCAAGCTGCTTTTGTGAAAAAGTACTGTTTTGACCAAAATGTAATTAATTCTTTTGTCAGATTTGAAAGAGGAAGACCTTACAGTAGCCTAGGTGTGGCATTCAGATGAAAGAGAGGGTAGCAGGCATGTTTCAAATGGGCTTGAATAAATCTGAGGTAAAAGTCAAGCTACTCACAGATTTCCCTTGTGAAATCAGTGCTCCTTTTTGGCTCTCTTCCCTCTCCAAATGCTTCCTCCCTCTAGGGTTACCATAGTCTTGTGGTGGTCAGACCACCCTGGGGCTCGCTGGGGCCCACTGGGTCCTGGGGTACACAGCACTGCTGAAGCTCAGCTGTGCAGAGGTTAGGAGCCACTACTCTTGAGTTTGCATTTTGCCCTGGCTGATAAAATGCTTAAAGTAAATGGAGAGATACCTTTGGGTGTGTTTGGCTTTCTGGAGTTACTCTGACTGGGTAACCAGTTGCTCTGGAGAGTAAAAACACAGACAAGGAAGATCCTAGGCCAAATACCTCAGTTTTCACCACAAAGCCAATCAGCGCATGAAGGGCATTACCCTGCTTATCAAAGAGCTGTTTTTCTAGTAGCCTGTGGGTTCATGTGGGCTGGACACTGAGCAGCAAATGGAGTGTGTTGTCAGCAGCTGAAGTGGGGGCTCTGCAGGGAGGTGCTGGGTCCTCCCCTAGCTCTGATCTAGCAAAGCACTGAAGTATGTGCTCACACTCCAGCTGGAGCACAGGTCTCCAGAATTCACCATCTAGGTCGGACTTCATCACACTGAAGCCATATCTCAATGACAGCTGAGCCCACCAAATCACAGGGACTCTTTCCAGTCATGTCAGTGAGATTTGGGTCAGGTGAAGCACATATGACTTGGTACTTCATGAGAGTGATTCACCTATAAAATAGATAAGCATATTTTATGTTTATATAGGACATTAGCATTGCCTGTGGCTCTCTTGTTAGCATCCTCGCACTCTGAGTGCAGTCATGCTTGGGACTTTGTACGGCAGTTCTAAGCACATCGTGTCAATCCGAGCCTCTTGGGAACTAATGACTTTATGTTGCACATTGCATAAAAAGATTTATATGTACATCTTCATGGGGTAACACACATGGTTAGTTGTTGATGAGATGAAGTAAAAGTTTTTCAGCTGTCCTTCAGACTGGTAATTTTATTCCCAGATATCTGAAAAAGCTATGCAGTGTCTCTGGAAAAGGGTGGGAACAAGGCTCAAGGCACTTTTCTTGAAATCCAAACCCATATTTTCATTTAGAGAATAATTATTACAGGATTGCCAACAAAAATACCAAACGTTATGATTTTTAGTCCATATTCAAACTGCTACATCAGTTTTCACAAGCATGAGCAACTGAAAAAGCTACTCAAAGTGAATGAGTTGCCAGGTTTTCATACTTCTGAACAGTAAACCTTCAGTAAGAAGCCTGAATATGGAGTTAAAAGTCTATGTCAAGCCACTAGATTTGAAAATATTGGCCAATATTCCTTAATATTTCTGAAAATAGTTGAGTGTGCTCATACATTTCTTACAAGCTTTCTTTTCCCCTTTTCTTTTTCAAGGGACCAACTTAAAATCAACAAAGTACCAACAGGCCTATCAGGAAATCTAGGTCTCTTAAAGTGAAAAGCAAACAGCCTGTCCTGCCCTTCCCTGAAATCTAAATGTAAGTAGATCCAGCTTTGAAAAACTAAATGAGTTATACATCATGCCAAAAACAAAGCACAAAGGCTTAAAATTGAAGTTGTCTTAAAGCTAGTGTCTACACAGGATTTGATAAGTTATTCAAGTGTTTGCTATACACCAAAGCTTTTGAATTTTGACAAAAAAATATATGGTACATAAATCCTGATGATCATCCTCAGCAGCATTTCATTTTTTTTCCCTAGATAATTAAAATCTACCCTTTCAGTCATTCTCCATTGTTTAATAGGAGAGAACAGATAATTTTGGCATTTCATGTTTGTTTAAAGAATCTTGTTTTAAATCTGTTTTTATGGTAAGGAATGAGTAAGGACAGGTTTCATTAAAAAAGAAATGTCAAAAAGCATTATATCCTGGGAATAGAGTGAACCATGATATTGATGTCATTTTGATATTGATCCAAAATACTTAGGTACACGTATCTGCTTCCATATGTATGCACATGTGAAAATAAAAAGCAGTAACATGCACTAGGAAATCCATGTTTAATGCAATGTTTAGTTTAGCTCAATAATAGGAAGAATATGTTAAACATCATTCTGAGTCTTAATGGAAAAGTTTCTGACAACTAGACATTAGCTCATCGTATCCACAGTCATCCTATGACTATTGTTTGTTATCAAGTGTGACTTTTGGAAAAAAAAATGCATTATTGCTTAACAAGCTGCATTGCAGTAGTGTCCTGCACACTGTTTTTGTTTCTAGATAGCTAATTAAAAGAATCCACATGTCAAGAATTAATCACGCAAATTCCTCAGACTTTCTGAACATCTTTTAAGGAGGATGAATGCTACATTCAATTGTGTTTCTCTCTTGCAGAGAAATCCTACACAATTTGTCTAAAATGAAAGCAGTAGACTCACATAAACATGACTTTACAAACACTAGTCTGGAGCATGAGCCCTGGCAAGAGAGACCCCACTCTGCAAACCCACTTAATTTCTCCAGGCACTGGGGTCGACTGGTGCAGTGCCAGGGTATTAGGATCTCTGGCAGTGTCCGCTGCCGGAGCTGTCCCTGGTAACCGTTTCACCCGGCATCGGCTGCTGTGACCTGCCCTATGTCAGGTGTTATAAAAGTCTGAGTAAAAACAAGGAAATAAATAAAAAATTGTATAGCCCAAGGCTCCAGCCCACAAAATATTAATAGACACTAAAACACTCCCCAGCTAGTATTTACATTCTCCCAGGGCATCCATAAGAAAGTTTTAGAGCCCAATCCACCTAGCAATAAAACATCCATCCAAGAATGGCAGTGGACTTAGATAACTCAGCTGCAAAGTTTCTATATCAGTTGATAAAAGACTGTATAAGAACACTGCTTTTTTTTCATTGCAATTTCTTCAAACCTTTTAATAATGATCTTCTTGTGTTATATAATATAGATAAATTCAGTATACATATGTTCAGTATTACAGAGTCCTTTACCTACAGCAGGTGAAACAGTAATATGAGCTATTAAATATACTTACTAGAGAGAAAAAAGCAACAGTTCAGCTAAGCATTACAAATTAGCACCTGCTACTTTTCATGCATGGCAGAATTGCTTTGAGAAAAACACTGCCCTCAAAAATTCACAAGTATCAAGGAATAGAGAAATAAGGGAGAAAAAAGCCTGAAAAAAAGGGTTGAAAGTTCTGGAAAATGTTACTTCCTTTTCTTTTTAATCTATTCCAGTGAATAGAGAAGAATTTCAGCAAAACATTCAGGTCTGTATAGAAATATCCCTCAAATTAAAAGGAAACAAAGCCCTTTATCTGTAGCAAGGATACAGAAAATTTTCAGACTTGAGCATCAACTGGCAGATAGACTTGAAAGGCATTTGCGTCCAATAGAAGTCCTGAGCTGCTACCAAAATCAACAGTCTAATTGTCTCAGCTGAAACTGGGACTTAGCTTTTGGGTTTCCTGTAACTAAATCTTGCCACAAACAGCTCTGCTAAGTTTTTTCTCTAATAAAATAAAATGCAGCAAAATTTAAATAAATACAAGAGACAATGAAGATGAGTATGTAGTTCCCAACCTAAGGCAGGGAGCAGATGTTAGAGAAAACTTGTGAAGACATCAAAACAGAACTTGTCAGATTTAGAACTTGTCAGTTCTAAATGGTTGATGTGACAGTTCTTTAAAGATAAACAATCAAACATCTGAAAGTAATTGCTAGACTAAAAGATTTAAGTTTATTTTATTTAAGCAATAAGGTATTTAAAAAATGTACTCAATGTCTAGCTTGCTTCAAATTGCTTTGGTTTTCTACACAGTGTCATGGTAGTCACTACCTACCCAAATGTGGTATTTTAATATTTTTAAACTGAAAAATGACAATTGAAATGAAGAAAGCAAAACTATTCAGAAAGGTTATCAGAACGCACATTTAACTTCAGACACTTTTTGATCTAATCAGAAAGCAGAACAAAAAAAATGTGCTGAATTCAGAGACACTGAGTCAGGTGATAAAGTTATACAATTTTATGTAGGTTTACTGAGGTTGTATCTCAAAATCAAATTAAAACTAAGCAACTGAAAGTAATATTTCAGTTTATATAGTCCAATACTCTTTCTGTCTATCCCTTTTCCTGTTGAACTCTCTTTTATGCCTTTCAGTGTACAAACTTCTTTAACATAGTCATCTTCTCAGTCCTCAGTTTCCTCCACATTTTCTTGTGCTTTATGTTCCTTCATTCAATCCCTGATTATCTGATAATAAGGATTAGTTTACCAGTCTGCCTTTTCCCTGTCTCTGGTTTGGGGAGCTGGAGGTACTAGGTGATTTTTAATGGAACTTAAACCTCAAATTACTCACGTGTTTATGGAAGTGTTACCTTACATTTCCAGGACCATTGATTTTAAACAGGAGTCAGTTGCTGGACTCCTTTAGTCACACATGAAAACCTAGCTTCAGATTCCTCTCAGCAGCTCAGGATGGGAAGAAATGAAATGGGAGTTACAAAAGAAAAAGCCTTTCCAAACATAACAGTGTTATTCAATAGCTTAGAAATTTACTTCTCCTTTCCTGTTGGTGAATGTGGTTTCGTTAACTAATCCAAGCTTTATTGTGAATAAACCCAATGGTTGCTTTTGTCTGTGTTTTGAAGAAGAGGGGCTTGTTTAGGGCTTTAGTAGAGATAATTGACACATAAAGCTCTAGTACAGAAGAACACAGAAAAAGGAGATTAACTTGCCTCCACAGATCATTAGAATTGAGGATATTCCATGGATACCTCCTGCTTGCTGTTAGTAACTATGATGACAAGTTTATGATTCCAGGCTGTGCAAAGCACAGACCTGAAGGACCTGCTACTCATTCAATTCTTTGTTTCCCTGTTTAAATCCTCCTGTTTATATGATGAAGCATACAGTTTATTAACAGATATCTCATTAGCAGCAACAACATAGAGCATATAGCTGTGGTCATCTCTTTGCAAACGTTTTCCGCACATTTTCTGTAGCTTTCGTGCTCAGGGAAAAGTAGCACTAAGTGAATAGTCTTCCTTCAAAAGCCTCGATTACATAATTTATCAATACAATGGTTCCTAGTGAACTCACAGAGTTCCTTTAGGAAATACAGTGCAGGAATCTCTCTGGAAATGTTGCCTTTCAAGACAGTTTTCTAGATCCTGAAGAGTTCAGGCACAGAACTCTATTAATACCTTTGTCTTGTAAAGTTAGGGAATGCTACCACAGAATGAAATTAAACTCGAAATACAGTCAGAAGAATTACCCAGCTAACAATGATAGCTCAGCAAAAATATTTGTTACGTAATTCAACCTATTTAGTTTCAAAGGAGTTCAGTGCAGTTGTTTATGTAAGTAACAGGTTAAGGATATCCTTTTTCAGTTGAAAAAGTTATGCAAATACTGTTGAATATTAACAGTTCAGAGTAGTTTTGCATAGGAACAGTTTCATAGAATCACAGAACAGTTCAGGTTGGAAGGCATCTCTGAAGGTTATCTTGTCCAACCCTCTGTTCAAGCAGGGACACAGACCAGTTGCCCAGGACCATGTCCACATGGTTTTTGAATTATCTCCAAGGATGGAGACTCCATAGCCTCCCTGGGCAACCTGTGCCAGTGCTCACTCACCCTCACTTTTCTACTCAATCTACTCACTCTCACAATTTCTACTTTATACAGCTGAACTTTTCCCTGTACTTGTTCACTACAGGAGTCTAGCTCATGGTTTACAAGGGCTGGATGAATGCTGGAGCACAATGCTGAAGTCAGGGATATTTTAGTTGAGAAGCTGATGCAGTAGTTTACTGAATCCATTTTTGGACCATATACTCTGTCATCACCTGTGTATTCCTGATGTAAATGGGGAATGGTGCAAACAGGATCAGCTATGCAGCAGCATGGTGTCCGTGCACAATGTGGGAATGTGAGGCATGCCAGCTGATGGCAAAGCAAAGGCTTTCTGAAGAATACTTGCTTTGGGTGCAAACAGCATATGTCATGCTACTTTGCTTGCATTACAGCTATTTTTAAACAATCCACAACATGGAGACTTAGTATTTTGAACCTGCAAAAGGTCTGGAATGTGTGCAGGTCGTTCTTCCTCTGGTGCAGTGTTTGTAAAGCTGTCCCTAGACACATGACAGACTGGAAAGGCAAAGAAAAGGCAACAGCATGGAGCCTGTGCTGACAGTGTAAATAGAAATTTGAGTTTAGCAGACAAAGTTCACAGTTTGCAGTGAAAGGTTATAAGGATTTCAAGCATTTTTGGTATTTTGTCTCTGCTGTCTGCACAGTATCAAACAAATAAAAAATCCCTGATAGACAGCTTCCAGTTCTCGATACTTGGCATCCCTGCTCAGCCTGAAGGAACATGGGAGCTATGTATTTGGCATTCTATGATTATTTGAGGACACACCATAATAACAAAGCTTTAACACTTACTCAGCTCCAGCTTGCCTGGTATTTTTTCATGTGACATTTGATAAGCTAAAAGGCTTACCCAGCTTCAATTAAGACAAGTGGCGTACAGTTTTCTTGTCAAAATGCAGTATTGAATTTAGCATGATGAAGGAGGGTCCTAAAATGCTAATGCTTAACAGGTTATGTTTCTCTTTTCCCAACCAACATACAGTCACATTAAAATATCAAATGCTTTTATGAGAAATCTCCTACAGTCTGTAGTTGAGCTAAAGGAGACTTTGAGGAGTCTGACTTTTTTATTATTATTATTTTAATTATAATTTTTGCCTGCAGTGAATTCATTCTATCCTCTGGATATTATTATAACATCTCCTTTAGGAAAGGTTTAGTTCTGGCCTCTGCAACACAGACAATGACATTTTTATTCCCTGTACTCAAGTAAATTTAAACCAAGTGGAGACTGTTTTCCTGGAGGTATGTAACCTCAGAAATCCAAAAAAGAGGTTTTATTACCTGTGTACCTAAGAAGTGAATGCAACCACTGCTTTTTGTGAAATAACTAATTCCAGTATACAAGCCTCTACTGCTGAACCAACAAACAAGAAAAAGTCTTTTGTATTAATCTTACCTTTCGGTGCGTCTCTCCTGGGCTCAGAATATTCAGAGATATCTTAGGAGGTGAATGGGATTAAATAGTAAAGATAGAACAGTAGGTGAGCCAGGTATTGGCTAGATTTTTTGCAGAGTGTATTCTTTCAATGTTCCAAATGAGATTTGTCTTTGTGTTCCTAGCTTTCCAACCCCTGGTGTATTTCAGCACGATCATATATTAGGAGTTCGTTGTGTATACTATAAGTGCCACATGAGCCCATGTTGTGCCTATAGGTGCTGAGAGGTACCTGGTGAGATTTCCTTGTAACTCCCATTGGCATACCTGACAATGTCATGGGGGATCTATTTCCAGTCTTAGATGCTTGGATACTTTGCACACCTTGTCCTTCAAGCTCAGCCAGAATACCTGTTCCAGCTGCTGTGTAACACATTCCTTCATGTCCTTCTTGAGAAAGATATTTTTGTATCCTGAGATACAAACATATTTTGTTTGTTGGGCCCCTTCATTAAATTTTCTTTACTGTACCTGAAACCTGATGTCCAGCCTACTTGGCTTAAAAGTGTAGTAGTTATTCGCACAAATATTCAGTGGTTGTGAAGAGCTGAAGATAGAAGGTCTCTCCAGACAATCCTCCTTTGACTTCCTTCTCCTTTTAATTTCCTCTCTCCCCTCACTTTTTACCTAGACATGGACAGTTTTGCTCTGAGGTTTAGTAGTGCTGAATGTAGCAGAATAGATGCATGAGTGTACATGTTACCTCCTACCATGGGCAGGTGGAGAATACAAACACCATGTCACATGCAATTAAACCTAGCCAGGAACAAATATGATCCCTAAAGGGGAGCTATAACTGCATAGGAACTGCAGGCGCACAAAATTAATTCCCGTTCTTCCCTAAATGTAGAAGAATGAAGATCAAAGGGCGGGTGCCCACCATTTTCTACCCACCAGCAGAAAAATCTGCAGGTTTTGATGTGTTCAGAGCAAAGCACATTCCAACATGATGCACTTCTAGGATAGTTAGAAAACAAAAGTCCCTTGTCTTTTGACAAACAAGAGGTACTGTTTGAAAACCTTAAACGCAAACTAAAAGACTGGAAGCCAGAAAGGACTGAAAGAAAAGGTGTTTGCTCACCGTGTAGCTTATATCATATTTGCCCTGGCCAATACCAGGAATACACTGTAACGAGCTGTCTGTTAAGTGTGGGAGAAGAGAGGACCCTCCTCATTCAAAGATGCAGGTGAGCACAGTGTTTTAAGATAAGGCTTTACCTTCAGCAGAAAGAAATGTCTTTATCATGAGATGAGAGTTCTCATCAACACGGGTAGTAGCACCTATATAAAGGACACCTATGTGAACACGATTTTGTTACTTTGCTTTTTTTAAAAAAATGCAAGCAGGGTGTTGGGCCAGTGCCTGTGCTGAGTGGATGGTGCACGCCACCTACAGGGCAGCTTCAGTAGCGAGAAGTGTCTGCTCTCGAGGATTTCCCGTGATAACCCTATAGTATCCATACTGACCAAAAGTTGCTCCGACAGACATTTGAACAGGCCATAGTCACTATTTAAATATATCGATAAGAAGCACTTGATCTTCAGATGCACTGCTACACCATTTGACATAAAGTGTGCTTCATTTTATAAATACACTTGCTAACGATCCATTTTTCATCCTAGCTACAAATAAGGATACATAAACATCTAATTCTCTTTTGATTATTGCCAAAAATGAGGTACACTGACTGTTTCTGGAATTAGAAAAATTATATAAGATTGCTTTTAAATATAAAGCCCATTTTGTCTACCAAAGACAGCAGTAGGGAATCTGATAAAAACAAAGCTTACAAAGCCACAAGTGCTTGTAGGAGCTGACTATCCCTGCATTACCCAGTGCAGTGTTTGCATTAAGCCTAGCTGAATACCAGTGTGTGGCTTTGGTGCTAAAGAGAAAAACGTCTTAGGTTATAGCTGTAGAAGTAGTACCTTTTCCTTAGGAGTAGCAGTATTTCCTTTATATAACTGCAAGTACCAGCCTTTCCACTGCTTTCAGAGGCTCCTTTTCAGCTGTTTTTTTCAGTCATTAGCACTACCTAGTCATTAAGTCATAACAGGTGAGCTCCAAAAGCAGGTTACAGCCTGAGCAGCTGAGCCCGAAGGCGGGGGCCATAGAGGGTGGTAGAAGTCCTTCCCCCAGTCCCCTAGCAGCAAAGGGCTAATCCACAGGGGCCGGAGCAGTCCCTGGGACAGCAGGCCCCAGGCTGGCTTGCTCTGCCACACTGGGAGAGGGTGGAAGTAAAGGCACCAGCAACTGAATGGATGAAGACACAAGGATGGCAGCATCGCTTCCCCACCCAGCTCATCACTGGAAACAGCGTATGGCAGGATGGCAGTGCATGCAGAAGACATGGCCTTCCCCATGCGTTTTACCCCAGTCATGCCCTGTTTTGTTTTCTTTCTTCCTTCAGCAAGCTGGGCTGCTTACAGCATGACAGGGACTTATGTGATTAAAACTGAAATTAAACCAAACAATTGCTCCCGACTTTATTATGCTTTTTTCTCTTTTTGATGGACTAATCTGCAGCAGGCTAGAGCAATTTTTGGTCAGTGCTTCTTTACCCTCTTCACCTCCTTCTCCCCAAGACTTCTAGTCTCACCAAATGCTGTACTTGAAAGCTGGCAGTAAGGAAGGTTCCTCCACTGTTTCTCAGGAGACGGACTAGCTACAAACAAGAAGCAGTTGTTATATCTGCTCCACCATGGTTTTCCAATTGTACACTGGGACAATGCCATTGACACAAAGGAAGATTCTTCTAAATTTCTGATTCTTTTTCTACTTGGAGATGAGTATCAGAGCCTAAAACTGTATTCCTTTCTCACAATGTATAGGGTTGTTGTAACATTTCCTTCCAGTAAGATCCATTTCTTACAGGCTTTAGCTTGGTTTGGGTTTGTTTTGTTTTAAGTGAAGCATGCACTTTTCTAGGACTGAAGTATTTCTGGAAAAGACAGTTGCTCTGGTGGTTTTAAAACTGGAGTGAAGTAGATACCTGACAGAAGCAAGCAATTTCAGGTGGCTCCAAAACTGACAAAATGTTGATGTAATCCAGGATAAAGAATAATGTCAAGATGAAATGTGTCATCCCTTTAATTTTAGATTACTAGTCTATCTCATAATGGCATCACAGACAGCGAAGGCAAATGTTCTTGAAAGCTGTTGTAATTAAAGGCCTAGGGAGGATGCTTGTATGGGGGTTAAAACAGAGTTAATGAATCACATTCACTCTGACCAAGCAGTGAATTCAGAAGCAGCAATAGCACACAGAACTTAAGTAATACAGTGTGGATTTAAGAAAAACTGGCGATAGTGCCTACAGTTTCATATTAACTGCAACTACAGTTCTAATTTGCATGGATGAAGTAGAATAACTGATGTGAATAATTGCTTTAGACACTATGATACATAAAAAAGCAAAGCCAGGAAAAAAGAGCAGGCAAAATATGGCACCTAGCATGAAAAAAAAAAAAGCAGCTCCAGTCCTGGGGACCTCAAAGACAAATCCATCTGGTTTTGCTTAAGCAGACGATGGCAGGGTGGGGGTGGGGTGTCCTGTTTTAATTTCTTTTTTGGCCTCCGCTATATTGTTTATCTTGAGTGATCATCTTCTTGACAAGTATATTTTCAGGAAACTATTCTTTAGGGTCTCATAGCTCTGAAGAGAGCCTGAATAAATGCATCTGCTTATCAAGACTGACTTGTGGTCTCTGTGTGGCTTTATTTAAAGTTAAAAGGTTCAGCGAGACCTGTAAACAGTCAACTGCAGGAACTGGAGACTGTGAAAAACAACGTAGTACATATAACTGCCACCAAAAATTTCTTCTCTTCATAAATTATTGTGTTACACATTCATGAGCATGAGAAAGATAAGACTGATGACTTAGTATAGTCCTCACCAAAATGATCAACATACTTACTACAGCATCATTAAGAGCTAAGGCGTTCCAGATCCATTTTGCAAATGAAGAACTGAAGGAGATACAGCAAAGCATGGCAATACCTATACAGCAGTCCCAGAAGCATCTACAATGTTTTGCAGAGGTATCAAAGATTTAACTTTAAACCAGGTATCATGGGTATCACTAGCCAGTCAGGCTGCACCATCTTGATGCTCACCACAGGGTGGCTTGCCAAGTTATTTCTGTTTCTGCACTGTAGACTTTGACTGGAGTCCTGAAGTCCAGATGTGTCCTAAATGAGATGTGTGAGCTGCGGGACCTTAAGACACTACAAGAAACTCCACTGCCTGTTGATTTCCTTCTCTTCATTGCTCCTTTCCTTCTCCAGTAAAAATTATAATGCTCAAGGTGGAAGAAACTTGTGAGCAGGGGTTAGAACATGTAAAATAACAAAAAAGGAACAGAGGTAGGAACTCGGAAGTGAGCAAGCAATACATACACGTGCAGAGAGGGAGTAAGGGTGGTGGAGCAGGCCTGCCTTTTCCCTAGGAATGAAAAAACCGGTGCTGTAAGAACTTGCCTGAGGTCATAGAGATAGTTTTGAACAGCTTCACACACATGCTTAAAAATCTCTAGTTCTTTTAAAACTTGAGCCTGCTGCTTAAGTGATGGTGTCCAGATGTACCAGATCAGGACTTGCAACCAGAATTTTGCCACCCCCTTACCATGATGTGAGTAAGCAGACAGGATCCAAGTCCAACGCAGGAGTTTATCTTAGAGCCAGGGGCCAAGCCATTATTTAATTCAGCAGTACCAGACAGTTTATAATTTGCCTTTGGCCTTTTTCAGAGATACTAGTGTGTCTAAGTCTGTCCTTAGGAATTCATTGGGAAAAGCATAAGCCAGACATTTCCTTAGTTCTCTAGGGGCAGCATGTCCTCATAGGAGGCAGGAATATTATTTCACAATTATCATTGCCTAACTCCCTCCCCCTCTGGCACAGTTGAAAAGAAAGAATATCTTATGAGAACAGTAAACATTCAGCATGTGCCTGTTTCACCATTCTGATTTAGAGCGTCAGCCCCACATTCAGAGATGGCAACTGTGGAAGTCTGTGTTATATCTGCAGTAAAAAATGATGGCTTTTCTGGACCTGGATACTGCCATCTCAGTTCATTTCCAATGTGCATGCTTTGGCAGCACACAGCTGAGCAAGGCCATAGATGTGCATTTTAAAATGTGGTAACCTTCAAGTTGTGTTTTTCTTGAGAATCATCTATATTTTAATTACAAGAAAAAAAAAGATGGCACCACTGAATTTCTTTACAAAACAATTCAGTTTAGGATTATTAATTTTAGTCAGTGAGGCATCATCACCAAGAGTGAACAAGACTGAACAATGAGTAAGTTTAAAATGTCTTTGTAATGAATTTAACACATTTGGAAGCCCAGGGTCCTCCCATACTTTTTTTTGCACCAATTTTCTGTGGTTGGACAAAGATCAAACATAATAGTGTGTGTAGCCAGCACACAGTATGTGTGATCACATTGGTTAAATTATAAAAAAGGCTAACATCTAACTTGTCCATGTCATGTTATTTGGCAAAACTAATGATATAATTAAATGGATTAAAATATCAAAAACATATGTATTCTCTTAGGTTTGTACTTTGTTTCCCATTTACAAAATAATGCTTTTGTTAGAGAATAAAATTCAGTGAGCTTCATATGTACTGGTGGAGTTCTGCAACCCAATTATTTCTTCATCATAATGGCAAAAGAAACTCCAGCAACAAATAATCTAGAAGATTTATAGACCTGATTGCAGTGCTGACACTTGGCCTATAGAGCTCCAAAGCAGGCCAAAAAGAAGTAGCCTTTTCCACAGGTATGAAGCATGTTGCCTGATAGCATTAGCAAAGCCATGGTGAAGGGTATGAGCAGAACATTTACAGCCCTCCTTCTAGCTGAGCTAAGGAATCTTTGAAGAATTCTATGTTGATTTCATGAGTGTTTAAAGCAAACTTCTGCAGGAAATGGGATCCACATGCATGTTTTCTCAGGAGTTCCTTGTAAAACAATAGTCAAGTCTGAACATAAGTATGCCCTTGTAATTTAATAGATAGGTTTACTTTACAGGTTCTTCCTTCATACCCCAGCTGCCTGTAGGACTGTGCATCAACAGAGACATCCAAAGCCTGCTTTCATTTAATTAAATGGGATCTTTGTCCTCCAATTAAAAAAAAAAAGATATATATATGAAAGAATGTCTGTTCTCATGACATCTCCAGCCCAATTTCCAGGAAGAATTTGGGATAGTTTTGAATAGATGAAAAGAATGATAAGGAAAACATTTCTTTTAAAAAAAATAAAAGGAAAGAAACACGCCCACTTATCTTCCAACTCTTCCATCTTTGGAAATTTTCCTTTGAGCTCAAAGGGGCTAGGCAAATAAAGCTGTTCATCTGTGATATCCCATTAAATGTAATCATTAGCAAGATAAGATGCAGTAAAATGGACTCTGTAACAATCACTGCGGTCCACTTCAAGCCAGATACATTTAACCACTGTGATCATTTCTACACCAGAATATCAATATCAATAAAATGAACACAGAAAAGTTAGGACTCAGTGATACTGGCTATTCTGCTTATAAATAGGAATTACCTCCACTGCAGTCAAAATATTACTACAACTGAGGACAGAATCTGGGCCAGCAGTGGATACCTGTTTACTTAGCTACACAACAGCAGGCCAGGGTTTGAGTATGTTTCAGCTAATACAAACCAAAGCAATTCTAATTTTACTGCCTGAAAATGGGAATTTCATAGATCTAAGTTGACATTCATTCCTTGCCAAAATGTTTTGCACTGGCACTTAATGTTGGAAAGATGAATTTTTCCTACTGCCAGGAACTGAATAAAACTCAGCCAAATTCTTCAGTTCTTAATTGAGCAAAATTCTTGTTGTAGTTTTGCTTGATTAAGAAAAACAGGCTATAGTCTACTGCACGGATATATGTCTGGATATATGGATATATATGTCTGGGTATATACAGGTTGAGATCCATTTAAAAGTATCTAACAACTAGCAAACTCTATACAGGTTATAGTTCTCATTAAGAATTAATGAGATTATCTATATATGTCAAATTGCCTGTCTGCACAAGTGACCAGTTCCCCAGCTGTTGAATTTCACAAGCTTCTCATGTTGCTACTTGTCACATGGAAGTGATTAATTGAGTCACTTGAGAAAAATCTGTTCCAGATCATGTCAGGTTTTTCTTTACAACTGTGGAGGTCTGAATTACTGAACTCTAGGAAATACTTTTTTTTTTTTTTTTTTACTTTAAACATTTGGTATTTACCAGTGTAATTGATGCACAGGAACTAAGGGGACACAAGTTTTTCAAAGTTACAGTCACTACTGCATATAGTTTTCCATCATGTCCATTCATATTTCTGCATTTTATCTGTGTCACAGATCCTCCCAAGGAGAATTACTAGGCCTTTGTAGTCAGGACAATTCGTAAAATATTAAACTTCAACAGTCATTTTTAGCCTGAGGCAGCCAAGGGAAAACTAGCCAGGAAAATTCTTCAACAATATTGTGTTAATAATTTTGTATTTCCAAATGAAAAATAAGTGGGTTTTTCTTCTCCATAACAGTTATCACTGCATTATGAATGCCACAGGAGTGTTGTATGGTCACAATACACTGATGACTGCAAATGAAGGAAAGCACAAACCTCTCCCTTTCCTCTGGATGATTTGTCATGGCTTAGTCCTTTGAAGATGAGTTCATTTCAGGTGTCACATTTAATCAAGATGAAGACTTATTTCCAAACCAAATACATAATGTCATGTAATCATTATTACAATATCAAAAAAGTAAATAATTTTCAATGGACACTCTGCATCATTTGGGGAATAGATATATGTACAGTAAAGGACAAAACAAGGTATAGCTATTAATGATAGAAGAAAGATAAAATAAGAAGGAATTCAGGAAGAGGAGAGGCATGGGTAGAATTTAACAGCAGTTCTCAATGGTGCTTTATGAGATTTCTATACACATTAGGAGATAATCCAGTCTAGAGCCTAGATAGGCAAGAAAAACAGAATTGCCAAAAGAAGAAAGGTACTGAGGTGGGTTTTGTAAAATTTCTTGGTGATTTTCATTACTGGTGCTGCCTTTTAGGTTGAAAAGAAGAAAAATAGGAGAGTGATAGTTTTTTCCTGTAGTTAATATTTGAAACTAATACATCCAAATCTGCATTTAAAAGCAATGGCATTGTCATGTGGCAGTAGTCTGTACATTTTGCCCACTATGTCTTAAAAGGAGAGATGAAAACTCTCCGTAAGTTTGCCTTACTTCCCCTCTCTGAAATGTTACTTTCAAAAACCTGTAATGAAAATAGTATCTAATGGAAGAGCAAACATGAATAACATAGAATTGCAGAGATTATAAAAGCTCTTAGACTTCTGTCTAGTACTGTCACTGCTGATTTATTATTAAAGCTTAAATCAATGAAGATGGAAGAAACTGGATTACCCATCAATTTCAAGCAGACAGCTGCTAAATCTCTGGTACCTCATTTAATTCCTTCACACATTCCCCTCTGTTCATAGCCCAGCTTTCCTCCAGGTGCTTCTTCCTTTGCCTGCTACTAAGCTTCTGTGCTGTGGGGTCCTGTCAGTCAGCAGCGTGAAACAAAAATTACACCACCACAAGCTGCTCATATAGACACAGTAATACCAGCAAAGCTGACTTGGGAGTTTTTAATTTCTTTATTTTAATTCTTACTATATCATTTCTATGCACATGCTTATGTGTGCGTGTACGGGCAGGGCTTACTATCCCAGCACATTGCTCAGAGTTGCTGGTATGGCTCCTTCTCAGCTAGAAGCACTTTGCCATTTAGTATTCCTTTAGCAGTAAAGCACTCTGACTCATAACAAAAATTGCACCCTGTGTCCAGTAGGCACTGGCTCAAAGTATTCCTCAAAGGTTTTTGGAGCTCACAAAGCTGCAAACACATCTTTTGAAAACATTAGTCCCTGGATGACTTTCCTAGCACAACTTGGAAGTACAGTCTTTTAAAGACCTTGTTTCTACAGGATCTAGGCAGCCTTGTTATTTAATTTATTGAGAATTTTGCACAATTTTCAGGGAATAAGGCTCAGACCTGAAAAATAATCATCTCAAACCCTGAGCCTGTGGGTTATAATTACATACAACAGATTATCTCTTTCCTTAACATGGTTAAAGAAGCCTTCCACAAAGCACATCAGAAATATTTCTATTAAGAATACATGATTTCCACTGACATCTGAAAATCCAAGCAGGTTTCTTGACCTAACGCAGAATTAACTTAGAATTAATGTAGGTGCCCCTCACAGTCAAACAAAAGAGAGTTAGTGTAAGCATCGCTGATAGCCATTCTGCTGTTTGGAGAAACAACTCCTCCTTCCTTGCTAGAGGAATATCTGCCTATTTTTTATTTGGTTAAGCCATGGCATATAGGTAGCCATGAACCTTTGGCTCTGATGTTCAGCAGTAAGAATCTGGTGGACAAAGTTTGTGGGGAAGCATATGATTTCATTTAAGTGCATTAATTCTTCTAACACCAGATTTTGTGAAGTTTGTCACTGTTGTCTTAACTGCATCATCCTGGGAATAGCCAGCACTCGACCACTCCTTTGCATAGATACAAGAAATTTTAAAAATACATCTCTGCTTCAAAAAAATCCAGATTTTGAAGCCAGAAAGGAGGACTGGGCAGGAAAACTGAGGTGTTCATTAGTTGATCAACAATACAAGATATAGAAGCTTTCAGATCCTAATCCATGAGGGGATGTTTGCATCTGGCCCCATAATGGAGCCCATGCCTGACTCCATGCATGTGCAAGGGGAGGTAAGTGCCTCAGGGGGATTTGCAAAAATCACTGTTTGGGGAGCTGCCTAAGCCAACCAAATAGGAAAAGCTGAAGCAGTTCATCCTAAATCTTAGATCTCTCAGGGGTTTAAGTGCCTTCTGGTGAGTGAAGTACCCAGGTGCGTCCCTCCACTCTCAGCCCATAGCCCACAATCTCCTTTTGAAGGCAGGTGCCAAATTTTTCTTTCAGACCCTGAGCAGCAGTCAGCAGCTCAAGCACCATCTTACTCAGGCTACTGAAGAGGGGTCTAATTCCTTCCTTTAGCAAAGGACATTGAAGAGTGCATTTCCTACCTACTAGGCATGCCAGACCCAGCAAGCTACAGGCATCAGCTGGCAGGAGGTGGGTGGGAGCTAGCACAGGTCACAGCAGACACAAGGAGGCCTGGGCAGGAGGAAAGCCACAAGAAACCTTGCCTAAAAGCTTGCAAGGTGTCAGCAGGTGAAGGGAGCCTCAGGTCCACTAAGTGCAGCACTCAGGTGCACTAAGGAAGGTTTGTGCACCAGGACCAAGCAGCATTTGAGGACTTCAGTGGCCTGCCAGCTCAGGCAACAGCTAATCAGTCTCTGATCAGGGATATGGATTTTGATTATGGACTGAAGTGCTTTAATTTCCCCCTCCAGTCCTACTTCCTTGTGTGTTTCCAGGCCCATGTCTGCCTTGGCTGGTGGCCCCCTTTCATCCTGTTTACCAGCTGGGTAGTAACAGATTTATCAGCCTGTCCTCCATCCTGGCTGCTGTGCTGATGAAATGCAAGTACCAGCTCCCACCGCAGACATTTTATAATAGTTAGACAGAAGAGCTGAGCAGTGACCAGCTTTATAGACCATGTTTTTGCTAGTCCCACAGTTACCAGTAATCACGGATCCATATGGCTGCACTGAACATTTCATATTGTTTCTCAGAGTAGAGTTGAGAGACTTAAGTGAGTAATCAACAGTATTTGCTGTGCAGTACTTGGCTTTGCTTTCCTTTGCCCTTGGTTGTGTTATTCCAAGGTGACAGATATAGTAATTTAAACTCCTTTAAACCATACATTGGGTTGCATATTGGGAATTATTTCTGCCTCATGGCATCTCTGGAGTTTAAATTACTGTAAATTTTCATGGATCCAGGGTAAGGGTGGGGTGGGTGGGGTGGTGGTGGGGTGTGTGTGCATGTGTTTGAGAAGTATTCTTTTTCTTTACTGTGCTTTTGAGAGATGTGGCAAATGTTTGTTATAAGTATTCAATGAATCAAACCTACAGGGAGTATTTCACAACTAAGGTTGAAAATTTTTTTGGTGGTGTCATGCTACCCTTATTTCTGCACTTGCCAAGTGGAGAGAGTGGCATCTGTGTAGGCCTGCACATGTTACATATTAACAAGTAACAATGATTTCAGTCTGACTCTCTGCCCACTGACTAGTCAAATGGTTATGTGTTGAAATGGACTTCAGTAAGAAGCATTTCTTACCTGCTGCACAAGAGGAGAAGACAGAAGGTCTTTATGGGCAGATCTGTCTGGCATGACACATGGATGTGTGTGTGCAGTTCAGCCACAGTGGCACTGTAGAGGAGTATGCTAGAGTTTTTGGTGCTGATTGCACCAAAGTGCCACATTACGAAGAGAAGTACACTGGTAAATCCACTGTCAACTATCTAGCAACTTCCAACTTCATGTCTGCCCATAGATACTACCCAGAGAACAAAGGGTCTTTTATAAAAATTAAAAGCCCAGCTTTGAAACCATTTTAACAAAATGAGTGTTTAGTTGTGGTTATTGTCATCTTAGTATTTATCATGAAAAAGAGCATACAAAATAAAATTTACCCATTTAGGAAATATGATTGTCAGGTAATATTTGCTTGATTTTTGTGAATGGAACGGTGTCAGATCATGACTTAAGATCAGCACATCCTAAAAAATATGATGATATCTGCAATATGTTATAATAAAATAGGAAAATAATTATTGCTAAATAATTTTAAAACATCCTCCTGAGTTCTGTCTGGGTGGAGTAGCCTAGTATACTTAACCTTCTACGGCAAGATTATTTCTTCCACTGAGCAAAGGTAGGAAAAGTATGCAAAGGGCAGAAATCTTTTTAATGGCAAATATCCTTCCAATAAAAATTGTATGAGAGACAGGAGTTTTTTTCAAGAAAAATATTTTATGGACATTTGTTATTGTTTTCCTATCTCCCTTGGACTGGGACTTTGGGGTTCCAAGGAGCTGCGCAGTTAGAACACAGCAAATAAAAATAAGGGAGGGAGAAGCAACTCTTTCTCTCAAAAGGCTCAACAAAGCACAGTGAATAGAAATATTGTAAGTGGTAACAATGCACCTCCAAAATGGACCCTCCAAAGCCTTTTGCTTTTTTATGTATATATATTAAAAAAACAGTCATGAAGCAGCATGAGGACAAGAGGCGAAGAAAACACATTTTTTATGCCATCAAAGTGAGAAGAGGATCAGATATGCTATGCCATGCCACTTTCAGAAAGAGACAAACAAGCAAATTTTATGGCAAGAAGGCAATGTGTAAGGCCACAGGATTGCAACAGGAGTCACAGAGAACAGTAAATTGTTTCAAGTTAAGATCAGGCCAAGTACTTCAGAGTCCTGCACAGATTTCTTGCTTTATAGTTCAAGAACTCCCTGGATTGTTAAAGTAAACATTGTCTGGGTTGCAAAGCTAGGGTACGATCACTATGAAGGGGCACATGAAATAAAGTTTATCTATAACAAAATTACTTCAGCCAAAGAATCTGTGCATCCAGAATTAGACTCTTGTTCCTAATGAGATTTCACGCTCTTGATGCCTTGTTAGGGGTTAATGGCTCCCATCTAGATCACTGTAAAGCATTTAATCAGTATGTGTGCAGTGCTAAAGAAAGGAGGGAAGAGGAGGGGAAATACAGTTCTAACCTCAAGAGAAGTCCCTGCTTCATCACTGATAATAAAGAGGCTAAAACTTTTCCCTGGCTCCTCAGGTTTGGGACTGAGCATAGCTTAGCTAGTCTGAAAAGTCAAGCCTACACAAATATGCATCTGTAGACACCTGTATTGCTTTACGTAATGTTTAATCTAATAAAAAAAATAAGTGACCTTCCCTGCGACTTCTGTAACAATCAGTCATTTTCATTACCAAGAGAACTTTTATAGTCAGCATTTTCCTTTCTATTGCCGCTTTGAAAGTATTTAATAAAAATACATACTTTGTGTCTTGCAGATGTTAAGGAATGGGATTTTTGCATGCACATCTAAGCTTTCCTAAAGGCATAGAGATCTACTAATTCACACACTGCTGTCCTTCAAAGCAGTCTTCCCAGACACATGAAAGAAAACCCTAAGCCAGGCTGTATTAGAATAAAATATATATAGCCGGAGTTGATCTTTTGTGTCTCTTTAGGACCCAATGCACCTTCACAAAGAATATATTTTATTTTTTCTTTTAATACAATATATTGATTAATTAAATGAGGAACCAAGAATTCTATGAGCAGTAAAACTGGTAGATGTCCTTCAGAATAAGACTTTCTGCCACTTCTGAGTATTTGGGTGAAGATTCAGAATACATTTGATTTTATTAATTGCCACCAAAAGGGTCAGTCTTCTTCACTCACTTTTGTCTACTCCAATACATTTGACAGGATGGAGCATTTCACTGATTAATAAGCTTAACACCTAACTGTGCAGATTATTCACTTGTCATTTAGAGTCAATTGCTAGCGTGTGGCTCATTCACAAAGCTGTAGCTGGCTGAACCAAGAGGTAGTGAAATGGAAATATTGTACACTTTCACCAGTGAGTATAATTCATAGCAACACTGCTAGAGGCACTGCTTTGGATTAAAGTAGTAAAAAGCTGTGATATGCTTTGCAAACCTTAGTAACATGCAAACAATTGTACCATGAAAATTTGGGAGGCTTCTACTGCACACAGCCAGCACAACCTATCTCAGGGCAGAGTAAGGCCAAGAGTGATGAGTGAGAGTGACAGCTGAGAAGGGAGGTTTCCACAAAAAGCTTGTAGTTCCCCATCCACACTTCTGCAATGAGTAATCACCATGGTTCATTACCAACACCCTGAGGTTCAGTCCACTGGATCGAGCACTTCAGCCCTTCAGCACCTCCGGTTGTTTGTCTTTGCATTTATTTTGGGGTAGGGGACTGGCATAGGGGACTGGCAGTAGATGTGAAGTGGTTTCGCCATAACAATCCCCAAACTAACAATGCCCCCAGGAGATGGTCGGTTGGCTGTAAAAACACTTCCGTGGCAACCAGCCTCGATGCCAGTGGGCTGCATGCAGAAAACCTGCTAGAGTTAGATCTGGTAAGGCAGATTCCTTGGACAGTGTCAGTGCTTGTGCCCCACAGTGAGCTCCTGCAGTGCCCGGTAGCACCACGGCTTCAGAGAAGCAGCCCTCAGTCCAGTTCCCACGTTGAACAAACAATCTGCGCTTGGACTTTTCAGCCGCCGGTCCTGGGCTCCACGCCAGGAGGGCGATTACGTGCCGATAAGCGGGGAGGCAGCTCTAGGCTTTGATCGCTTTGTGTGTTCCACATTATCAGGTCCGGGTTTATGTGCCTCGTACAGCCAATCACTGAATGGGGAGTTAGTGGCAGCCGCTTAAGTGTCTCCATCAAAGCTGCCTGCCACCAAGACTGTAGGCAAACTGCCCAAAAGAGAGCACTGGGCAGAGGATTCAAGCGCATGGTGTATGGCAGAGAACAGGAAAATGTATTCAAAGGGAGGTATTTGTTAAATCCTACCTATAATTAATTCTAATCCCATAATTGAAGTCGCATGCTTTTCTGCAAACATTCCCCCACGTTGGTCCTTCCTCCCCACTCTGAGGTCAGACACTGCTTAGTGCAAACAAGTACATCCCACCACGCAAGACAGCAGCATCCCCAGGGACTGCGGTCACCCAGCCAACAATGCCCAGCATGCTGATCCTTGTCACGGCTCCCCACGGTCTGACTGCAAGTGGCTTTCAGGCATTTTCCAGCAAACAGCTTCTGGGCCAGATCTTCAAAGACACGCAAGAGACTAACTCCCCTGGAAATCAATTACTAGTGCCAGGCATCTGAATACCATCATAAATCGTGAGTTTTGTGTTGGGTCGGCAGATCCCTGTGCCTGGGAGTTAGGGGTTGTGGAGATGCCAATCTAATCATGCCCAGATTTGCAGAGAAGGAAGGAGATGCCTACCCAGGCCCGTGTAGGTAGGCTTGCAGCAGACCGGGCACGAGGAGAAGACTAAAGGCAATATAATTATGTCTGCATGGCCCAATTTCTCCTCCTCATCATGGCTGCTTCCAGCCTCAGGATGTGTGTTTTCACATATGTGCACACATGAATACCTGCACACAGACAATTATTTTCATATATATGTAGATTCAGGCACACATGCGAATATACACTGTTTGGAAGTAAGAAATGGGGAAAGTCCAAGGGTGCCATTTTCATCCAGAGAGGTGTGTGACCATGCAGACTGAGCACTTGCACTAATGTATTTGCAAAAAGATTGGAGCAGAAGCAGCTGCTTTGTCTTTGGATTAACAGCGATCTCCCCAGGCATTGCAAGAAAAGATAGTATAATTACCACTGAAGCCAAAGATAGCATATAGATGATTATCAGTTTTTAAGATTAAGCCATTTATTTAGATGTTTTCACACTTCTCTAAGAAAGCAACTCTAGGCACCATTCTGAATTTAAAAAAAAATATAGTTGTGCACCACATGTTGAATATTCCCCATTAGCAACAGGTTTATGCATGTGTGCATTTTAAAATGTTTATTATGACAATCCTTGTTATGACTGTCTTAGATTTAGTAAATACCACATGATAATCAGACACAGTTGTTAGACCTTGAGCAAAATATGATTTAATTTAATTTTAACATATTGAATAATAGCTGTTTCTTGGTAAACTAAACTGAACACAGACACTCAGCACTACTTAGTTTCCTTGGAGGGGACAGTGAAAAGGAGGGAGGGAAAAGAAAAAAAACAAACAACCCCAATCTCTGTGGGAAAGTTGCATGAGAGGCAAGGCAGGATTACATTTACCATAAATCCTGCTTTCCTCCCTACTGAATACATGGGCACTTACAGACCCTTTAGCAAGGTAAACTCTTCACCTACTCAAGAAACAGGTATTGCCTTCAATGAAGCCGTAGGGACTGTTAAAAGTAAAATCATGTGGGACCCCAAAACAGCTTGGGCTGAAGTCAAGCACGGAGCAACTGTCTCAGCATAGCTAAGCCCTCGCAGAGAGGCTGTGCTCTCCTTTACCATCCTCCTGCTCTTTACTGCTGAAAATAAGATTAAATCAGCGTAGCTAGTCTTAATTTGTGTTATGAAACTGGTTAGCTTTCGGAGGAAATTTGTGCAAAGTTGCATTTGGTTGCCTTTACTCCCTGTTTTTATGTGGAGTACGATGGAACTTTCAAAAAGAACCCCCCCCAACTGTGTTTAATTTGTTTGATTGCAAATATAAAAACATCTGTCCAAATTACACAAAACCTTGTTTGGCACAGAAAGGCAGAAGAGTGCTTTATCAAGTGGTAATGTGTGCGTTAAGTGGCACCCTAAGCTCTGAGCAGATCCAGAATTGTTCGGCAAGCAGAAGGTTGCTGTTTTTTCCTGCCCTGAAAACATGAGTTCCCACAAAAATTCAGTCTCTGTGCAGTACAAGGTATCCTCAGATCCTTTCAGAAAGCATGCACTGACTGACAAGTTAGACCTCAAAGGAGTTTAATGATCCAGAGGTTAATGTAAGCAGAGATTAAACTTTGAAACAGTGTCTTTGAAAACTGTGGACAACAACATGCTGGGAAGAGCACTGCTCAAGTCACCTATGCATTACAGCACTGCTGCTGAGAATAACCAACATTTGCTTGACTTTTCACATATAAGCACATAGTCCCCACTTGAAGCCACGCCAGCTATTCACTGGTGTTGAGCAACTAGAGGAACTAAGGCCTTGAGCTGCTCTTCTCATTTTGTGCTAGAATTTCTTAGAAGCAAGGTAGCTGGCTAACAGGATTCATTTACAAATGCCCCCCAAAATTATATGCCCAGAGTGATTAATGGTTTTCAGGTGTTGGGGACCTTAGCAAAAATATGTGTAGGAGGTGGGGCATGTGCACATGATTGCATGTATAACATAGCAGTTTAAGGGAACCATGTGATACAGAACAGGAATGCTATAGGTTATTTGTTACCAAAGTAACACTAAAAATGAAAACGGGAAAAAAAAAGCTATTGCCCTGTGAAGACTTTGTAGCTTTCTCTTACAAGTCTTTCTTTGATGACACATGAGCTGCCATGTAGCTCTGCCTGCAAGCTGGGGGAAAGCCAGGGAACTCCCCATGGAGGACTACTGTGTATCCAACCCACCAGCTCGCTGCAACACAGTGGTGTTACTCCTGATGCATAGTAACATGTTATTTGCCATTTCCATTGCATTATGCTGCCCCTGCATGTCTTTATATGACAATGAGAGACTTCAGTGAGGGTTATAATGTTCCCATGGGACTGGACCCTCCCCCCGCGAGCAGAGACAACCCTGCATATGCCATTGTAGGTACTTGGCAATACAGTCAAAGTTACTCCAAAAATAGCCGTGTTCCTAACCACTTTTGATCTTGAGTCAAAGACATCCTAGAAATTTTAGCTTTTTAGCATCAAATATTTTTTAGTAGTCCTCTTCTGGGCACAAAATCTCCAGAGTCATTAGGATTTTTATTTTGCAAGTTTTGCAGCAGGCATTTTCCATGTGGAAAGCTGAGTGTTAGCAAGACCATCCCCTCAGCACTGACGTGCGGAATTAGACTCTATAACTCGAAAGTTATAAAGTAGGTATGTTTATTGCGCGCAGATGCACGGGGGATCGCTCCTCCACAAGCGTGCATGCCCGAAGTGACAAACCATCCCACATTTATACAATAAAACAAATGAATATTCAATTAACGCCTGTACATATTTGTTACGTAAACCCACTTACTCTCGTTTTGTATGTTAATTAGCTTATCAGTCCTTTGCCTGGAATGTGGTGGTCTTGCAGGTTTGTAGGTGATTCATGTTCTTGTGACCATCCAATCTTCTTCAGCAAGGAGACTTAGCACTCTCTCCCTCTGGACAGCATTGGAATATCTCTCATCCTTTTCTCATTCTTTTTTAAAATAGTCCCTTTGTTAGAGGAAGAAGGGCAGGCGTCTCCTCAGAACTGTAGGCGTCTCCTCAAGGCTGTGTGCCTATGTGACCAGACACCGCACCCATGACTAGTCACCATACCCACATTCCTTGAGCAGACATATACAATCACAATCGATGTCCATTGTCCCCATTTCACACTATTTCTCCATATCAGCACAGTAGGGAACAGGTCGCTGCAGCTTTAGGCATCCTCCTGTGGAGGGGACCCCAGGGCAGAAGGGTTCAGGTCACTGAGGTCTACTCATGCCTTATGCCTGTTCAGGAAACACAGCAGTTCGAAAGCAACACGTGATAAAAGCTCATAGGCCTAGTCTCTGGGCGAGTAACTTAGATTCTGAGACATGGGTAAATTTCAGTTAGCCCCAAATTTGGTTGCAGAGTGATTACTTCCCTGTAAGAACTGATAAATCAAGGTCTGGTTTCCACCCTTTGCAAGACCACCTATGATTTCAAGTCCCATATGGATGGGCATCACTCTTTCCATACATTCTTTACACAATTAGGCTAAACCAGCCATTATTTCTTCACATCAATTTAAGAATTAGGACTGCTGGTACATTTTGTTTTGTCTTCAGTTTCTACTGACAAATGCAAATAGCCAAGGAAGGTCCTTCCTAGTTTTCTCAGGAGAACAGCTCTACCAAAAAGGTTATTGAGAAACGTTCTCACTTGAGCTTTGCCTGTGTTTTTTCAGGGACTCTTTCACCCACAGAGCTAACCACATGCATTCACACACAAGCAGCTGAACACTGTGGTTTAGGATAATGTTCCTTTACCCTCAAGTGGCTTGCCCCACCCAAGGTAAAGCAGAATGTTTATTGTCTCTTAATCTGAATGACTGGTACAAAATGACTTGTACATATGAAGGCACTGTTACTTCGCTTCCATCTTCCCTCAGACATTCAAACAGTTAAGGTAAAACTTTGCTTTCTTTAAGCCTTTGCCTTCTCTAAAGGTGCATGCATGCACTGATTTACCTGCCATAAATAGCAGACACATTCCCATTGCTTTCTGACAGAAACCCAGGAAAATCCCATTCCAAAGCCAGTTTATTGCTCCGCTAACAGACACCTTTGAAAGCACATCGGATCACATTACATGAATGTATGTGGAGATGATGCCTAAATTGCTGGGATTTGAGTGAAGGGTGTGAGGTCTTACACTTTGGCTGCATCTTCAGCATAGATTTTTCTCCTCTTCATTCTGGTATTTTCCTTAGGTCCTGTCATCGCTGGGAAAATCTGCTTTCACTATTAATAAGCTCTGGAGGACCTGTTCAACATTTAGAATCCATATGCTTCTTTTAAAAACCAAGAGCAAAATTTTCAGTAGCTTTTAGGCATTCAAAGATACTGGTAGCTTTCTAGTAAGGTCTTCAAACAACAAGAGCTGTGCACTCTGGCATTCAGAAACAAGCTGCAGGGCAGCAAAAACGACCTTCGATTTCTGTCAGTACACAAAAACCTTTCAGAGAAGCTAAGTAGGATGAGACAGGCAACAAGCTGAAACACTGAAGGACTCTTCCAAGCATCCCTCACGCTTCGGGGCAGGTTTGCCTCATAGTGACGGTATCTGATAGTAATAACCCATCCAGACCTACTGCTGGGATGCAGTGAGCAGTAGGAGTCACACACAACTCTACCACATTTCTCATCAGGACTAATTTTGTCTGATCCTTCCTTTGGGACCAGGGGGAGAGACAAGCTGTATGGATGGCACCGAACACAGGCCGCTTCCCAGGTATCTGTGGCAGATCCCAAGACCCAGACAGCTCACATGAGGCCACGAGGGAGGCTCTCACCTCCTCCCACAAAGATGTTGGCCAAGTCCCCCATGTAGCTCGAGGTTGTACAGTAAATAAACCTCCACCTTCCACCTCAGCTAGTTACAGGCACTAGCCCCAGCCAAAATCGATAGATGAGAAGCAATTTGTCTTTTCCAGGCCACACTGTTTTGGTTATGATAGGTCAAAAAACACTAAAGGGAACACAGATGTAGTGACACCACCTCATTTCCTGGAGCCTTCCTATCTCTAGAAGTCTTACCTGATCTCCCTCAAAGTTTACACACACACACAAAAAAACCCATGGTGTGTGCTGCATAGTCACGCCTGTTAAACCGCAGGTGCATTGCATGGCACTTGGCAGGGCCGAGGGAGCTTGGCACAAGTAGCAGGAGATTGAGTTCAGCCTGCAGGCAGGCTGCTGTCTCCCTCTAGGAAATTTTTTTCAATTATTTCAAATAGCTCCCACTCACACACAAAGCCCACGTTTTGTAACAAAAACAAGGAGGAAGATCAGATCCAAAGGAATTTTACCTATTTCCCTCTCAATTTATTCCACTGAAGTTCTCTTTAAAAAACAAAACAAAACAAAAAAACCCCCACCAAAACCAAAAACAAAACCTGGCCACCAGAAAAACAAAGTGGCCAAGAAACTAATTAATAAACTCACTCTTCAAAATCCACCCTGCCCTTCATACTTGTACGTTTCAACAACAGTCCTAAATCATGCAATATCTTCTAATATTTTTTAAAAGGTGTCACTACATTTCTCTCTTCATACAGGCCATGCTTTTCACTGGGGAGAGATGCACAGAATACTGCAAATTTTCCAGTAGCTGGGATTTTCTCTGCAAAGGCAGGTGTTACCTTACTCTGCTAGAGAAAGCCAAAGCTGCAGCCAGTAACTTGTTACAGAACAGAAAGGCCAACAGAGACAAGAGTGGGGATACACACACGCACACGCGTGCGCGCACACACACACAGAGGTTGTTTAGGGTCCATGTACCCAGATTAAGCTGTAGCAGGTTAATAAATTACCATGTCCCAGCAGAGCCACAGTAGCTGATCACACACAGGCTGTCCTCACAGTCCAGTGCCACTGAGCTTTAAGCAGTAATACCGCATCCTAAGGCCCTAATCCTTTAGCTCACAGCAAAGCAGCCAGTCGTGGGCTAAAAGCCACATTAAACTTGCTGGATATGAAGCGTTCGCTGAAATGCTTTGCTGAACAAGGATGAGTGACTGTGCTTGTCCTTTAGCTACACTTAAAAACTCCTGTACATCTTGGCTTTGGTTTTCTTTGCCACATGGCAGCTGGTTGCATCCAAGACCTTAAATTCCTGGGACAGAAAGTGACTGCAGAAACGCAGCTGTGCAACATATGCTCCATCTAGTGTTTATTCACTAGTATTCCATTTTCTTAAACGGTTTGTTTTGCTGTTAACACATAGTTCCATCTTTTTTGTAGTTCATTTGTCTGTTTAGGATCATTATGGAAAATATCAACCTCCCGCTGGTTGTTTCAACTCGCAATTTTGATTTAGTCTCCACTTACACCTTCAGATAATACACTAATTTCCATTGAGAGATTAGATTTCAGACAGCAAAATAGAGAAATGTTTTGAAAAGAGCAGTGAGCGTTTCTCCAGGTGCTTTGCTAAAGCAAAGTGCATGGAGAACTTCAAGTAGGAGTAAACCATAACAACTAAATGACACCCAACATTATCACCTGGTCAATAACCTTCATGTCAGCACAGACCAGCCAGGGAAGCAGATTCTCTGGAACGGCCCATGCCAGCCGCCCGCTGCTCAAGCTGAGCGGTACAGTGGCACGTGAGGAAAACGTGTGTCACGACGCTGGGGTGTGACACCTGTGGTGCCGCTGACCCTTGAGCCTGGCAAGTTTCACAGCTGCCTGCAGCCCATGCACACCCTCTGCCCACGGGTCCCTCTGAGTGCAAAGTCCCACCCTCCCAAATTATTTTGAGACCTATTTTGGATGCTATGCAGCATTAGAGGAGGCAAGCAGAGCTGCTTGCTGCCCCCTTCTCTAGAAATGCATTTCCTCCCCCAACCCCACCTACCTACCTCTCACATGTCCCTGTGGCTCTGAGTGGCAAAAGAGTGCCAGGAGGCAGGAGTTGCCTACCAGGCTTGGCTGTAGGACAAACTGCAAAATACCTGAACACAGGGAGAGTCCCCTTGTTACCTCCGACTGCCCCCAAATCTGCATTCATTTAGGGAGTTCCCAGTTCTTGGGACAAGATGACCCAAGCCTATATTTTGATAAGGAAGAAAAACCAACCCTGTTCTGTTGTGTTAGCAGGGCTGCTGAGGCACTGGGATGGGCTGCCTCGGGAGGGGACAGGGCCTGCAGCAGGGGAGGCCTTTAGAAAATGGTTGAACATCTCTGGAACAAGACTTGGATTAGCTGATAATGCTGGAGGCAGTGATGGCCCTGACACTCTCTAGGTGGCCCAGTTCTTCTAGGTGAGCGGATCAGAGCCCAGCTTAGGAGCAGAGTTGGCAAAGAGCTGCTACAGAAATGGAGAGTCCCTCGACTCTGCAGCCATGGGGCACAATCCTCAGCACAGATTTAAGGTGCAGAGGCTGAGCTTTCATTGCTATGGTGTTGATAATTTAGCTTCCTTGGGCAGAAAGCCTTTAAGAGCTCCCCACATGCTCCTGCCTGCTCTCTCCCCTGTGCTGGAGCTTGCAGCAGAGCTCTCCAAACCTTGTGTTGTGGCACTGACACAAGCAAGAAAGTGGCAAATTGCAGCTCCAGGATGGGAGGGAGCAGGTCCCTGTATGGAGAAACTGCAGAGGCCATTGCCCAGGGTGTGCGAAGTAGTGTAAAACTAAATGTGTATAAGGACATTTGCTATAATAGTACTATTTAAAGAGCTGCTAATAAACCAGATACAGCCCTGCTGCAGGATGTCCTCCAGGGCAACACACAAATGAGAACCAGTTTGCTGCAGAAAATGAGACCAGGTCTGCCCTGATGGGAAACACACAACGTGAAAATACATTTTCTACCAACTGTGGGGTTTGTTGTATTTTTTGCAGGTGATGGCTGTGCTGCTCTTCCCTGTGCAGCTGCTGGCAGTGGCTCTCACCATTTACCTAGAGCTGGTGAGGTCTGCTCAAGGTGGTGTCTACTATGGGATCAAGCAGTTGCCACCCCAGGTGCCCCAGTACCAACCCCTCGGACAACAAGTACCTCACATGCCCCTCGGCAAAGAAGGCATCCCAATGCAGCACATGGGCAAGGAGGTGCCCCACATGCAGTATGGGAAAGAGTACCCCCATCTGCCTCAGTACATGAAGGAGGTCCCGCAGATGCCTCTGCTTGGCAAGGACATGGCTCCCAAGAAAGAGAAAGGTAGGTTTGGCATGTCCCTCACCACCCCTACATGGACCCACCTGGTGCCCCACAGCACTGTTTGCCGGGGGGGGACTGGAGATGGGGAGCAGGCTGCTGCAGGCTGGGCATAACACCCATGTGCCCGAAGGACTGGCCAGGCTGGTACCTGGCCACAGGTGGACAAAATAGGCTCATGTGAGCTGTAGGGCAGCCCAGGGTCACCAGGGCAAGGCCACAGTCATCCCCTGGGCCGCAGCACGGCCTCTGTGCAGCCCTACCTGTGACGAGCCTCCAGCACCCGGGGCTGGCCCCAGGTTTGTTTGGGTGCTTGTTCCAGGCTAGGAGAAACCTCATAATCCCAACTGCATGCAGAAAACCCTCTGATGGAGTCTCAAATGGTGGCCCAGGTAGATGAGCCAGGGTCCTGCCCAGAGGTGCTCCCACTCTCACTGCAGTGACTGGACATGAAAAAAGAGCTGAGCCCCAAGATATGAATTTACAGGAATATCACCATTTTGTCCAGACCCTGAGAGTTAAAGGTTTGCAGATAAAAACATAGAATTGCTCTTCTGACTCTGCAATACTCTTTTTGTACATTATTTATGGGCATAATAGAGGCACTGAAGGTACGGGGCATTACTGCACAAGTCCGCACATACAAGCAGTTTCAGTATGCAGTCAAGAAAATATGGACAATATTAGGATATTCAAGAAAACAACAAAAAAATGTCCAAAAACCAAAGCGTAACCAGGAACACCCAGTGTCATAAAATACTTGTGGGGACAGTGAGTGTCTGTGCGACTTCAGGCAAGCTGGTTAACTGTTTGTCTTATTGAGGGTTCAGCATAACCACAGGCTCCACTGGCTTCAGAGGGAAATGGAAGATTTCAGGGCCTACATTTGGAGTGTCTGAACAAGCACAACTGCTTTTACTACAGCCAACCTGTCTAGCAAGCAAAGGTTTTCTACATGCGTAAAACAGATAGATGTGCAGAGAAGGAGGGTTCCTGCCTCCTAAAGAACAGTTAATTCTTTTGCCCTGAAACCATATCTCTCCCCCGTCTCCCAAACCTCTCACTTCTCTTTCCATTTTAGAGCTGTAGAGAAGCAGATTTGCCACTTAACACAAAGCACCTGCAACTTGAAAAGCAACCACCCCCGGGCACAACCACTCTCATGCGGCAACTCCCTCACCCTGACCTGCAATGCTAAGTGGTCACATACATGAAAATGTGGGTTTGGACAATAAAAACATTTTTGTGAAGTGTTTAGAAGAGCTCTAACTAGACATGGCTATGCCAAAAACCTGTGGGAGCTTAGCAACACTGGGTAAGGCTGTAGGTTTCCAGTAACGATGGGAACCAAAGCCTTGGTGAAAATGCCATCACATCTGTGTACAAACTTCTTATTGAGCCAATCATTAATTGATCTTGCTAGTGCAAGCCCCTCCAACAAAAGCACTTTTATACCAGAACTCCTCCTACAGCACAAAGCAGCTTCTGTTTCCTGCAAAAACTCTTAAAAGTAGATTACTCTACAGCAATATGGGACAAAAAGCAGATTTTGCTGGTTGATTGTATAGGTGGAAAACACTAGCAAAGTGCAAGTAGCTTTTGCATAGCAAAAAATAAGCAAATATGATGCAAAATAATTATTTTGTGGAAGTAGAAACATGCACACAAGTTTTGGGTACACAAAATCTTCTCCGTTCCAAACACCAGCCTGTAAGTCACAGCCACCTCTGCCTCCTGCCTGCCACATAACCGAGAGGCACCATAACAAGCACACTCTGGTCAGAACAACCTTTGTATTTCTCAAAGGATGTGGCTGCAATCACCTTTTGTCTCTCCCCCTCCTCTTTTTCTTTTTTCTTTTTCTCTTCTTCCCAACCCAGAAATGCCCATGCGTAGTCTGAGGGGCGAGCAAGGTCCCCCTGGTGAGCCTGGACCAAGAGGGCCGCCGGGGCCACCAGGATTACCGGGTCATGGTGTGCCCGGAGCCAAAGGAAAACCAGGCCCACAAGGATATCCAGGAATTGGGAAGCCAGGTTTGCCAGGGATGCCGGGGAAACCAGGGGTCATGGGCCCCCCGGGGCCAAGAGGGGAGATGGGGCCGAAGGGGGAGGTCGGGCCTATGGGGATACCCGGGCCACAAGGACCGCCGGGGCCTCACGGGCTGCCAGGCATAGGGAAAGCAGGTGCTCCGGGGCTGCAGGGACAGCCGGGGCCGAAGGGTGAGCCCGGGATGAAGGGGCCCCCGGGAGCCCCCGGCATCCCAGGGCCAAAAGGGGAGAAGGGCATCGGGATTCCGGGTCTGCCAGGACTGAAGGGCCCGCCTGGGCTACCCGGCCCCCCCCGGCCCCGTGGGACTGCCGGGGGTCGGCAAGCCGGGCATGGTCGGCTTCCCAGGCCCACAGGGACCCCTGGGCAAACCTGGGCCCCCGGGAGAGCTGGGACTGCAGGGGCCCCCGGGGGCCCCCGGGATCCAAGGCCCTCCTGGCCTGCCTGGCGTCGGCAAACCCGGCCAGGACGGCATCCCCGGCCAGCCAGGCTTCCCGGGCGGTAAAGGGGAGCAGGGCCTACCGGGCCTGCCGGGGCCCCCTGGCCTCCCTGGCGTGGGGAAGCCAGGCTTCCCTGGCCCCAAGGGTGAGCGTGGTGTGGGTGGCCTGCCTGGCCCCCTGGGGCCGAAGGGTGAGAAGGGGCACGCTGGGCCACCTGGCATGGGGGGTCCGCCAGGGGAGCCGGGTCAGCCGGGACTGCCGGGCGTCATGGGCCCCCCAGGGGCTGCTGGCTTCCCGGGACCCAAAGGAGAGGGTGGTGCCGTGGGGCCACCGGGACCTGTCGGCCCCAAGGGCGAACCCGGCCTGCAGGGCTTTCCGGGAAAGCCGGGCTTTCCTGGGGAAGTGGGGGCCCCCGGGCTGCGCGGGCTGCCAGGCCCCACTGGGCCCAAGGGGGAGGCCGGACACAAAGGCCTGCCGGGGATGCCAGGCGTCCCAGGGCTGGTGGGGCCGAAGGGTGAGCCGGGGCTCCCTGGCGCCCAGGGGCTTCAGGGCCCCTCAGGCATCCCAGGCATCGCAGGACCCAGCGGTCCCATCGGCCCCCCAGGACTGCCAGGGGCAAAGGGGGAGCCCGGCCTGCCTGGACCCCCTGGCTTCCCCGGTGTGGGCAAGCCTGGTGCCGTGGGGCTGCAGGGACCCCCAGGGAAGCCCGGGGCACTGGGTCCCCCTGGCCAGCCGGGGCTCCAGGGGCCACCCGGCCCCCCTGGGCCCCCAGGTCCCCCAGTCATCATCCCACCCACTCCGCCGGCCGTGGGACAGTACATGCCTGAGGTGGGGCCAGGGATCGATGGCGTCAAGCCCCCCTACGGCTACATGGGCAAGAAGGGCAAGGCTGGCGGTGCCATCTATGAGATGCCTGCGTTCACAGCAGAGCTCCTCACCCCCTTCCCCCGGGTTGGGGTGCCCGTGAAGTTTGACAAGCTCCTCTACAACGGCCGGCAGAACTACAACCCCCAGACAGGGATCTTCACTTGCGAAATCCCCGGTGTCTACTACTTTGCCTACCACGTCCACTGTAAAGGGGCCAGCGTCTGGGTGGCATTGTTCAAGAACAACGAGCCGCTGATGTACACCTACGATGAGTACAAGAAGGGCTTTCTGGACCAGGCTTCAGGCAGCGCCGTTGTCCAGCTGATGCATGGAGACAAGGTTTATGTTCAAATGCCATCTGAGCAGGCTGCAGGACTCTATGCCGGGCAGTACGTTCATTCATCTTTTTCAGGATACTTATTGTATCCCATGTAAAACAAAAACCAGACACACACACACACACAATCAAAACCTTTCTTCTCTGCTTCAAACTTTTATACCATGAAAGATGCATTTTATGACAGTTTTGGACCATCTTGTACAAAAAAAAAATAAATGACAAAGTTTAACATTATGCACAGCTAGTTATAAAAAAAAAAAAAAAAACCAGTGAGGTGAACATATCTAAAGATGTGTATCCGGTTCGTAAACAGTCGTTTTGCACCCAAGGGGTACATATTAGCTGTACATTATATATTTCTGTGATGCCATGCTTACTTCATTTCCTTCACAATAATTCAATACTAAGGTTCAAATCAGTGTACATCACTCGTTCCTGCTGCATATTTGACTGTTGCATTGATCATAGTTATGAGATGAAATCCAGTGACTTAAACCAGAGTAGGTCAGTCTCAAATTACATGGAAAAACTTGAGTGGCTTTGTATTTGTTTGGGTGGGTTTTTCTTTGGTTTTTTTGACTGACAAGCAAAGGTTCTCTTAGCTGGAGATCTTTATTTCCCTCCCCCCCTTTAAAAATATTCCTGCAGGTGTGCGTTCTTCCTGTACAACTTATTTATGATAGAAAAGGAGCACTGATTGTATAACTATTCCCTGCCAGGCTTCTCCAGCAGTCACTGGACCCAGAAGGTGGCTGCTGACTCCAGCAGGCACAGGGTTCACCTCCAAATGCCACAGCACTCTGAAAAGTCTCCATCTGCATTTGTGAGGTTGAAGTAGAGGTAGATCAGAGACAAAAATGATGGGCTCCGCTTTTCCTTTGTGCCACGTGATTGAGATGTTTTGGCCAACACATGGCATTACAGCAAGGTGGTATAAATCTGCTTGGATTTCTGTGTTCGTGCTAAGAACCTGCATCTGTTTGGCTTGTCAGAAGAGGCATCTATTCTGCCACTCAGCAAAAGTTAAATCAGTTTACTCTTCAATGACTAGGCAAAGCAGAAGTAGCTCTATTTGCTAATTAACTGATTTGTTGTTCGAGATCAACCAGCAAGACTGATCATGCAGATTTATCCGAGAATGTCATTTTATATAAATGCCAATTTCCAATCCTTATTTATGTGTTACCAATTCTCAAGGAGAACCTGCAGGCCTCAATCTTTCCTCTACATGAGGAAAGCAACTTCTCTGCAAGAGTTGTCTGTTCATCAATGGTGCTAATCTCAGCTCAAACGTATTCATTCGCAAAGGGCACTGTACTTTGCTGTGGTTCCCTGTGCGGTGCTGCACATCACACACTGTTATGCTAGTTGAAAGAGTTCAATACTCACCACTTCTTCAATGTCTTTAGCTAACGCTACTGCTTTTTGATTCAAAAATGAACTAGATTTTTCACGCAGAACTAAGATTGGATTTAACTGGCATTACCATTATTTAAATGCAGAGTTTAATGCAGTCTAACATTGACTAAGGACTCCAGTGATATAATGTGGTGCTTTATCTCAGAAATGTTATGGAACGGTGGCAGGGACAGACAGACAGTTTACCAGGCAGTGGTGACTTCAGTATGTTCCAGAATGTATGAAATGTCAAAAGCAAATAATTTTGTATTTAAAATTTTTGTACTGATTTGAAAAAAATATCTTATTAAATATCCTAAAAAACAACAAAACCTGTCTTCATTCAGCAGAACTGCAGGAAGGAACATTCAACCCACTGAATTCATGTATCGGACCACGAGGACTCACAGAAACCAGACAGCCTGATGTGAAAAGGGAAAAGCAAAAATAAAAGAAGAAGAAAGGAAAGGGGGGTCAGGAGAGAGATCCCCTTTTCTTTAGATCCCCTCTACTGGCAAAACCTGCCCTAAGCCACTGGCGTGCACATGCTGCCCCAGCGTCACATTTAGTGGGAGTGTGGCTGGGGAGGATGCGCAGAACAAGGGTCTCCTGCAGCAGTGGGCGCCTGCTCAGCACAAGCCAACGCAGGACTGCAGCTTGACAAGGCAGAGGGGCAGCGCGTGGGAAGCCAAGAAATCAGACATCACAGAGGCGCGCTGCAAAGGGGTTGCGCTCGCCTACAAAGTCAGAGCTGGCTGCCCAGGCTGCGAGATGCACACCACCTCCCTGGCTGTCTCTGTGATCTGAAAACAGCCTTTCTCATTCCTCCCCCTTTTTTCACCCGCAGCAAAAACCTAGTGTGAAAGCTGCACGTAATTGTCACTGATCTACATCACTATTCAACTGTGGCTCCATAGTGGGGTGTAAATTATAACTCACAGTGTGGATCCCCCCCATCTCACCTCACAGGCATTTCCTCCAAGCTGCCAAACTCCTACACAGTCAACACTAGAATAAATGCATTGCATACCTACTTGCATCAGGTAATCTCTCTCGAGATCTCTTAAGACTCCCTGAAGCCGCTGACTAAGCAGCTCCCCACTTCCCAGCTTCTCATTTTTACTGCACAAAGAGAACACCAAAACATGAGCAAAGTCTCACAATTGACATCCCTCACTTCCTATGTAAAGTCTTCTGTCATACACCATCTTCTTCATCAAATATCTTTTATTTTAGCATTCCCCTGAAAGTCCCCAATAAGACAAGCATGAAAAATTAACCATGAAAAACCTGATCTTGACCCACCAAAACTATGTCCCAGCTTTGCTTTGACTCAGCCTAGAGTAAACTCCACCTGCAGTACAGCTCAGCCTAATTATTTTCAGTTTGCTCTGTTAAGCACCAAAGTTTATTCTGAAATTCAATACTGAATCTGACAACACTGAGTGTACTTTACACACCATTAACTATGGGGCGGGGTGGGGCTGGGCATGCTCCCCCCCCCACCCCAGCACTGACACTGCAAAAAATAAGCCTGAGGACACAGTCTTTAACACAATTTATTCACAGGAATATAATCTCTTTTCATTTGTAGCATTCAAAATTTCACTTGAAACAACTGTAAGAATGTTTTCAAAATACAGCTGGCACTTTAAAGGCATATAAAACTTAAGACTAGTGGCAAATAAGATACGTATTTACCAATCCCAAAACCAGATGTTAACTTCCTACATCCTTAAAAATCAGACTCCACTTAAAAGTTAAGGTATTTATACTACCTCCCAGGGCATTGTTAAAACGGAAAATGTGACATAGGAAACAAGAGGTACCAGACACTAATTATTACTGTTTCTATACCACCACCAATACAGTCACTGAAAGTATCATTTAGTAGTATCTCTTAAGCACTCTCAGATTCCTATTCAGTGCAACAGTCTGTGACCTTCTGAGTCGTATGTTAGTGCTTCCCTTAGTTATTATAGCAGAGGGAAAAGTAATTTCCCCAACCAAAAAACAAACAAGAAAACCCCATCAGAAGTCAGAGCCAAACAGAGCTTTCAGCTGATGCATGTCATCCTGCCTGTTCTGTGCATACTGTGGTACCTTAGAGCCGGGTCTTTCTGGTGGTGCAGCATTTTGAAAGGGGCAGCAGATAAAAATGCAGGAGCACCTTTGCTGTAAGATGCTGCTGTCTTGAAATTCACCAGGCTGCTGGAGAACAGGACAGGGGAAGAAGGGATAAGATCACCTGACTTTGCAATTGATACAGGAAAAATATTGACTGGAGACACTGGTTACCTATATAGTTACACCATTACCAGACATGGAAATAAAGCTGGCAGCACCCTGGGATTCAAAATCGGCAGCTTCACTACTGCTGTGATTAAAAAAATTGGGTAGCTTTTAAAGGGAAGTTTAAGTGTAGATTTCACTTTCAGGAATGGCAGAAAATCTTAATAGCAGCTCACTCTCAGAAAAGAGATCTAAGTATCTGGACTTTGCATTATTGCTTTTTTCAGAAAGTCCCAAGGCAAGTCTTTGGTATTGCAAAACACCTGTGAAAATGTGTGCCCAGACAGAATGGACACCAATCTGTGGGCTGATCACTGAAAATCATACTACCTGCAGGTATTCTTGGCTGCATGAAGTTAGTGTAAAAGCAATACCGGTCCTTAAAGCAGAGAACTGGAAATGACTGTGTGAAGCAAGTGATGAAGCAGAATCCTACTAAAACATTGAGGGGGGTGGGGGAGGGAATGAATCACTTGGGTCGCTGCTTATTATTGAAGAGAAAAGCGATGGACCTGCAAGCCATGCTTTCAAGAAAAAAAACCAAAAAAACCAAAACAAGTAGTGCCCAAGGTTCAGCCCTTGGCTCGGTCCCAAGTGAACAGGTCAGCTCTAAATGTTACTCAGTCACCCTGGGACAGTAACCTTGGCATATACGGACTTAACATCCCTGCAGAAGCACATAGGTGGTGGGAAAATGCCCCTGAGAATACCACTTAATTTCAGAAACAAGTCAGCCATCAGGGAAGCTTATTAAGAAGAAATAAAAACGTGCAGCCAATAGGTATAAATGCTTGTAGATAGCATATTAAATGCACTAAGAATACCAAACATGTTATATAGATTAAAAAAATATCTTGGGGATCTTAGAGAGACTAAAAAAGCTGATGTGGTAGGAAAAAAAAAGAAAAAAAGAAAACAAAGGAGTCCATTTTAAGTAAAAGGACTTCAGGGGGCATAATTTATTTCCTGTGAAACCCTTTTTCCAATTATTTTGTTTAGATTCTAACCGTAGCAGAATAAACCGACTCCCCCCTCCCCCCAGTAAAAGCAGAAAACCTCCTAGGAAAATTAGAAAGAATCAGTTTAGGTTAGTGGGAAGAGTATATCTGGAGAGGAAATAAAGCAGAGAAAATAACTACATCCTCTAAAGCAGAGCTCCCTATTGACCTCCTGCCACCAAGGACAGGGGTGGAGAAGCAGAGGGAAGCAGCCTGCACCATTCACAAGAACCAGGCACTGTGAGGACAGGGCAAATTCAACGGATTTCCTGGAAAAAAAGTCCTCATGGCCAGCACATTGTGACATGTTACAGGGATGCAGCCGGACCTGTAGTGGCAGCCCATGGCAGAGCCGGGGGGCTGGGGCTGGGAGCTACCACAGAGTTCCGAGGGGGAAGCAGCAGCCCTCCACTTCTGCCTGGCTCTGCTCTCAACAGAGTCTGAGATCTACCAAGCACTTAGACACAAAGAAAGCTCGGCTGACACGGCGACCTGTGCGGAAAGCCTTATCTCAGCTTTTTTTTCACGTGGAATTACTATTGTCAGTAGTTTAAATCACTGCAGGTCTGGGGCTGCAGAATCACGAACAAACCTTTTTAATCAACAGAAACAATGAGAAATATATGCTGGTAGAAACAAAGACAGTAGTGTCGCTGTTTACTGACGCAAAACCCCACCTGTCCAAATTCAGATTTTTAAGCAAAGGCCTCAGAAATGTACATGGTTAAAAAAAACAAACAAACAAACAAAAACACAGAAAAAGATAAAAAAGGAAGCACAAATAACTGAGTCAGAGCCCTTTCTGCCACCTGGTGAAGAAATTGTGGTTTCCTCCATTTCCACCACCAGAGCCACCTGCTCTGGTGCCCCAGGACTCCCCTTCCCCCCCAGTCGTCGCCCCAGCACCCGCCAGCCACCCCGTGCACCACTGGACAAGGGGCCACCCCCTGAGCATCACCTGTGGCAGCCAGGCCCAAGGGACACGCGTCCAGCTGGCAGGACACCGTGGCACAGCCTGTCTCTTGCTAGAGACACATTGGGGTCCTTCCCCACCCCCTGCCATAGATTTTTATGACATCCGGAATTATTCCAGGTATGTCCAATCTGCTTGGAACAGACCAAGGCTCAGGAGTTACTAGGTGAAGACCCAAGCTTCCTCCCCTTCAGCTGTGGCTCCCCCTCCAAACCACACTGCCCTCACTAACTCCCAAATGGCAGAGCCAAGGAGCTAAAGACAGGGATGAGAACTGCGGGAAGGTGGTTTTTTTTAAATACCTATTGCACTCCACAAGAGAAACAGGAAAGAAAAAAAGATGACTCTCTGGTCACTTCAATGCTTATTCCTCTACGTTGCTGCAGCAAAGAAACTGTCTTCAGTACTCTTGTAATCCTCAGCTTCTGAAAACACAAATACCACACTCTTGACCTGCTAGAGGTTTGTATTCATATTGTAATTGTTTGCACTGCTTCTAAAGGTATTAAAACTCTCCATGAATTTTTTTTAAAAAGCAGCAAAGGTTTTTCTACCAACTTGAAATTATTATTTTTTTTTTTAGGGGACTTATCTGTACTTTGTTTAGGTGTGATTAAGATGACCGCAAGATCTTCAAGCAAATCTGCCACAAGAAAGAAAAACATATATACGCACACCCTATGAGAGAATTGGAACAGTGTATTAGTAGCTGTTCTTTGACAGTTGTCAAGGGTGTTCCCAGGCAGATTTATTCAACAGGCTCGTCTAAGACAAACTGATACAGGAAACACAGACGTCCCATTAAATGTTTCAATTAAAATCCAGAGTAAGTTCCCTCACGTTTCTGTTGTGGTTTGGGGGAAGCAGCTGACAGGCAGATAGTTAGGACAACTCTTCAGTCTTCATACTCCCTCTTTTCTAAATCACGTCACCAACTGTAAAATTTACTGGGCACACAGCACAAGGAGCATGATTTTCCATAAACTGGGTACAACATAAGCATTGTCAGCATCAGCATCTCCACAAGTCAGACCAAAGGGTCTTCACCTTTGGCAAAGGCAGACAGCAGTTCCAAGTCAATGGCCAGTGCAGAAGCTGCGGCTTCTTTGCCGAAGATGGATGTCCCCTCCTCAGCAGCAGGGCAGGCCAAAACCTGTACACTCTCTGTGTTCCCCCCTCTCCCAAGCACACGGTAACAATTTATAGGCATCGTTTTAAAGTCATTTTCATACTATAGGACAGACATTCGAGACTCAATACCCATCTACTAATTAAACCCTGGTTGCCTCAGTCTCTTGACAGTGTAACTCTTTTGGAGGACAACATCAGAAACAAAAGTATTCCAGACAAGTAATCATTTGGAAAGAGTTCTTGCTGATAAATAAGTGATGTGCATCACATTTTTATATATTCCCAATACTTTCAGCTGAACGCTCCATGGTTTTCCCATTATTAAATAGCTTCACAGAAAATGTTAACTTATTTGCAGTAGTCACCCTCAGGCTTAGAAGAAGCTTCTGCCTTGGTGAGGTTTCTGTGCTCCTTTTAAAGAGTAAACAGTTATGCTGCACTTAAAATATAAAAACATCATATAAAAATAAAATTTTTCAACTCTTGAAAATAGTGATTGTTCTTCTTATTTTCCATTCAGCTTTCACGTCAAATTGACCACAAAGTTCTTGTCTATAAGCTTCTTCAGAAATTTCTGCTCAGCATTGATGTTGTGGTATTCATTCTAAAGAGATGTGAGGGAACAATAAAAAAAAATAATTCAAATTACACTTGATTGTTCTTACCTTTTAATTACCTGTAATACTTGGAAGTGCTAAGAGAAGGAAAGCTCTGGGGAAAAGACTTCTTAGCAAATACTGTAGCACAATCTCCCAAGGAAACAGGTGAGTGACTTGCTCAAAACTAGATTAGACTTTCCATTAGGACACAAACCAAAAGGGATAATCCTTCAGTGGCAAGAATGGGTGAGAAGTGGTCTCACAGAAGTCGTTCCATAACCACTTCCCCCAACTCCTCCCAGTGCTTAGTGGTAACAGCTGCGTAACTACACTTACAGCACAAGCCATCAGAAAATGACTAATTCTCAAAGCTCAGTGCCAGCTCTTGAAAAGCAGATGTCAGGTATTTGTTGATCAGATGCATTTTGACAATCAGTTTCAACAAGCCAAAACCAACCCATCTTCTGTACTGTATCCAGATCCTGGATACACAAGAGACCACTGAGGTTAGTGGTGGACAGCACAAGGGAAGTTTACTGACAATCTTAGACACTGAATCCAGTCAATTAAAATTAATATAATACATATGTATAATCTGTTATGCAGCATTTGAAGTGTAATGTTTGCAACTTCATGCCAGTAAAGAATTGATGATAAGGTTTTTGTTTAGTTGATTTTTAAAATTCCAAGATTTTAGGAAACTTACAGATGTCTATTCAACTAGTGATCAACCTTATCCAAGCTTGGTATAAATTGCAAAAAAGCACAGGCAGACAGGAGCCCCAAAATGAAGGTGAGTTCAGTGCCAGAGGGAAATTTTCTCAGAGCCAGCAGGCACCTAGGAGCCCTCAGAGAGACATGAGGCGCTCCTATGGGATTGGTCCTGTCCTTCCCCTTCAGCAAAGGGAGGGGAGAGAAAATGCCCCCACACACACTGGGCACGCACACGGAAGAGAAAACTGTTCACACTGAGGTAAAGGTCTGAGATTGAGTTGCTCCGAGTACAGAGCTGAAGACAAGAGCTGAGGCATGTAAGAAAACGGAGATGTGGCTGTAGCAAAGCAGGAGGGAGCAGAAGGCATCCCTGATCCCAGCCTCCTGCTCTCCCTCTCCTGGCGAGTGGCAGATTTGCCCCTCCTGGAAGCAGTTCCTTCTCTTCCTAACCCCCTCCAAGAGCTGCTTTCCTTTTCTGCTTTCAATTTCTGAAATTCAGTTCTTCTCCTAACTGCAAGTTTGTAGGTCTTAACTCCTTCCATTTCCTTTTGCTGTTCGTTCTCTAAGTTTGGCAGCTATGACAAACTGCGCAAGTAGGTGCCAAGGAAAAAAAGAAGAATGCAAACAAGAACAAAGCTATTAGTGTTCTGACAGTGCTAGCAAATACACCGCTATGAAAAAGAGCTGCGCAGCCTAAGGCTAATGCCAGCAAAGCAAAACAGAACATACAGATGGGTGTATCTCACAGAGACGTTGCAGAATATGGCGCAGCATAAGGAATGTCATTGTCCACATTTTTAAGAAACATAAAGCAGAGATGAAGAGATTCAAGCAGTGTTAACCCATGAGCACCTGATCCGGGAGAAGACAGGAGGCTTTAGTGACCTGCAGCACACAACTATCTATATTGACTTGTCTTCCCCAGTTACCAGCCATATTTCTCTCAGCAGAAACAAGCGTTTCTCACCTGCATCATCTGAGACATCGTGTCATTGCCATAGTAGTGCAAAGAACTGTTTCTGTCAGTGAAGTCGTACTTGAAGCCTGCCAGGTGAACTTCATGGCATATGTGAAATGCTAGTGTAATGGCAATTAGCCCCGTTGTTGGATGCTTGGGTTTCTAAAACAAAACACAAAAGAACATACATACAGAAAAAACTGGCAGCTTGACGAGAACAGCAAACCCAATAGTGAAAACAGCAGAAATCAGGCAGCTTGGCTCTTCTACAGATGTTTGGTTTTGTAGTTTGATCCCCTCGTGTCTCATAAGGAGCAAGGTAATGCCCGCAGGTTTTCTGTGACTGGGGTGTCTGCCTCGTTGGCCTTGCCTGGGATTCTCTTGTTTCTAGTGAGAGCGGAGCCCACACCGTAGCCCTTCCCTCTGCATAGGCATCAGGAAGGTCTCCTCATTACTGTGCTTAGCAACCTACTTTCATGAAACTGGTCAGGCTTCAATACATCGGGGGCCATTTCACCCCATCAGATTTGACTGAACTATCGGATGTGTTCAGAAATGTCTCGTCTGGATCTCCATCATCAAACAGAACAACATGACATGCCTCAAATCTTTGTAACATCAAACTAAAAAAGAACGAATGCTACATAAATTTGGTTGCATTTGAACTTTTTTCAATGCAGGGAAGTTCCTGCTTATTTCCATTAGAAGAAAAGAAACTAGATGAAATTGCTTATTCCTCCCTACAGTGAGATAGCTCAGAGGTAAATGCAATGTAAAATACCAAGAGCAGGTCATAAACAGGTTTTAACTGGGAAAAATCAAGAGCACCTAAGTGAAAATAAGCATTTCTTACAAGAGCACAGAACAACTCACTGCAACCACCTACCCTGTCTTGTGACAAAGTAGGTGACTGTTAGCACCAGCAGTGGCTACAATGATCGGGGAAGCACATGAAGCACAGTTTGCAGAGAGAAGTGAATTTCATAAGACCAACAGATGAAGCTGTGGGGAAAAGAGCGTCCCCAAAAATGAACAAAACCTTCCGGCATTAATGCCCTTCTTAGCTAAAACAAGAATTTTCTCAGAGACCAAGTGAACTACACACTTTTAGTAGCTCTGATCAAACTTCAAACTGAGCACAAAATCACATGCCTTCTTGAGCTCTTACCCAAGGATCAGGTTCATTTGCCTCTGGAAATGAAGCAGGCAAAGCAGTACTGGACAGCTCTCTACACACCGAGGGCAGATGCACTCGGTGATACAGAAAAATACTTCTTTGTATCATATGATAAAGGAACAAATCCCCAGCAAATAGTTACCAATGTCAGGTCTGTAAGACTAATAAAAGTCACAGAACTGAACTATCACCTTTTACGTAGAATTTTTTTGAACCTTTATACAACTCTGAGTACTCTAGAAATAACACCGGCTTACAATGCACACTACTGCCCAGGGCTCTTGCCAGTTAGCAAAATAACTTTCTGCCCTGGGAACCCAATACCATCAACTTAGTGATGACTCTGTTGCAAATCATGGCAGGAATGCTACAGGTCAGGATTAGTGCTATTTTGAAATATCAGGGATGTCACAGGTTGCAACTAGCTCTGTTTACCTTTGGCTATCAAAGTTCACCTTAAAAGAATATACTCAAAAAAAGCAACGCTATTTTAAAAATATATTATCACGCTAGCACCCAACAACATCCAGATATCCTCTGGCCTATAATGAAAACTTGCTCAGCCATTCGCATTTAACGGGAACAGGCACAGACACGGAAGACTCGGCAGCACCTTCTGCCCTGGGCGCTGCTGGGGCAGGGGCAGCTCCCCCCGGCTCTGCCCGCCACCACCGCGCTGCCGACAGAGCCGCAGGGAGGCTCGCTGGGGAACGCGGAACTGGCCGAGACGGCAGAGAAAGCAGCCACGGTCTTCAGTGTCTCCTGCAGGCAGAGGGGGCTGGAGCACAGGGCAGCGGAGGCAGCCCCAGCCCCACCGGGGACAAGCTACGGGGCAGAGGGCTGAGGGGCAGGGGGCTCCCCGAGCGGGTCCTGCCAGCGGGAACCCCCGGGGCACAGCCTGCAGCTTAGCCGAGCTGTACCGGGCACGGCCTGCACTGCCGCCCAGACGGGGGACAGCATGCCCGAGCCTGACCGCGGCTGCCACCAGGGACGATGGGCTGCAAAACCCCTGGGGCAGAGCAAGTGGGACTGGGAGGTGGTGGCAGGGGACTCCCAGCACAAACACATTCTGCCCCCAGCTCCGGGCAGGGGTGCCCAGCACACGGCAGAGGAGCGGTGGGCACACAGGCTGCCCAGAGCCACGGGGGGCCTGTGCCTTTGCACCAGTTCCAGGGCACTGTGCCCATCTCTGGCTCATTATTGATGGTGCTGGTCTTACTTTTACTCCCACTGAGGGGGGAGCACAAGGCAAGACAGGAGGTATTTCTGGAGCCATGGAGACCACAGATGTTCTGTGGCCCTTCAGGAGACAGCCTAACTGCTATGCTACTTTCTTCCCACCCTTTCACTCTTGGCTGAAGGGCTGGAATGCCACAGAGCCCTGGCAAGCACACAGACAAACTGAGGATTCCAGTTTGGGAGTTAGCACAGGAGTAAAAAGCCACCTATAGGCTCAAAAAGAAAGGGGTAAAAACAAAAACAAAAACAGACACAAAACCTCTCAAATGCACAAAACCCGTAACTCCCTCAAATATTCGAAAGATTAAGCCAGAAAAAAAGTTGTGGCAGATACTCCACAGTGACTGTCAAACACTTCCACACGTGTCAGTTGTGGCTGATCCCCACAAAGCAGTTCTGCGCAACTATGTGACCCCAGGGAACCATACTGGTGCTAAACAGCACCTGGTGAGCCCTGACTGCACAAGGGAGGTCTCCAGCCTGAAGCCTTACCTTTCATCAGAAACATTCTTCAGTCATAAAGTGACAGTTAGAATGTATTTTTATGTCCAAGTTGTCGGTTAACTCACTATGATGCTTGGCATCAAACCAGTAAGCACAAGAATGCTGCTAGACATATGTCATTAGTGCAGGGCTGGAACATCCTGTATCCTTCCCAGTCCCTACCGCCCCCAGCACAGTGAAACTGCAGCAGCATTAGCATTATAGGTTGTTGGTGGTTTTTGTTTGGTGTGGGGGTATTTTTTGTTTCAGGGTTTGTTGTTGGGTTTTTCTTGGGGGGCAGGGGGTGTATGTCTTTTGGTTTGTTGATTTGTGTTGCATTTTTTAGTTGTCTTTTTTTAAGAAAAACTGTAACACATGCTATATTTAATAACTCAAGACTCCTTAATATTTCTAGAGGCTCTTTGGATCTGCCATGTTCCAATTTCACAACGTTACATCTGTCCGCATAAAGTCTCATTTAATACTAATTATAGAATCTATAAAAATAAAAAGAGACTTTGGCCATACAAGGCTACACATACTCTTTCCAGATTCCATTTTCCCATCTCTTTTGAGCACCATCTAAATGCAAACTGCTGTAATGTGAACCTAAAAGATGTCCTAACACAGTCCACTATAATAAAGAGATAATTACCTCTAAGTACACATTTGGTTGTACAAAACTAAAAGGCACAGAAGAAAAAAGCCTACCTCCTTCTTGGGAAACCTTATTGGGAAATGAAGCCATTCATAAGCCGCTTTTCTGGTGATGCTGGGATCAAGGATCCTGATTTGACCAGACCTGTAAATCATGTTCAGAGCTGGTTTCTTCCAAAAGCCTTTAGCACTCTGTAACAGGCAAGTAAACACACATTTTTAATGGCAATAAACAGTTGATTTTGGTTTTGTAGCAACTCTCAGAGTAAAAAAATCTAAGGACAGGAGATTGAGGAAGATGTTCAGCCAAAATGTGTGCCAAATTGTGCTCCTGCAATAGGATAACCCACTGCAGTAGCAGAAGTTGGGGCTGGCTGGCTGGGAAACAGCTTTGCAGAAAGATCCCCGAGGGACACCCCACACAGCAGCAGCCTGCCCCAGAGGCAAGCACGCACTCGCTGTGCCCTTGGCCACCAGAGCACAGGGAACAGGTAGACAGAAATAATTACTGACTGTTTTGTATTGTGTCTTTCTGCAATCTCACAAATACTGTTTCAGGCTCCCCCCTGTGCAAGAGAGTATCAAATCAGGGCAAGTTCAGCTGAAGGCCACTACAACAGACAAGGGGCCAGAGCACACAGCCAGCAAGAAGGGTCTGAGGAGACTGGCTTTGTTCAGCCTGTCTTCAGGTGTCTAGGAGGGGTTTACAAAAAGAGACAGCACCAGCCTCTGAGAAAGACACACAGTGAAAGGATGAGAAGTTCTTTCCTGTGAGGGTGGTGCAGCACTACAACAAAGGCTGCAGAAATATCCTTGGAAATACTCAAAATTTGCCTGGGTGACACCCTGACAACCTGGTATGGCTTTGAATTTGGCCCTGCTTTCTTTCAACAAGGTTTTGGACTAAAGATCTCCAAGGCAGAGGTCCATTGCAACATTATTCCATAATTCCAGTAAAAATACGGGATGAAATAATCCGGGAAACAGCCGGAGCATGCACATCAGAATATGGAACCGTGCTATGAAGAGGATAAAAAGGTATTTCCAGGAGGAAAACCGCTTTGGGGTGAGGAACTGATGAAACGTGTGTGAGAGAGGACAGAAGCATTTACAGGAAAGGGACACCAAGCAGACTAACTAGGAGATCCAGTGCTCCCCACAGCTAGGAGAGCTAAGGTTAAAAGCAGAACAGGTATTTCACATGAGAGGTATGTGGAAAGCTGAGCCAAAGCGCGTGAATCATTGAACTCACTATTTTCTGACCACCTAGTATCTCCCAAAGCCATTTCAAGTCACGTGGTTTGAAGACAATAAGAACAACAGTTGTATTAGGGTCATAGTGGATTGGATCAGAGAAGATGGATTCCGGGTAAGAAAGGCGAAAAGTTGTCCTCCGCCCAACATCCTCTTCGTACCCTATAACAGGGCCATTATTCATTCTGCAGGGGACAGAGACACAGAGATGGCAGTGACCACCGCACCCATGCCTGTCCTGCACGGTGCCTAGCACACACGTTAGTCTGCGGGACAGGGGCGTTTAATGCCCCAGCACTTACTTATCACATTACATAGCAGATGAGCAATTATCAGGTGCACTCACCCTCTTAACTCAGAGGGATCAAGCACATATGGGAACTTGGTCAAGGTTTGGCTCAAACACAGAAACTGGAGAAGACCAAGATTACCTGGCTTGGAAAATTACCCATCGCTCCATTCATGCTGCTAGATTATCCAAGCCATACAGGAGGCAATAAAAATTTTTTAATACTCTTCACTGTCTACAGCATACATGAATAGGGATCATGACTGTGTACCTGATTCTGACACATTGCTGTGTTTGCTTTTTGTTTGTTTGTGCGGGGTGGTGGTTCAGTCATGCTGCCCCCCCCCCCCCACCCCCTTTTTTTTTTTTTTAAACTATTGCTTGCACAGCTGACACTGCTTTGGTATGCAAGATTAATAACCAGTGAGCAGGTGAGTCAGGTCTGTCTGTTCTGAGGTGTTAAGAGGGGCTGTGTTTAAGTCTCTATTTTGGAGTTTTTGCTTGGTAGGTGTGCTGCATATTCTTCAGAGAATTCAGGCAGTCTCTGTATCTCCATTCCTGCCAATGTGACTGACTGCTTAGCATAGGAGTCATGCTGCTTTTGATGCAGGGAGTATTTCCAAGTTTCATCAGAAGTTGTCATTAAGTACAGAATGCAAACACCACCTCTTTGTTCATTCACAGTAAACAAATGTATACTGTATTTCTGAAACAGTTTTGAATTTAGAGCCATCTTTAAATTCTGTGACATCAGTCTACATGCAGATTTCCGTTTAAAGAAGAGTAGATAGACTGAAACATTATTACTAAAATGAGCATTAGGATTGATGACAAAGTAACAAAAATGAGATTTTGTTCAATGCCATGTTGAAGCAGACAAACGGCAGCTCAAAGGTTTTAGTGAAAGAGGGTTCAGTCACAGTATCTGACTGGGTACCTAACAGGCAGAAGGGCTGTTTAATCATTTACCATCTCAGTTCCTGCAAAGAAGAAACTAATTTATCATCTTCTTAATGTGCAGAAAATTCTGATTAGTCAAATAGTCCATTTTCAGTTTGTTTGGCATTTGAGCTTCCCCCCTCCCTTTGCCCCTTCCTCCCTGAGCACTTCCTCAGTTTCCTCTAGTCCAGATATGTCTCTTCTTCAGATCCCAGCACCCTCTGCTAGGTCAAGGCATCTCAAACTTCCAATATGAACTAAGATGCTTGAGAAAGAGGCAGGCATCACCACCAGCCTCCAGCAGACACATACCTTAAGATGGACTTCCCAGCATAAGCTTTATCTTCAATCCACCCCAAGCAACCCACGTGCCAGCACAGAGGTGGTGTGGAAGGTAAAGACAGGCCTGCCTGGGACGCTGGCTCACAGCAAGGGCAGTCCAGGGCTCCAGCCTGCCACACGCTTGGACCCACCCCGATAGCAGCATCTCGTACGTGTGTACCTGTACATGAGGCGGGCTGACACCCAGTGATCATTCCTCCCCTGTATCAACCCGTCTGTGTAATAACAACACACTGATCCATTTTTCCTAAAATTTTTTAAATGAAGGCTGCGACAGAATAAGTAAAACATTTTCATTTGTATAATAACTGAACTCCAAAGCTATTGGCTGACAGCAAAAGTTTAATTCTTTCCATGTATACAAAATGAGATAGCATTTACCTTATTATCACGTCATAAGAGTCAATTTTCTCTCCTAACGTCTTATTTCGAAGCACTCCTCCATTACCGACCACAACACACCGTCGACAGGCAATACTGTGGAACAAACAGAACTTGTAATATGCACAACTTCCCCTACTTTATACTGTTATTAATGATATATTTGCATTTAGCTGGCTTATTTACTAACTGCGGTGCTGTATCTTTTACACTGCTTGGCCCTTACACAGCAGTCTCAATCCTGTATCACACACTAAGGCTGCTTTCAAAAAAAACGGAGCTGCATTATTTCAGGGACTGCTAAAGTCAGGAAATGGCTTCTCTCTCATGTAAAACTGTTTTCATACAGGTCCTCTTTCTGGTGGTTTGCTGTTGAAGATCATCTAACCAGCTGGTGATGTGGGTGCCATTAGAGAAATTATCTTCTACAAAGCTTCAATCTTATCCCAGTCTGGGGGTACGCAACGAGGATAGAGTACATCTGGAAAAACTAACTCAAATTAAGGGGCTTCTGCAATATCACACAACTCCACAGCTCTAAAGATCTGAAACATAAGCTAAAGCAGCAAGATCTAGTTTCACAATTTACCTCAGAGGCCTCCGAATTATACCTGTGAAAAACCTTAGCCCAATGACACATGATGGTTCTTCAAATGAATATAATCATGTTGATTTTTCTCCCACTTAGAAAGTGCTGTCTAAACATGTTTAAACACGTGAAGTGCATGCTGTTATGACATACAGAAGGACATGCCTGATTAAAAGTTGCATTCTCATATGATTAGATTCATATTAGAAAGCATTAAGTATATAAACGTGAGCTACAAATTAATCTTATACTACATCCAATCAAAATAGTAATTCCTTTGAATTTAGAATATATTTAGAGTTAAAAAGCACTCAAAGAAGATATTATGCAAATGCTAAACTTATGAAATTCTAATGGTAAGATTTTCCAAGTTATCCCAGATTTTCTAAGTTTATCATTTGCTCTCTACTACTTTATTTGAAGGCTAGTAAAATGTGTGCTTTGCTTAAAAAGAAAAAAAAAAAAAGACAGGCACAGACAGGCTTTTTACTCAAGAAATTTTGGGAAGGTTTACATCCAATGTATAAGATTGCAAATTCCCCCTTACAGAAACAAGCACATCATTTTTAATTGTAAAAATGCTTCTTTATTTAGAGCAAAGCCTTGTTGCCACAGGAATGTTGGCAAAATAAAAATGCTAGTATTTTCGTCATACGCAAACAGGCTCACAGATTACTGAGGATAAGACACCTCCCAGTGTGCACTCCCACAGAGTTCTTCAAATAAGAAAAAGGCTCGATGTCATTTCTTAATGTAGGAGACCCCAGGACTGCGTCCCAAAGAATACTACAATCTGTGTTAAATGCCCAGTGTAGCAGTTTATGCAGACTAATCAATATCTCGCTCCTCACATAGTCCAACCTGTTTTTTCAGCCAAGAGTTATTATTCAACATCAACGAAAACAGCCTGTTCTAGCCACGACTGACCAACACCTCAATGTACAAAGGAGTTCCCTGTATTTCCTACAGAACTGTCAATGCAGCTATGCTGTACTGCGTGGGGGATAGGGGCTTCAACACAACTCTGAAAACCTGCTTACAGAAAAGGTGAAGTGAGAATAAATGGCAATGTAAAAAGCACTGCATTTCAAATGAGATGCTGGGATGGCACCTTCTCACCAGCTGCTCTAGGGGCACATCTACAGAGGGAGCACCCTTCAAAAATGTTTATATATGTGTGTATATATATATCTGTATAAGAATAGTGCTGCTAAACGCAGCAACTCTGGGAGGGGTGACATAGAAAGAGCTAGCACACCTTTCTCTAGCGTTTCCTGAGCAGCTTAGTAGAAGCCAAGCATTCATAAAAAGATTTCCAGCTAATGCCACAGAACCACATGACTCAACACCTCAGAGATCAGAAGAGTGAAAACCTGTTACATCTTCCTGCCCTCAGTATGCCCATTCCCTCTACGCCCATAAAACCCTTCCCTCTCTACTCCAGGACTGCTTCAGTCTATTCATTTTCAAATTAATTTTTCAACCTCTTTTAAGATATCCTGAGACAGCAGAGTGATGAACATATGTGCCTCTTGCAAAATCTGCAGTGGGAGGAAGGGAGCAGAAGTTACCCTTTTCCTGAATTACAGTTCATTACTCGCAAACTGTATCACTGAGCTCAGAGCAAGATCCTGCACTACAGAGAAGCAACAGCAAGGAGAAACAGGGAGGAAAAAGGCAAACTGAACAAAACCATGATCAGTAAATGATGAAGGTGGAATCAGGGGGGCGGGGCGGGGGCGGGAGGGGAGTGCAGAATTAGTACTTGGTTGTATCACATTTTCCTCTGAGTCACTGAAAGCTTCAGTCACCTCAGATCTCTGAATTCTCCATCACGGACACAGCTAGGTAACTGAGGTACAAACCTCATCACCACAATACAAATCTTAGGCTGCTACCCATACTCCAACTCCTGGTGGTACCTCCTAGCTAGAGCATCCATCCCTGATGTTTGCTGGACACCCTGGTTTGGCAGCGACTGATGCACCATGCACAAACACTCATTACTTGGTATGAATCTCCAAAAATGATGTTAAATCCATTACAAGTGATTTGTATTCTTCTGACCAAAATGTTACTTTGAGGAGGCACTGCATGTTCTGTCCCCTGTAGATGAACTTCAACTGATTCCTTACTACATACCTTCCAGTTTTTTGCAGAAGCTGATTTCAGAAGTTTCTTCACTATGTCAAACCCTAACTACTGAAGTAATGCCTTCCACTCTGATATAAAACTGAAGAGCTCTTTGGTTTCTCCTCTCTGCACTCTGCAGTTGTGATGTTGCAGGACACACTCCAGGCAGGGGCAGCAAAATAAAACATTACTTTAGAGAAGGGCAGCTGAGGTTCATGCAGTTACAGAAGCTAGGTAGCTGCTCTCCACATCACATCTGAACTCCTCCTTCCCTCTTACAGACAGAAGCAGACCAGATCTCGGTTCATGGCTGAGTTGAGCAATACTACTTGGATGGAAAAAATGAGTGAAATTTGAAGTTTAAGCTTTCAAACTCCAGTGCCCTTAATGAAAACCAAAGTTGGCAGCTGACTTCAAATAACTACTAAAACATCTAACATTGGTATGTGAGCTTTTTAAATGGATAAAGTCCACAAGCAGATCAAATACTCATGATGAACTGTACATTAATACAGTCATAAATACAGTCAAACAAACTGGATCAGCTTTTAATCTCTGTCAATCTCAGGAAGTTGAAGTGGGCCAACTCAAACAGGAAGTCTGGCACAAGTGTGCCATTTCTGAACCGCCACCTCCCTTCACCCGTGCTCCCTCCCCCCATTCAAGTGTGTCCCATTATAATCACAGGTCTACGTACACAGTAGCACAGATTCCGCCAACAGGGATAAGTGAGGAGGAAAACTGTTTATGCTAGAGTAAAAACCAGAACATAATATCATAGGAAACAGACACATGAAATGGAGATAAAGAATATGTAGCAAGGCTGGGCTGTATTCAATGTTATTTAAACAAGCTGACCTGACCTGTACTTACCATAGATTGCAGAAATCAACACACTGGTTTTCAGCAGACTGTTACTTCCAGGTATTTTACCAACCCCACTTGTTAGAAGTTTCCTTTTTCTTAATGTTTTCATATTAAAACCCTAAACACTCACACTTTCTCCAAGTCAATAAATTGGCAAGAAGAGAAATAAATTCAGATGTCCTTAACCAACATAAGGTGTGCTGTAAGTGAAACATAACAGACTGAAAAGTCTGGAGGTCTGGCTTACAAGCACCAGCTTCAATACCAATGAAAGTGAAAAATATTAAGACCTCAGCTGCAATAACTGCTATAGCAATGGTTTGAGTGACTAAGGGATTGCATTTAGGTATTAGAGATCTGCTTAAGAGTATAAATCAATCCTGATGCAAACTGCATAGTAACTGATCTCCAGTATCTAAATGCAAACCCTTTAGTCACTCAAACCATTGCCCTATTCACATGGTGTACAAGAGCCTCTTAATCTCAAAGGCAGGGATTAGTTTACATATTTTGTTTATATTGTTAATGCTGAAAGAAACATTTTCTTAGTCTGTAAAAGAGAAAAAAACTTGTTAAATGAAAATGCAGCCTTTAAAGGTCAAAAGGCTTGCATCCTCCACATTCCACTGAAATACTGTTTCTCTGGAAGTGTTGAAAGAAGATCTCAACCTCAACTCCTTTAACACACCCCCGCATAGTCCGTTGAGGAATGCAAATTATTTCCTTTGAGGTTATTTGGTAAAAGGAAGATGCAGAGGTCACATTTTGTTGACTCAGGATTGTGTAAATTCATTGATGAGAATCTACTGCTGTTGAGCTTAAGAGTCCTGAGAGTGCCCAACAAGTAACCATGAGGATACCAATAGAGCAGGTGTTCAGAGGTTACTCTGGATAGCCTCAGCATGGAAAAACCTTCTCCTTTGGGCTGTTTCACTGAAGTTAGTGACACTGTTCACTTCCAGTTTTGGAGAATGTAGACCTTTAGACAGTGAGAACCCCATCTAATTGTGGGAAATGGCTCTGTTCAGAAAAAAATCCTTTGTGGCTCACTATGTACACTTTTACCTAAGCTGTACACAAATACAGCTTATATGAGCATATTTGTTAGGATATTTGATAGAGCAGGTTCCCCCACTCTGCCCCAGGAAAAGTTTATAGGGAAATTCAGTTTGCCTTCTGCCAAGAAGGCCAAATTAGGCAGCAGCATTACAGAGCTGCCTAATAATTCTGTATTACTGGAGAATGTTGTTAGGATTGTTTCCCAAAGTGTTTCACATGTAAAACCCACTGTCTCTCAGTTAAATGCATATCTAAAAGCTCTCTTCCTTCCTACAGTGATTGACACCCTAACAGTGCTATACACAAAATCTGATGGATCCAGAAAGAATACTGTATGAAGTCATTGTACATTTGATTTGTTTATACTACTGCCTATTAAACAGTAATGGTTCTCATTTTGCTTCAGTACTACTGAAGTATATTATTTTTGAAAATGAGACGTACTTCCCAGAACCACTGCACATATCTGTATCTCAGAGAGACTACATTCAAAGTATAAATATACCAATTATCTTACCTTTGATCTAGAACGACTGACATTGCCATTTAAAAGCTACTACGCTGTACTGCAAGCATCTCTACTTTATAGCCAAAATTATTGTAGTGCTGAACTTGTGACTTTCGTGTTTGACATTCTCCTTCAAACTCCAGACAAAAGACTAGCCTTTGTCAGCCAATTCTGCATAAATTTCCCCAATTATCACACTCCTGATAGCAAAGAGTGGTTTTGCTTTTTTTTCCCCTCTCTCTTCTTAAGAGAAAACCCGAACATCCTAGAAATAGATACTAAACACTGGGAAAGGAAGTACAGTAGGGAAAAGAAAACTGGGTACTGAGAGATAATCCTTCAGCTTGAACACAAATTATTTTGTTCATATTCCACCCAAGGATAAAACATGATCCTGGCATTTGGCTTGAAGCCAGTCTTCTGTTTGATTAAAAAGTGAAACCAAGGAATGGAAGTAATGCTGAGGTTGGCTTTAAACTTATTAAGAAGTCCACATACTAAACATGATATAGCAGGTTGTCAGCCCGTTTTCTGGACTGCAAGTCTAAGAAGTCACTTGCATTGTTTAGTAAACACAGGATTTCAGTATACTTGCCAACCCAGGTATGCTACCTCCAAAAAAACCCTCCCAAAACCAAAGAAAAGAACCAAACCAAAACAAACCCAACAACAACCACACGCACATGCGCACAGAAAGACCCTCCAAAACCAAACCAAAAAAAATCTCAGAAGTGGCTTTAACCACTGGATTAAGCAGGGGAACCTAATGCATGGGAAGAGTTGTCTAATGCATGTGCCGCACCCTAGTTACTCACACAATGCCAGGAACAGCCTTTCCTGGCTGCCTGCGTCTCCCCCATTCCCAGGAAAAGGAAGCTGAGCATACACACAAACCAGGGTGTGCAGCAGGCCCATGGATGCGGTGGCACACGGATATACCTAAGATTTCTTCTGTGTAGAAACAGTCATTGGTTTGCATCTGCTTACTGCATACATTTTCTAGCTTACACTAATGACTTCGAAAGAGTCATTTTTACATTTACATCATATTCAGTTTTTAAGGGGTGGCTTAACTTTCCTCAAGTATAGAAAGATACTGCAGTCCCATCTCCCTGTATTCAGCTAGTGAACTCCTAATGCACTTGCAAAAAGAAATCTGTAGGTTTAAGCTCCCTCACAGAGAAATTATTCTTGAACGCTGGTGCTACATACATTTAAAACCAAACTTACTTAAATCTCGGAATCAGCTACATATTGCTTGGACACTGACAGATCTGCATCTTGGCTAACTTGACCAATTTCAGGATAATGCCACTGAAATTCCTTTTCAGATAGGTATCAAAAATGCAATGAACAGAAACATTAGCAAACAAACCATCTCACCTGTCATCTTCATTGGAAAGTCCACAGTTCTGTAGTCTTGAAAGGGCTAAACGAAAAAATTGCTCTAGAAAGAAAAAGTGAAGAAAGATTAATGAAAACGTTCAGTGCTTTCCAATATAAAAATACACCTGCCGCCCTGACTACAGCATTTTCAGACACAGTTGGTTTTATGCACTGTGCATAAAAAACATCCAAGTAAGGACATCAATTTAGGGCCCCAGGTTAATCACTGACGCCAAAGAAATTCAGGTTTATCAGAGCTCCACTCTGGGAAGCTTTTCCTGCACCAACACTCCATTGCTGGAAAACAGCGTGGAATTTGTATTAAAAAAATAGTAAGTTTTAGTTATAGTAAATAAGCATTGGAAGAGTTTAAGACCTGCATCCTAATTGACTGTTTTTTCTTCTACCCACCTTCAGCTCAAACAGAAGCAGCCTTGACCCAAGAGGAGAGGCTGCACAGCCAGAGACAGTAAGAGCATCACGTATCTTGGGCAAAGACACCAAACCAGCCTGTGCTCACTGGCAAAGCTGGGCAGAGGCACCTTCCCAGCCCTCCCTTGGTTGGCAGGTGCCTGCTGGACACTTGATGCGCCTCTAACTGAGAAAGGGACTCAGTTCATTCCCAAATGTATTTTTCCCCACCTCAGCTCCAGAGGTGCAGGAAAATACACCATCCTTGTTATACTGATGGAGGACAAGTGGAGAGTCTAAAGCCCAGATCTGCAGGGTACTAGGAAGGTGCACTGTTCAGCATTAGAAACTCTTAAGACCTGAGACTTTACAAACCTTTCCAAAAGTGCAACTAAGACCCTTAGGGTCTCCAGCCCCATCTACTCTGCCCTGACCAACACAGGCAGCAGGCATAAGCAAGCCAACACACTGTATAGGTACAGCAGCCGTGCAACAGCAGGAATACCCCCTGCAGCCCCAGTGACCCCTTCCTGGTGGGAGAAGCTAGCCCAGCAAAAAGAAAATTTTGCTGATGTAACTGCCCCAACCCAGGGACTTCTGCCTCAACAGGACTAGATCCCAACTGGCTTTACGTGTGTTGAACGAACCCCATCACACTGACCCAGCTAATATTCCACCTAGCTAGGTACCTTTAGTGCTCCAGCCCACATACAAACAGAAGGAAGCTGAATAAGGTCCACTCTTCCTCACTCCCACCTTTTTGGAGCTTCTCTGCTAAGAGGGGCAAACCCAACACAGTGTTTTATTTGTTAAAACCAGAAAGGTGCCAGGTCAGAGGGACTAAACGAAACCACCACATCACCACCAGATACCCCCAAAAGGATTTGCATTGGTAAACATGAAAGACCAGGGCCTGAGATTCAGGTGGCTTTACAAACTGTTTAGGTATTTGTTTAAAACCAAGGCACACAGAGAAGACAAACCTGCTCGCTTTATTCCATAAGGCAGTTCAAACTTATCGCTCCCGTGGAACTCAGCCACTCTGATAAAATCGTTAGCACACAGGAATGGGTATATTTTGTCAACACTAAATGAAAGGAAAAAGTAAGATGTTTTAAAAATCCACATGACTTATTCAAATAAGCCAATAATTCATGCAATTGCATTTTAAATAAAAAAGCTTTATTTAGCCTACTTGAAGTATTATCAATTTTTAAAAGAAGAAAATTCATGAACACAAGAAAAGAAAGCAGTTGACAGAAAAGGGGAAGATTTTATTATGGAAAATATAGGTAGAGAGTGAGATAGAAGAATTTATCTGCTAGTATAAGTTTGAGTCACCAAAATCACATGACTGAAAGCTCACACCATGAGACAGCATATTTAAGAGAATATATAACCCAGGAAGATAACATAACAGAGGCAAGGAAAATTAAGAGTTATTATATAAGGCAATTTAATAAATAAGAATGGGATATGAAACAAGATGTTTTAACCTGAAAACACCACCTCTTGAGGACATCAGCTTATTGATATGCGCTCCCATTCAAACAAGGTGTTCTATGGCTGTGCTGACATTAGTAAGTAGTCTGGGGCAACATACAGCAAAATGGTATGGAGTTCTCATGCACACATTACACACATCTCAGACAGTTTGGTTTGGTTTTGGTAGGGTGGGGGGGATGTGTTGGGTTTTTTTGTGTTTGTTTGTTTGTTTGTTTTAACCCTAGACTAACTCTAGTAGGGTCCCAAAGATTGAGCACCCCTCAGCAGCTGTAGCACATCAGGTGTGCTCCTGCAGTGCATCTTCTGGCTTAGCTAGAAGTCGGGTGTCTGAAAGGAGCCCAGTGCACAGGCTACCCTGTGATGAGAAGCATGGCACACGGGGATCACAAGCAGGTGTGCCCCAACAGCACATCCCTCCTGCAGTCTAGGACACGACAGCATTACACCTTATAAGCATCAAGATAGAAAGAATGGGTCACTTTTCAAAAGTAACTGCAGACAAGGGCTACCTCACAGCAGGGAAGGGACTGTTACTACAAATGAATGACCCGTAGACGCAGTCCCCTCACATGCTACCATGCCCTCAGCTTCACCTTGGAGTTACGAGGACACACACTCACTGAACTGGTTAACTTTGTAGCAATTCTGCATACTAGCTTCTATATTAAAATGTTAACACGGAAGTATACAGTCAGAGTGAGAAAACCTAGTATTGATCACAAATACCCACAGCTAGCACCTGACTTGTTTTTCCACTAAGAATATTAACAGCTGTTAAAAAATCAAAACACCACAGCCCACACACCAAGAACTGGGCCATAGATTAACTAAGCAAGACCAGCTAACTTTGAGAGACTGAACTCCCATATTAAGTTTAATAACTTGCCTTGCTGTTCAGAAGCAGCTGGTAAGTTTAGACATAATAAATAATTTACCTACTGTAAAGACATTTTTAATTCTAGCTCTTATAGCTCTGGCTCCTTTCCAATAAATAATTCTGCAGGTTAGAAATCCTTTCAGCCTCCCCAGGCTCTTATTGAAGTGCACAGACCAGATCTTCAGCTCACACAAATTATCCCTATAAAGGAGCTATGGAAAAATAAGAGACTGCTCTAGCTCTGCACCTACCTTCTTCTCACAGTGCAGCCAAGTCCCTTCCCACCCCCTTCCTTGCTCTGCCCAAGAGCCATCCTGCAGTGCCTGACAGCCTGGGCATGCTCCGCAGGCAAGGGAACTAACCAGTTCTAACTAACCAGACTAACCTGGACCACGCTGGGCCAGGCAGCTAACCAAAGCTCAGACTACAGGACTGCTTTGGGGAGGACTAACTGGACACCCTTCCATGTTCTTTAAAACAATAACAGCACTGAATCAAAGCCATGTTTTCTTGTATGCAAGAAGGACAACAGAAAGAAAAAAAAAGAAAGAAAGAAACAATGGTGTCTTTGCTCAGAGCTTTAAGCCAGGACTCTGTCTAAACATCTTCCCAAGCTTTCTCAGGGCCACACTCAATGTTCACTCAGGTAAATACAAAGCCAACAACACAGCCTGTCTGCTCCTGGTCCTGTAGCATTTCCTACATCTCTCATTTAAAACTTGTGCTTCTAATAACAAAAACTTTCAGTATTTCCTCACAAACCCCTTGGATGCACTTTTGTGACCAGACACCTCCTTTGTTTTGTGTTGAAGCTCTTCCTTTTTTCACCTGATTGCTTCTTTACAAAGGAAGCTTCCTATGAGAACCTTAAAGCAGAGGACACCTACACACAATTCAACAACACTATCAGAGGAACCAAAGCATGAATAACTGCAAATTTCATCAGAATTACATTTCCTTAAAATTAAAATTCCATTGAAGGGAGAGAATCTCAGGTCATTAAAGACTGAAATGTGCGAAAATTCATCCAATACTCTGCTTTCCAAATAAAATGAAGATATTTTCAAAACGTCTCTGGTCCCTAGCTGCTACAGAAACACTTGGCTACCAAAAATCTTAATCTTTTTAAGTCCAGGTTCTTAACAGCAGAATGACCAAGTTTCAGTCTTGGAAATGCAGGTTTCTTTTACAGGAAAAGCAGGGGGAAATAGGAATTGCAGAAGGAATTAAGGCTTTTATTTCAATAATTAGAATAGTTTTACTGTTACTAGCTATAGTATCTGAACAGGAAGCATTCATTTATTCAGTACATACACCAGCGTGTTGAGCTAATTGTGTGGTACTGCTCAGCTGCTGGTCAGTGGCAAGCTAAATATTTGGTTTTGCTATAACCAGGAAGGCAGCAACGAACCCAAGCCCAAAAGCTGTACTGCCAGAGGCAAATCAAAATGTGAAATAGTCCAAGAATATAAATAGCCCATTTCTACCTCAATTTGTACAGCCTTTCCTCCTCCACCTCCTTCCCCAGCAAAGACTCACCCCACTAAAGATTCAAATGCTGGTTTCAGGACACAAGTACCCAGTGCATTCCTTCTGTCCACAGCTGTAGGTGGCAGCCTGCAAAAGGAGAATTTCAAAGAAATAGCAAGAACAGGAACGGAGGAGTAGCAGAAACAAGGCAGGGAAACCTGGACAAGCCAAATTAGTCAAAGCTGACTACTGAGTTAACACCACACAAAATTTTCGTAATAGCCTCTGTATTATAAATATGGATCTTTCTCATTGTGGTACAGTTACTTTTATTAGTAAAAGCTTCCATCTCACAGTGCTGCTTCAAGGGGTCTACAGCCTTCCTTGCACAGCAATTGTCAATGCAGCCATAACCAGAGGTGAGATCTCAGGCCCACCTGCAGAGAAGCAGGACACCTGGGCTCAGTCACCCCTGCAGCCGTACCAGATAGCATCACCAGCGCTCCTCAGGTGGGAGTCTTGTTTGGAGAGGGGAACAGACAGCACCACATAGGGCACTTCAAGGAAAATAAGACTGCTTGGGGATAAACTCTTACTCTCATCATAAGGCGTACACTTCTAAGCACATACCTGCCTTGGCAATAGAGCCCCATTAATAACATAATATGAAGCCCAGAAGGGAAGGTAAAGTTCAGTGTGAGCAATGCGTGCACCTGGGCTGCATTAAGAACAGGAGAACGAAACTGCCACATTAGAACCACAAGTCAAACAGACCATCAAGGTTAACTGCTTTTGGTAACCTCAAGTCGCCACATGGATACTGACACTGAGAAAGCATCTCGTGAGATGTATCAGCTAGCCAGCTCATTGCTTTCCAGCATCAGCCTCACAGAAGGCATTTCCCAGGATGGCTTCAGAGAACAGAGGCCTGCTTTTAAGTTTTAGCATAGGCACTCATCAGGTCCCACAAACCTAATTGCAGAAACTTACCAGTACAACATCTGCTTACACGTACACTTGCACATTGCAAGTGAACCACACCTCTGCTAATTTTATTCAAGTATAAGTCAGAATTGCAAAAATTTGGAAGCTGTAAATAAATGTCCATCCAACAATTCATTGCTTGTTACAGTCACTGTAAGTAGCTATAAATATTAACCAAACACTGGAAACATGACGTGGACAAATTCCTTTCTGCCAGAGATGTTACAATTGTGTTCTGAACAGAAACAGCCAATGGACACAGCTGAACAATAATCAATTGCACAGGGAGCCTATGGACAAAGGCTATGGATTTTAGTCCCAATCCCTCCCACATGCCCCAAAACAGCCAACCAAACAAAAGCCCCACCAAAAACCACTCAACTCCTGAACTTACTGGGTAACTCCACTAGTCTCATAGGAAGGAGGAGCCCTCACAGAGGAAGTCTGTCCATAAAAGCTAATCCTGCAAAAAGGGAAATGTCACAACACTGTGGTTTCCTATAAACAGAAACCACAACAGAAAGCCATTCGTATCAATTGTACATTATAAGACAAGTAGAGGCACATCAGTGACTACTTTTAAAAGCTATTGCTATTATCATAATAACATAAACACACTGGTCCATCCTGGTCACAGCTGTGCAAAGGCCAATGGAAACTCTACTTCTCTGATAAGCACCCTGAATCTTAGGTCCCAAGCCACCTGTCCCGTGCAGCCTGGAGACACTTCGCACAAGGTTGCCACTGGGACTCAACAAATTTCAGTTTTTGAAAAGGTGTCCACTACACCTGCAGTATTCCCACATGTGGAGCAGGTCTCTCCCGTATCATTTATCAGGCATCTAAAGGAACATGCTAACGCTAAACAGATGTGGGGTGGGAGGAGATATGGACACATGACACACACAAGTAAGATACCTCTCCTCACCTGAACACCTGTTTTCACGAAACTCAGAGGGGCTTCCTTTCTCTGAGGTCCTGACCTCTCTATGCAACCAGGCTCAAACAGACTACTAGGTTTAAAAGTGAAACGAGAGAAGGGGTGACAGGACAGAACAATCACATTCATTCCCTCACAGTACAAAAATATAACCCCAAACACACAGAGTAGTTGATTACTAGTAAACAGCTCTTCAGCAACTCACAACCACATTTTTCATGCAGCCAGGAGGATGTTTGCACTATAAATGCACAAAGCATCGCCATACCAATAGAGGTTATTTCTCCACAAATTTCCGTGCAGTATACCATACATAACAGCAGCAGCCAAGATAAAAAACAGAAGAATTCGTTTCATGACTGGTAGACCTGAAACGTAAGAAAAACAAAACAAGAAATTTAAATCCCAGTTATGCTATTAAACATTAACTCCTATAAAGCATCCTGAAACCTAAGAAAGGAAGTCATCATTATTACAATCATTCTCCACTACCACAAATTTGATAGGGGATCACTCCAGTCTGATTTCTCACACAAAGCCACAGTGCCAGGAGCTGAACACTGCTTTGCATCTACCACATGTGTATACTCTGCGCAGAAACACTGACAGGGGCTCAGTCTAGGTTCTCTGTTACAGACACAGGAGGAAGATGGGCTCTTCCAGAAGCATGTCGGAGTAGGAGCTCCTTTCTGTCCACTGGCAGCCCAAGGAAACCAGCCTCTTTGGTCAGAAAATGGCCTTTACAGGTACCTGTGCTTCTCCTCTTTCTTGTACCACCCACTATCAGTTTCCATAATTACACAGTTAAACAAGCATTGGCACTTTGCAGGAGGCAGACAGGCTGATGCCAATGAAGGAGAATGGGGTATGAGCTGCCACAAATTGCTACTAGCTTTTTTAGGATCACAAATATTCTTGAAGTCTGGTATCGGACATTTAAAGCATCACTGAAGCTGTCTGCTTACACCCTCATCTCCTGCGCAGTCTCCAGCTCCTGACACAAGCTAGGCTTCATTGCTACAGTGACAGAAAAACGCTATTTTCAAACATCACTAAATCAGGAAAACAAGTTAGGACCCAAACTGTGGAATTTGTTAATTATGGAGAAATAGCAGGAAAAGCGTTCATTTTTCAAATAGAGTTTTCACTTCATTGCACAGTCTAGTAAAAGAAAACCAGAGAAATATCAGAAGCTCATGTATCCAGCAAGACACACTGGGGAAAAAGCAAGTCCTGCATTGCTCACATCTAACACACTGAGCTGTCCTTTCAGCAGCTATGAATGAACTGTTGTTGCTTAAATCTTGTGAAAGTCCAAAATAGCCATTCTGGCCACAAGTTACTGTGGAAATTTACTCACGAGCTATAATCCTTCTATTAGTTCCACTTCTACTCCCATGGTAAGGAGTTCAGTACACACAATGCACAAACACCTACTTGCACATCTATATTTTAAAGTGAAGGTAACAAAGAACTGTCCATCAAAACCAAGCCACATCCAAACATACTGCTGCTTTTTCCAAAAGCAGAGCCTTCGGCTTTAGGTTTGGATTTTTTCTTTTTAATTTTCTTTTTTTAAACTCCATGTAGCTTTTCAGAATATTTAGAGTTGCTGTTATTTCAAACTTGTGTTAAACTGCCTTAAAGCAATAAAACTCAAGGTCGCAATAAAACTGAAGGTAGATGTTGTCCAAGTGATTTATGCTTTATGTTAGTAACGTCCCAATATCATACCTTATTTAAGGCCAAGAAACTACTAGAGCACACTGCATTTTGTCAGCAGAAACTGAGAAGCAAACTACTGCCACTCACATAGCTTCACCCCTCAAGACATACCTAACAGTGAACTATTTGTTACAATGACTTGAATGCAACAAGCCATGACCTATTTATTTCCCAACCCTCCGTATCCTTCACAGGAGTTTGTCAGGTCACAGATGGGGTCTTATAACAGCATCTACCACAAAGCCACCTAACAAACAAGCTACAACCTATCAACCTTCAGTGTATCCTCCAGGCTGTCCTGCTCTGTGCTGGATGAAATACTCATAGGCTGCCCCTGTTCCAATTCCAACCTTTCATCCCTGGTCAGGAAGTAACACTGCTCCCTTTACAGCTCCAGCTCCCTTGTCTCTTCCTTCAACAGTCAATGCAAATTTTTGCCAACAGTTACCCTCAACTTCTAGAGCAAACCCCAACTTTTTTACAATAATTTTGCGACAGTCTTTCCCTACAATTACAAGAACATTACAACAAAACCTACCTACCGGGTTTAGCCAAGTGTCATTAACAGAAATTGGCTCATCACCTTGTGTGCCATCACACAGCACACACAGGACAGCCAGGGGATCCGGCCCAGCCAGCACAGGTTTATGAAAGGCAGGTCCTGCTTGACTAACCTGATCTCCTTCTGCAACAAGGGGGCCCACTCAGTGGGCAAGGGAAAGGCTGTGGATGTCATATACCTAGACCTCAGTAAAACCTTTGACACCATCTCCCACAGCATTCTCCTGGAGAACCTGGTTGCTCATGGCTGGGACGGTTGTACCCTTCGCTGGGTAAAGACCTGGATGGATGGCTGCACCGAAAGAGGGGTGCTGAATGGTGTCACATCCTGTTGGTGCCAGGCACACGAGGTGTTCCCCAGGGCACGGTGCTGGGGCCAGTTCTGGTTAACATCTTTATCAATGATTGCAACAAGGAGACTGAGTGTACGCTCAGTGAGTCCGCAGACACCACCAGGCTGGGGGGGGGGGGGGAGTTCTGACCTACTGGAGGGCAGAAAGGCTCTGCAGAGGGAGCTGGGCAAGCTGGACTGATGGGCTGAGGCCAACTGTATGAGGTTCAACAGGGCTCAGTGCCGGTCCTGCAGCTGGGTCACAACAAACAACCCCACACAGCACTACAGGCTGGGGGAAGAGCGGCTGGAAAGCTGCCTGGTGGAAGAGGACCTGGGGGTGTTGGTCAACAGCTGGCTGAACATGAGCTGGCCGTGTGGCCAAGAAGGCCTACGGCATCCTGGCTTGTATCCAAAATCATGTGGCCAGCAGGAGTAGCAAAGGGATTGTCCCCCTGTACTCTGCCCTGGTGAGGCTGCACCTCTGAGACTGTTCAGTTTTGAGCCTCTCACCACAAGAAAGACATCAAGGTGCTGGAGCGTGTCCAGAGAAGGGCAACGGAGCTGGGGAAGGGGCTGGGGCACAAGTCTTGTGAGGTGTGGTTGAGGAAACTGGGGTTGTTTAGCCTGGAGAAAAGGAGGCTGAGGGGGGACCTCACTGCTCTTTACAATTACCTTGAAAGGAGGTTGTGGACAGGTGGGGGTCGGTCTCTTCTCCCAGATAAGAAGCAATAGAACAAGAGGAAATGGCCTCACGTCGTGCTAGGGGAGGTTTAGTTTGGATATTAGGAAGAATGTCTTCACTGAAAGGGTGGTCAAGCATTGGAACAGGCTGTCCAGGGAGGTGGTTGAATCATCATCCCTGGAAGTGTTTAAAAAAAACGTGTAAATGTAGGGATTTGAGTAAATCCTGCTTGAACGAGTGTTGTGTTTAGGGACATGTTTTAGTGGTGGACTTGGTAGTGCTACATTAATAGTTGGACTTTATGATCTTAATGATCAAAGCCTAAACAATTCTAGCATTTACTTGAAAAAGATGCTGCACTCTTTGGGGTGGTTTTTTTTTCCCTTCATTATCAGTATTTTTATCCCTCTGCTGCTGTGCAAAGGTTTGCTAAAATATCCCACTAAAGTGGAAATCAGCTGTTTACTTTTTACTCCCTAATTAAATCAATGCAAACTTCAGTTAAACAACCAAACATAATGAACCAGCTCTTCAGATAAGGTTGCTAAATTAACAACTGATTAAATTGCCGATTTGATGACTTCAGTGTAAAAGAGAACCTTGCTGAAGTCAGGCCAAGCTACAAAACAGAGAAAAGACAAGGCAAAAGGTCTTTGGGCAAAAGTCCTATAAACAGTCTTTTAAAAACAAAAATATTATTCATAGCAGTATTAGTCACAGAGTAAAAAAGTTCTGTTTGTATAGTATTTACAAATATATTCATACCCCTGCAAAACATTCATTAGAACAAGAGAATATAAGTCTACATCATTCTTCAAACAGGATCACAAGAAACCTGTAACAACTTTCAGTATCTTACATAGGACATTCAACCTGGCACACACATCAGAAGGTAGGAGCTGGGGTGGACCCAAACCCATCATTAAGGGTCTACTTAACTCAGCTCTCAGGAACATAAAGTGATCTTTAATTATCTAAGAATCTTCTCACCATCCCATCCCCCAGTGCCTGGCTCCATTCAGTGCTTTGATGTTCTGCAGTCAAGAAAGACTGTCGTTTTAGCAAATATCTTAACCTGGTTTAGTAAACTAAACCATTGCCTTAAGGAACAAATTATTCTGGGTGTATATTTAAAGATGACAGCATTTTCCAGCTCTCCCTTCCTATTTTAAAATAGCTGAGTGTTATAGAAAGTTAATCAAAGGAAAACAAACTTACACAACACACATACTGCACTAGAAAATTCCCATTGTCAGAGATGCAAGAAAATAGGTAATTGAGGAGACACAGTTCAGATGTAAAATGACAGTCCCATTCCATCTTATTTATCACAACACAAGACCCAGCATCATGACTTAAACACAACCACCTGACTGACAGAGATCATGGTGCCCTTAGGTCAGTCAGTGATAAGCAAAACAAGAAGGACAAAGCTGGAACTTAACTATTCAATTCCCTCCTCTTTCCAAAAAGCCTACAGTGATCCACACAATGAAAGGGGCTAGGAACCCAACATGCCAGTGCCCAGCGTTCAAGCTGTTGGCTGGTCAGTTTTCTGAAAGCAAGCAAGCAATGGGATGCTTAAGTGTTGTAAAAAGATTGGCGTGCTGTTTTTAATAGCAATCTAAGCTAAATTCTTCTGTCCAACTTCACAGCCCTACCAAAGCTGAGCTACAATTACAGAATTAGACCAGAGTGACTCTGTTATGGTATTAAGAGATCTCAGAGATCAGCCTGCATCTCCTATGGACAGATAGATCCACCTCAGCTCCCACCAACCCACCACAGAGACACATTTGGGTATATGAAAAATTAGCTATATGAGCCCAGAGGCTAATTTTTGTTCCCTTGGTGGAAGTGGGGAACCCAGACCCTTGTCAGGCTGAGCTGCATCTTCACTTACCATTAGCCTTTATTCTGCTACTTCAGTAAGTGTGGTATTCAATATGAGCCACTATCTCAGAGTCTCTGTTTATCTTTCAGTTTAAATATACAGTTGATGCAGCCATGCCACAGAATAAAATAATCACACAGGAAAATACAGCTGTTGGGATGGGTGATCACACCACCACACTACGAGCAACTTTTTCATATTGCTTATAAGCCTTCCTTTTGCTTTCTTGCTTAAAATTAGGTTGTTAATAATACAATGCAAGAGGCTTTTCCATCTGTCCTGCTTATTTTGTAAAGCACCTTTTACTATTAAACAATAAATATTTAAGTAAAAAGTGGCTACTACTAAATGAAATACTACTCATCATAAACCAATCTTAGCTACATACCTAGTCTTGGGACAGTTTGACTTCTTGCTGCTGCAGTTAGCTGACAGCATGAAAATTTCAGCTCACTCAGACCTTCAGTTCCTAGCTCTTATAGTTGTGGAGGAGGAAGGAAAGTGAGCTTGAAAGCTTTGAGTGGACCTTGAAAATTAAAGGGACAATAGAAAAAGCAAATAAAAACTTACTAAGAAGTTTAAAAAGAAATATCAGGCTTAAGATGTAGTCAGTATTTTGTGGGTTTTGGGTGTGATCACCAGTCCTGCTGCACTGTGTCCTTTGGTCAGGATGTAGTGCGTGCCTGGTGGATAAACTATGCAAGAAAAGGGACAACGAAAGAGGAAGCTCCCTCATGCCATTATTTGTCTCAAGCTGCCAGAACATGAGCACATTATAGCACATGCACAGATATTTCTTCTGCCAAATCTATTTGGGCACTATTCATCATTAACTCTTCTAGTTCTTACTCTTAAGTACGTGCAATAGTTCATTTATTCTCCCCCTCTTCAGGAAGGAAACACTGCGGACAATACAATAGCACCACAGCAGTCTGACTCAGCCACTTCAGTGCCTTTCCTCATACATTCAAGGTTTTTTTCATAATTTCCAACACTCCTTTTGATTTTAATCAGGAAACAGAAGTCCTCAGAAATACTAACTTTAAATGAGGACAGTAGATATATTGGATCATCCTAACAAGGTAGCCCTGAATCAAAACTACATTTCTAACTCTCCGACAACACTGACTTGTTTTTGAAGTGGTAAGTTTAACAACATCTTAACTGGAATCGCTAACATGCCCTATCCCCCACCAAACCAAAGCAGTTATTGCTGTTCCCCAAGGCCGGCACAAACCATGACACCAAAAAACCACAGTATTACTGTGTCAAAACATGATTGGGGACTTCCACCATCCCACCACGTGTATGATCTTTACCAGCAGTTAAAAGATTTTTCTGCTCTGGAAGATCAGATTCTTTCAGGCTTTCTGCCCTAATCTCTTTCAACAACAAGGGGATAAGCAGTACAGAAAGAGTTTGCTGACTGACAGCTGGAGCCTTCCTCCCTCCAAGAGCACACCAGACTAGCTATTTGCTTCCACAGCATCCTGATAACTGACAAAAGACTATGTTCTTCCAGAGATAGCTTCTCTTTGTTAAGGAAGGTTTCCAGTGTTTCCCCTAACACCTCCCCCTTCTCCAACTACTACAGAAGACCTGAAAAGCAATACCAAGATAATCTTTTATTCAAGTACTCAACAGCAAGCAATGAGGTCCAGAAGATTTAGTATCACAGCAGTAGCTGTGATAGTGTTTAGTAGATTTAGTCAGCCCTTGTTCTTTAGTAGCTACTACAGCCAGAAACACAGCCTCTGCAGACATTAATCTACTGGGGAGAGATGCTGTCTAGAGCTATGTCCAACTTGACCTGTTGTGTGGCTGCATACCAATTCAGGACAGGCTGAAAGAGTTAAGAGACTGGGTTTAGGGCCTCAAGTGCTCCCTCCCTTTCATCATCCTGCTAATGGTGAAACGTATTCTGTACCACAAGAGATAGCAACACATTTGTTCTGTGGACAATTCATGTTTATTTTACTCCATTTTTGTCTTTCAAGTATAGACACCAGTATTTTGCTCTTCACCAGAACATGCCCACCAGCTGGGTCAAGCAAGGACGAAGAACAACTTAATCAGTATTTTTCATTGCAATCACAATTTCAGTCCAAAAAATCTTCAAGGAGATCTCCGCATCACTTTCCCTCTTGTGTGACTCTCCAAGCTCAGAAACTCTTCTCAGACAGGCATATCCTTCAGCTAAAAGGTATCGATTCAAAAATAATAATAATAATAATAATATCAGAGCCCAGTGAGATCTATTGTAGTAATTCTCACCCCCTGCAATCTCAATTTACCTAGAGAGGACAGCTGGTGGAAGAGGAAGGTTAGCTCCCTTCCAGAAGGCTGCAGGCAGGCCCAGGAACAAGTACGGTTTATGCTTGTGTCTTGGGCATAACAGGCAGTGTAGCACCTACACCCCCTCCAAGCCTTGTCTCCAGTCCCATGCTCTCACCTCATTCCCATTGCTACCTTTAAATGCAAGAAATTGGGTACAGCAGCTTGCTCCAGCCAAACCTAAGCCCTCCAAGATCTCAGGCAAGATCTGAAACACACAGGTTTGTAACCTTCCAGGAAGGCATACCATCAATAGAGAGTTTGGCAAAAGCTACAAAAGGCCTGCAGGTACTGACTTACTCTTACAGTCTTATCACCATGTTCAGACTCTTGTTCTTACCTCCTTTTTATCTAGAGCACTATCATCTATTCAGTGGTGTAACTCCTTTTTCACTGCTCTTCCTTCCCTCTGCCTGAGTACACAGGAACTTTTACATGTCCCCCACTGTGGGGGCAGGAACAGAAAAGGCGGAGGGGGGGGAAGATAGGTTGCATGCACTCAGACCGTTTCTTGGATAGCAAGACGACACATGTACAAGCCTAGGTCAGGTTACTAACGCTTACTGAAACAGCTCCCCTTTTGGCTGCAAAGAAGTTCTGTGATCCTGTTCTCAGACATACTGCAATCAATGACCTGTGCTGTTCCACAGAGATACCACTTTTGGGCCTACAAATACAAAATTTAATGTCACTTACACTGACACCAAATACTAGATCCACAGATGAAAAACAGGAATACAAAGCATCCACCAGTGCATCCTGCCAGAAAACCCTGATGAGCAAAACACAATGGAGCACAGGCATTAGGTATCACTGAAATGGCCCTCAAATAGGAGCAGTATTTGGTGCAACTGTCTGATACTGAGTTAATTAGCCCTACTGAGAGGCAGAAACACATTACCTCCAGCTTAGGGCTATCACAGGGTTGCTACACCACCCTCAAGATCAGAGTTAACACTGATTATATTTACATACGCTCAGATTACTAGAGTGCAATGTGGATCCCTGGAGCCAGCTCAAGGCGACAACATGCTCTATTGCATGGTGTAGATATATACACAACTACATGCATAAGAGACAGGTGGTTTGATACTTCTCAGCTGGTGAATGTTGGTTTTAGTTATTTCCCCTCCAAGATAGAAAAAAATGATCCCTAATGTTCCAAAATGGTTTGGGGCTCATTTCAACAATAGATACACAGCTAAACACTACCAACTTGAGTTTAAAAGTCAGCCCTGGGTAGATTCAAATCCAACATGGGTTTTGAGGGGAAGAGGAGAAATAATTACTGGATTCACATCTAAGTAGTGCTTTCTAAGTATCACAGATTTCCAGAAACCTTGTCTAAAATTACAATCAAGAATAAGACCAAGTCCACAGTCTCATCTTCTTGCCCACTTCTGTGCCTTGAGATGAGGACTAGAAGGAACTGGTCAATTTATGCAAAGTTGCACAGAAATTCAGAACAGACGTTTCCATATGCTTTCCTTGCACTGTCCCTCCACAAGCCTCCCCATACAAGTTGCCTTTGTTTGGTTTTTTTACTTTCTTCCTGCTGTGCACTTGAACACAGATCAGCAGTTACTGCCATGCCCAACAGCCACAGAGATGCAGTGTAGTACAAGAACAACTACTTTGGGTTTGGTCAGAAGCTAACTTGTGCATGCAAAGCCCAAAGCAGGTATGAGCCAAGCATAGATAGCTCTGCTTCCTGAACTCCCAAAGCTTTAATCAAAGCAAACACCATAAATTCAGCTCTAACTATGCTTTTTTTTTTTTTAATTGCTAAAAAAAATAATCACAAATTCAGTTACACAGCCTTAGTTGAAACATTTCTTTCAGCCCAGTTGTACTCTTCCTGATTAATCTTTAAAGCTTTAGCCAGCTTAAGTTAGGCTGCTGTTTGCATATTATACATCATAGGTGTCAGTACAATACATGACAGAACAAAATACACAGAGAACAGGTACTATAAATCCACACAGCTCCTCCTGCACACGGTGGTCATTCTCAGCCTATGCTCTCCCTCTCCTTTCAGCTCTTCTTCCAGAAAGACTGGAATATAAACAAGTCATGCAGTGTGTTCTGGGGGGTCAGAGTTCAAGCAATTTTTTCCTCATACCCTGATTTGACAGAAGCCTTTTCAGTTATGCAACTTGATCTACTCTTCCTGAAGGAAGAGAGCATCATGATTTTGAGTGGTTTTGCTTGTTCACCTCCTTTTAGACAAAGATGACACACTACACAATGCTCAGCAAAACAGAAAATTGTTAATAGGAAGACATACTACCCACTACAACACCAGTATACTCATGCACACCCACTGTTCTTTGTCCATGAGTGCCTACAGAGAGAGAGGCTTGTGGTCAAACACGCAATCCTTCTTGGGTTTCCCAGAGAGAGAGAAAAAAAAAAAAAAAAAAAGGGCAGGGAGAAAAGGCTGGAAATAGCCAAATTATCCTGGTGGTTCAGAACAACTGAGCTCCAAACCGTATCAGCACACCAGTTTCCCACCCCCAACCCAGAAACCACAATCAACCTAAATAAATAAAAGATCCAACCAGAGAATTTTATTTGTATTATACACACATTTGCTAGAGCATTAAGGCTCACCTTAAAACAAGGCACACTTTGTCTTCTAATAATGTCTAGGATATCTAAAACATCCAGCTCTGGCTGATTTAGAGCTAGCAATTTAAACCTCAACTCTCACAAAAATGGCTGGGAATTAAAAAACTAAATCTACCAGTCAGCTCGGGGAAAACAAATAATCTCAACCCTAGGCTAAAATAAGTCACCAAAAAACCCCACTCACAAGCAAAGTCAGAGCTCTCAAGGGCAGCGGGAATAATGTTTCCTTGTTTAAAAAAAAACATATATATATAACTGAGGGCTAATTTACTTGTTTCACTACCGGCACATGGAGAATTAAATGCTCCCCATCTACATCAACAGTAAGCCCCAAGTAAATCCGACTAATTTCTCGCTTAGTCATAGCGACATAAATACTGATCTGTACTGGTGTCAGAATCTGTCCCTAAATAGACATGGGATCTTTTCATGACTAATTTTCACAGCAGGATTTGCAAGCCTCAGTCATGATTAGGAGTCCAAATATGCATGGACTGCCATCATCTGATGCCACAGCTCTTTTTACTGGAATTTTTAGTCCCCATATTTTAAAAAGCAAGAAGTTACATTACGCAGGTTTATGTGGATTAAGAGGCCCAGCAAATAGCTGTGAACATGCTCCTACTAGCATACAAAACTGAACAGTTTAATTTTCATTTAAATAACATGCAAAGCACCTCTGCAGCCAGAGCCCCAAACATATCATGTTCACTGATTTTTGCTGTATTGCTCCCTATCTTACTCTAGCTACTTTAAAAAAAAACAAACCATCCCCCAAAAAAAACACCCAGCTGTTTGAGATTGAATTGCAGAATCTGCTGTTGGGGTAAATTCTATTTGCTGCAATGTATGTGCGCCAGAGAGCTCTGGGATTCTCAGGAATGCAGCAAAATGAGTCCATGAAAAGTGTAAAGCTAAATTAATTTAAGGAGGAAGGAAAATGGAGATAAGTGGTAGCACTTACCCCACACTACTGCTCTTGGAAGTTTTCCAGGGCAGCTAACTTGCCAGCCCTGGAGAAAGTTGCAGGACACTAGCAGTGTGAGCAGCTTCTCTGATAATGTTAATGCTTTATGTTTCCAGCACTCTCAAATCAGCATTGCAATGAATACATTCACATTGCCTTTGGATCTTGAAAATTAATCAGAATACACACTTTAACTGGTAACTACTATAAGCAAGCTAAAGCCAAACTGCCAGTGCCAAACTTGAAAAGCCCGACTACTGTTAAGTATTACAACTATTTTCAAAAGTCTTCTTTATATGTAGCATTGTTTTCTTAGCACCAAAGCTTAAAAAAATATTATTTACAACAACAAAAAACCCATAAGAAGAAAAGCTCTAATAAGCAACTTCATAACTTTTTGTGGACGTGAAGTGTTTCTGAGCTAACAAAGAACCGTTGTACAGGTTACAGCAAAGCCTGTAGCTGATCCCCTAAAGGCTTTTAGTGCTGTGTTTCATTTCTTAAATGTGAATACAGGAAAAGCTACCTACATAAAATATCCAAACAGTACTTATCCTGAGGATTGAGAGCTGTGAGACATACCATAGTTACGAAATGTAGTCCTGAAGAACATTTAACACAGCAAGTCCTAACTGACATCTTTTCTGAATGGGAAAGGTTGCCAGTAAGTCTACATGTGTTTGTGTTTTAAAAACAAAAAGTTATTTGTAAAGCAATGAGCTTTCCAAGGGGAACAAAGATGTAAGTGTATCTGACTTCAGCATTCAGAGCATCATTAACTGTGTGTTTCCTTAGACAAAGCTGAAATCAGACTCACAACAATAAAAACCCAGGACAAAGCAGCAAACTAGAAGACCCAAAGCCAGAACTGGAATTTGTCACAGAGCAACTGTTAGTTGCTGTTAAGGGAACTCAGCTCCTTGTGGAAAAGCATGCATAAGTTTATTTACATACTTCCGTGTATACAGAGATACAAAGTGACACTACAACAGCCCATATTGCAGTGCTAACTTTTAGTGAGTATCCATCCTGTAGCAGAGTTCACAGCCCTGAATTATGCACCTTGGCTTCCTTACCTATACATGATGAAAACTAATTATCTTTGATGGTAATCTTCAATTGCCATCTGTCTGGGAGGAAAGCTGCCTAAGTGAGTCAGTAGGGAATGCTGGGAGAGATTATAGGCTTTCCTCAGTACTACAGAGACACTCAATTGAGAGCTTTCAGACCTCAGTCCTCACACAAGGTTGAACGTTTACAAACCATTTCCTTCCCCAAAAATGAAAGCTGATGTTTTGGGGGTTTTATTAGTTTGGTTTATTTTGAAATGGACAGTCATGGCTAAAACCGAGAGGAGTCAAAGGTGCATTTCACCCCACCCACACATCATTTCTCATGGTCTCACAGCCCTTCTGCTGGGGTTGCCCTGTAGCAGCTGCGATGCACAGCTGAGAGCCAGGAGTCACCAAGCAGCTGGGCAGCCTTGCTGCCAGGGGCAGGCTGCAGACACGCAGCCCTGTCCCTGCTGCACGGTGGCTTCGCACAGTACCTTCTGCTGCCAGCGTATCATCAGCACCCTCCATCAGTTTCATCTGTTCATTTCTAAACAAAGCCTGGTTTGCTGTAGGTAAAATACTGTCTATTTTTGCTGTTCAATCCTCAGTTTCAACAGTCCTTAAATGCTAAAGCAAAATGAACAGGGGTTTCTTTAGGACTGCAGTATCTTTACACAGATTAGCCATCCTCCCCTACCTGATCCTTGCAGAAGGTCAGATTTGCCCAGGGCTAGATGTTCAGGTATCTCCTCCGAAGGTAAAATTAACAAGCAAGCCCTGAGACAACAACAGAGCTCACCTCCCCATGAGTCACAGCAGGGTGATGGGCTTTTGTGGCACAGATCTGCTCTTCCACAGCCAAGCTAGCCCACGCTGCAGCAAGGATAAAACATGCAGTCTGACACTTGCACTTCAGCATAAAACTGGTAGTCCTCTAGAGCAAGATACACTGTAAGCAAGTTCTAGTGTGTCCCTACTGACATCTTTTCCTTGCTACCCTGACCACACCAAATCCAGCTCAGCCTCTGGCATCACCGTGTCCTATCAGATTCTATTCATGCCGCAAATGATGCAGAACTCCGTTAGAGCATGAAATGCAGTACAGTAAAAGGCTTTTTGTTCTATTGCATGTGGTTTTAGCATGAAATGAGATTTAGACAAACACATCCTGCATGCATGTGTGCATATCCGTTCTCTCCTTCCCTGTAGAACTTTTTTTAATCCCTTTGGCTAAGTTCAGTCAAATTTGACAGGAGATTAGGAACTTAACACAATTGAGACCTCCGTAAGTTTTGCAAAAATAAACAGGCAGCTGGGTAACACAAAGAAACCCCATAAGCTCATCTTTAATCAAAGATCAGAAAGTCCACATGCAGAAAGACATCAGAAACGTGGTCTCATTATATCTGCTTGTCACACAACTGTGTAGCAGAGTTACTGCAAGAGCCTCTGGCCATTAAAAAAGGTGCTAAAATTTTGAAGTCTTGCACAAACATTTAAGTGTCCGAATTTTCCAAAACAGTTGTCTGAAGTTAAACATTATAGATATCCTTTTCAGTCACTTACTAGATAGTCTTAGCTGACTTCAGTCACCCAGCTTCAAAAAGTCAGACATAAGCCAGTATGTATTATAGGAAATATTCTCCATACAATCTCAAGTGACATGCGTATTCTATTTCACTTCACTATTCTTTCCAAAAATCTCTGAAAAACATTCTCAGATTAGAGATCTTTAAACTAATACAAAACCTAAGATTTGAGGCTAAGCCACCTAAGAATCAATGTCTCAAGTTGAAAACAAATTATGGCGTGCCATTAGCATAGAAGAAAGAATTGAAACAGCTATTCCATTCAAACTGCTCCAATGAAAATGAAATAACAGTATTTACTTAGTATATTTTGCAAGAAAGGGCAGTCAGTCTTGAGAAATTGCACAAATGGTATCTAACCAGTACTTTAACCATCTGGCTACTCAAACCCCAGTTTACACAACCGGGCCTGTGCTCCACTGCGCAAGGTGAGCAAGACAGGCACAAGAAGCACTCTGCTATGTCAGACCAATCTAGCCCACTAGTCTGTCTCCAGCAGTGACAGAAGGAGATGCTGTTTAGGGACAGCACATTTTGTTGTTCATTCCCTTTGTCCACACACTTCACTTGCAGCACCTACAACTGTTCAGCATAGGAGTTAGAGGATAACATCCCTGTCTACCCCTTCTAGCACCCTTTTTATGGGTCTGCCAGTACCCACGCTTTGGCACCTGGGCAGAGAAAAGGACAGGAAACCAATCAATTGAGACTGAAGTGATACTGCTAGATCAGAGCTGCTGAGCCACAGGGCACTTCGCCACACAGTCCTGAGGCCAGTGACTTCTTGGGAATGGGGAATTAAAACTGCCACGGGTGGTTATAAAATTGAGGAGGGGGGCGAGCAAGTGGGGAGAAGGATAAGTTTACATACCCTTCCAGATTCTCAGCTGAGGCAAGTAACAGTCACACTGTCTCATTAAATATTGCAAAACATTTAGGCAGGCAGAACTAGCTGTAGTTTTCCCTTAACTGTTTCCAGCAGAACCCATGCTTTTCCCAGCAAACCAAATGAGAATGCAGTAACTTGTCTACACAAGGGTCATGATCAAGACTAGCTACCACATGCTAGCAAGCCTTGTACATGTTCAATACAGACAAATCCTAACTTGCTCTGGCACTTCATGAAGTGGATTTAATATTACGGCTCCATTTAATCTTGTGCAAATGTTGCGTTCAAACAAACCCTATAGGGTATCTCACATCTATACCACTAACCCTCCTCCTGATCCTCAATCCTGTATGTTGACTTCAGACTACCTGAAGCACCGTTAAGATTGAGGTGATAGTGTTTGCAGGGTGCTCAGGCACAATACTGGTGCAGGATGTATACAGGCAGGTTCAAGAACTTCAAAAGAAACAGGAAATACCTATTTTGACCTCCAAAAGATTAATAAGATTGTGGTTTCATTCAGCAACAATAGCTCTTAAGCAGCAAGCACCTTCCTCTCTCCTCACTGCAGAGAAGAAAACCCCCAAGTTCCTTCCCCACACTGTCCCTTGTGTTACACAAGGGTGCTTGTATACTGCAACAGATCATTTCTGCCACACAGTTCATCGTGTAGCCAAAAACCTGTGTCAGCATAACACACCTGCAAAAGCTAGCTGCCCAGGAGAGAGCTACACCAACCAACAATTAGATTAGAAAAAAGAAACGAATAATGGCAAAACCACAACTTCAGTTCCTTCTTTACCCTAGGAATGGGACTCCTCCCCCATCCCATATGCAATCTCATTTGTATTTTATACACACACATTTTGCATTGACTATTAAATGGCCATTACTTATGCATATTCTCTCTGCCTGCCCTGCTAAGGCTCCAAGTAAGCCAGTGATGTGCCCCTCACCATCATCATTTCACTGCTGGCCAAAGGACTCTGAAAAGCAGTAGTGAAAGAAAGCAACAGACAGCTACTGCTATGCTGCAAAGTAACAGTCTGCAGATCCAGTTTAACAAAGAGCTTTGCAGCAGCTGCTCCTTATTTTAGTGTTTCCAACCTGTACTCGCAAGGGCTAGAAACTGGTAAAAAAGGGAGCTGAAGAGTCCATAGAAGTCTAAGCCTGCTAGCCACCTACCTCACAAATGAAGTTTCCTACAGACTAGTGGCCTAAAAGAAAGCACTATTCCTGCTAAGGGAATAGAAACTTGCACTGTAAATCAACAGATGTTAAGAGCAGCTTCAGTGATTAAGTCTGAACTTCATTTCATTCCTGTCTCTCTTAAAACCAGTTTCTTCATTACCCTGTTCCTGTCCTCCTAACAGGAAGGAGGATCAGCTTTGTGGCTCCTCAAGCTTTCCAGCCTTCCCTTCCTAACCAGAGCAAGTGGGGACTATTTGAGCTTTTGCCTTGCTCCTCCTGGCTCCCCACGGATGCTGGAATGTAAAGAATAGCTCTAGCAGCTTCACTGCTGCTGCCAGGGCTGGGAGCAGATGAAACGCAGAACAGTTACACACAAACTTTGGATGTTATCCCAGGGAACACAAAATTTGCTCACTCTGTTGCAGTACTGTCAAGTGTTTTCCTCTTGAGATATCAAGGCTTAACTTTTGTCTTCAAGACCAAAGGAGGACTGACTTTGAACACTGATGAGTGACCACACCAGAAGAAAATGAACTTTAAAAAGGATGTGATGTTTTAAGATAAGCACAGAACGTAAGAAGTACTACCACAAACTATTTTACCACATTCTGCACCTGCATTTGTTCAAAGCATTTTTCAACAGGTAGCAATACCGCATGCAAGCCACATGTTCCCTATTTTTTCTTCATAGCATGCACTAGCTAACGCTGCCCATCACTTTTCAGCTTTTCAACCTTTCTGTACAAATAGCAGCTACTGATATCAGCAATTAATACACTGAACTGCAAAGTGAGAACAGATTAATTTCCACACACTACTGAAAGGCGACTTGCAAAAGAAACAGCTTGCATGTTACATTTTCCTCCTGACCTCAATACACATCAAGAAAAGATGAGGTTTTAGGTTCTTCTCTAGCAGGAGGATGAAAGAAAGATTAAATGCTTCAGGAAGTTACCAGACCAAATTAAAACCTCCCTTGAAGACTATGAATAGGTACAGAAGAAGCCATACATAACACAGCAAAAGTAGAAGAAACTGGAATAATGGGGGAGGCTCAGAGGGATTTTATTCAGCTACAGAGCTCTTGGTCTTTTGAGTTGATAGCAGTAGAAAATAGAGACCGAAAAGAAAATGTCCTGTACACTCACTTACTGCATGAATTTCTTTCCCAATTATTTACTAGCTTCTCTATAAGGCTAGAGAAATTGATGAACAAATTATTGAAATGAATGACAAATGAGTTGCCACAAGCTTGATAAATTAAACTCTTCAAACACAGCACACATTTCAATCAATTTAACTAAAACAGTGCAAACATCTGGAAGAAAAGATGTCTGTAGAAAGAGGTATTTTGAGTAATCTTGATCCCATTCCTAAAAATGCACTTAACTAGGGAGCTACAGTGGAGTATCTTGCATCATACACTCAGTAAAAACAACTGTTCATGCTTATAAGTAATACAACCTTAAAGTACAAAAACAAAGATCCTGTGCTACAGCTCAAGCTATACCGTGGAGAAAAAAAATGAGAGCCTTTTCTCACAAGCCCCTTTGAGTCAATGGTGTGGATTGCCTCACAGAGACTCAGTGGTCTTGCAAGTTCTATCGTCAAATGACCCATCTGACTGCACCCTCTCCAGCAGCATATCAAGCAACACACAAGATTACCCAAAAGCTACATATCAGCCAAAGCAGGTTCTTCTTGGGAAGACGGATCAAACCTTTACTGAAAGGCACTAATCATGGTGTGCCCAGAAACTAACAACAAAAACAAGCCTGGGACAAAATAAAAGCATTCATGGCACAAAGCAGCTATCATAAGAAAAACTATTCCCCCTCCCTACCATCTTCTATCAATAATGACCACACAAGGAAGAAAACAATCATTCAAAATCCTCTAAAACCCTCTGCTTGTAGGCTTTCGAAGGTCTGAAGAAGTGGTGACAGAGAAGCCCCTCAAGCGCTTGGCACTGTGAATAAGCCCCATCACCATGCCAGCTGCTGTATTTCCCTCCTCAGTGAGGCAACTCCCCTGCATAATTGCTAAAGCCATTATTTAGCGGCATGCACAGTACGTTATCAAAATAACTTCTCACCAACCACCTTGTCTAGCCAAAAGACCACAACACCTCCTTCCCCACTTGTTTATGACTTAGGGCTTGGGCACTTACGATCTTCCTGCCAGCTTTCAGGTTTTGCTGTCCTGCCTACACACTCCGCAGCTGCTCCCACAGCACTTCCCCAGGTGGCAAACGCTTCCAAAGAAACTTTCCTCCTAGTTTTGAACAGAGGGGTACTTGGACACTGGGAGTCTCATGAGTCTCAGGAGAGGATGCATACATCCCACAAGCAGGAGGTGTCTCCTATAGCCAAGACGCCCTTCAGGGAAACCATGGGACTTACCTACCTTTAATAGTGCTGCTTCAAGAAATAGCTGTAAACTTAAAGAGTAACTTAATTGACTCTGCTTCAGCTCAGCAGATGCACAGGCATACTAAAGAATCAGGTACCATATCAAGCTGGAAAGAAAGATCTGTAGATTTATTTCGTGCAGGTGGGAAGAAAAACAAGGATACAACTGGTGCAATCTAACATATGGAAGGAAAGTTACTTTCGTTTCAGAAATACCACTTTTGCGACCTAACTAGACAGGAATATTTCATACCCAGAAATAGATGGGTAGGCAGCCTCGCTCCATGAACATCTCCTTTCCCTTACAACCCTCCCTGAATTTTATTTTTCAAGTTGAGGAGCGACCAGTCTAGCACCATCACATTCACCACAGCAGAAGATACATTTTTTTTTTTTTTACACATAACATTTTCACACAGTTCAGCTGCAACAGAATTGTTAGATTAAAACAAGTAATCTCATCCCATCGCAAATTTCACCCTTTATAAACAGTTTTTCAGCCACGCTGTATGTAAGAATACCTCGGCACAAAGCAGGTGAAGAAGAGAGAGACACCGCACCGACCGAACCTCGACAGAGCGCTTCAGCCGGGTAACCGGGGCGCGACAGCCATAAATCCTCCCAACGGAGCGGCTGTTCATCTCGCTGGAAGCTTTGATTTGAGAAAGGACAGCGGGACCGACCTCACGGCTTGCAATAACCAGAAGAAGCGCCACCCCCACCGGCAAAGAACAGCCCAAGGACTTTCAGGAAAGCAGAGAACATACACGTTCCAAGGTTTGTTTCTTCCGATAAAGCACCAGTCATGCGCTCGCACAGCTTAAGGCCGAGCACAGCCACGGAGCCGCTGCTCCCTCCGCCGCGCCGGGGCACGCCCCAGGCAGCCCTGGCGCCGCCGCCCCGCACCGAGCCCGCCCGTGGGACCGCCGCACCCCGGCGGCTTCGCCGGCGCCACCAATCTCCGCTAGCGCCTCGCCACCGCCCCCCTCCCCCACCCCCCCACCCCCGCCCGGCCCGCCGCGCCTCGCCTCGGGCCCAGGCCGGCCCCGGCTGCTGCCCCCACCCAGCAGCGGGGCTACGCCGGGAGGCCGCCGAAAGCCGAGCAGCTCCGCCACCCCGCCAGCGCCGATAGGAGAGCAGGGCCGTCCCCCCCGCCTACCTTGCCGGGCGGCGGCGCCCGGCAGACCCACCGGACCGCCCCCGCGGCGCGGCCACCTCCTCCCGCGCTCCCAGGCGCGACCAGGCCCCGCCACCGCCCCCCAGGGGCCCCGCTGCGGCCGGGGGCGAGGGGAGGCCCTGCATGCGGCCCCGGGCGGCGGCGGCTCCGCCCGGCCTCTCCGCCGGCGCAGGCGGCATCAAGCGCATCTCCGCGCCGCGGGCCGGGCGGGCAGCCGAGCCGCAGCCCCTGTCACTTCATCCCCGCCGGTACCCGCGTCTCCGCTCGCCGCGATACCAGCTTTTACCAGCAAGTTCCCAGGAACCTCTGGGAAAGCTCTGGGACATCTCGTCTCACCGGCTCGCAAGCCCATTAAAGACCGTATTCTCTTCAAAGGAGCTTAAGGCAGGCTCCATTCCCCCTGGAAACGCAAACTAGCTCCCTGAATGCTTTCACCGAGGAACACGCCGATGTACGGGACCGGCCAGCTCTGCCTCTGAACGTGCGGCGATTTACATGGTATAGCGATACTGTCGCAGCCGCCGCCACCAGTACCTGCCCGAAGGAGGTTTTGGAACGGGAAGCGTGCGGAGGCTCCACGAGGCCAGCTAGGAGCTCCGCGGCCGAAACCGCGCAATAGCGCGGCGGGAGAGGGCGGCGCGGGGTCCCCCTGGGCCCATGCAACAGCTTACAGAGCCAGCTGCGCTCCTCGGAGCGGGGATGCTCACTTACCAGCTGTCAGCAGAGCGGGTATTTTATGTTTAAGTTATCAGTGACAAGAGGATGGAACGTGTCGTTTCTTACTCGGACCGTCCTGGCCGCTGTTGGCAGCCTCTCAGCAACCTCATCTTTATCCCGCAGTGGTGTTTGCAGTAAGAAGAGGGAGGGCTTGTTTCAGCTCAGCCCCGTCTGCAAGAATAAAAATAAAAGGCAGCGTTGAGTTTTGCGTTGAAGCAGAGATGTTACTTGAGTCTGCCGAAATTCCTCCTCGTTTTATACCAAAGCCTTCCGGGGGGAGGAGAGACTGACATGAAGAAAGAAAGCTAAAGCGCTGCTCCGTGTGTCGAGTCCCCCCTCCCCCCATAACGAGTATATCTTCTTTTCTCTGAATGAATGTCTGCAGGGGCCGCAGCCGCTGTTCCTTCTGCTGCCCTCCCCCATCCCCCCCCGGGCCGGCGGTTCGCCGAGCGCCGAACCTTCTCCGAGCCCGCCCTACAGCCAAGGTGCAACGAGCCGCGCCCGCCGCTGCATCAGCCCTTCCCGCCCCGCCTGCACTCCACAGCCTCCGGGAATTAGCAGCTAATTAGCAAACTGATTGTCACCTATGGTAGGAAACCAAGCAGCCTGAAAGGCACAGCAGTTATTTCAGGTGCGGGACTCATGGCCCTTTCCAGCAAGCTCCGGTGAGAGCCGTCGGGGGAGGAGCTACCCCCTGAGCCGCTGCCAGGGCAAAGCGCAGCCCTGTCCTGCGCGACCATCCCAGGAGCCAGGGGGCTCCTGGAAAACCTGCTTTCTACAGCAGAGCATCAAACCGCGCGGCACCGAGCATTGCTTTTTGAAAATAATAAGGAATTCTGCCAGTGATAAAAAAGGATGCAAAAAATGGCTTTGTCTGGAATCGTGTGCTGCACCAGTGTTGTAATTTGCCCAGAGCAGTTTATCATGCAAGAAGAAAACTGAAGGGTTGTTAATAATTTAATTGTCCTCTACTGTTTCAAACATTATGACCCTGATCACTTCTAATCCAAAACTTTTCTATGTGATGCTGCAGGGAGCTTGCAGGATGTTTTTAGCATTGTATCAGGACAGGGTGCTTCCCTTGTTCGAAGAGCAGTTCCTATTCTTTTTCGTGGCTGTCGCTAGGAATGGCCAGAGGTGGAGTCTGTTCTCAGCAGCAGTTTTATGCAGCCTGTAATTATTACATTAACATGTAATAAAAATAACACGTTAAAAGCAGGGAAATTTTGTCTCTTCTTAAGGGACTATCCCACTCTGTAGCCTGCTGAGATGGCCTTCAGTGTGTTCTGGGCTGGGAACCAAAGTTCAGTCCTCTGTAATTTGACTTCACTTGAGCTGAAAATACCTTTGTACTTTTGCTCCCTTCTCCCAAGAGGCTCCTCAGGCCTTTGTCCTTCACATCCTGGCCTTTACAAGACCAAGCTGCTTCAAAGTGTATATAGCTAAATTGTCTACCTTCTAAACTAATTTTTGCTGTATCTTTTTCCTGTGTCTCTTCTGTACCTACCCTTCAATTCACTGAAGTATTATAGGCACAAAACCAATAAAAAATAAATAATTTTGCACAATTGCAAAAAACAAGTTGCACAATGAAGGGGTCGGAAGTTAGGAAATACCAGAAGATGGGTTGACTTCACATCAATCCCCTTGCTCATATGTTTCAGGACAGTCTTAAATTATGTATTTCAATATTGTTTTGTTCTCCCCTTGCTTTATTTTGCAAAACCCTGCCTTTGTTAGGATACAGGATGGACTTACTCTTGGGATGTGCCAGACTTTTTCAGAACAAGATGCTGGGACAATTCACTGCAGAGGAGCGTAGGAAACTTTGAGGAAGTGGATGCTGTTCCTCCTTCTGTTCCAGACAGGATGTGTGTGCTGCAGCTGCATGTGTGTAAGTTTATGGGTGTGAGCTAATTTCACACTAGCTAACCTGGGTATTGATAACAGTCTAGCATGGATCTTTGGGCAGGCTGAAAAACATCGCAGTGAAGAACATGAATGTGCTGTTACAAGGGCTGAGCCACTTGCCAAGAGAAGCCAACTCGAGTTACTGACACACCTGTGAAGCTAGTTACACATATGCAATGTACCTATGGTGATATTATGTGATGACTTAGAAGCAGCCATTTGATTTTACAGCTGGCTGCAAGTTACGTGCTTGTTGCTTTTTTGGGAGTCTTACAAGGCATCCAACTAGGAAGAGCTGAGCTTTCACATTTGCAGCCAAACTCCATAGGAGATAGAGTGCTGTGAACAGAGGACCTGTTGCTCACAGTTTTATTCTCTTGCATTAAAGGCAGCATGTATAAGAAATACAAAGAATTGTATCTAAGATATCTGAATACATCTCTACCTTGAATAAATCACAAAATCTCGAGTTCTAACTACATTGGATCTCAAGTTCTAACTACATTGGTCAAGTAACATAATAATCTAATTTGTAATAATGTAATTTCATTTCAGCCTCTTCCAGCAACTGTAACTGTCCCAAGACCAGCAACAGAATGAAAGCTGGTGTTTGTTGTCATCTAAATATGTTGAACTAAATTCAAGGATTCAAATGGCAATTTGAACAATTAATATAGTACCAAAAAAAAATTAGTTCCTAGGAGTTTTCAAAATGATCTGCATAAGCAAGAAGTTAATAACTCACCTGCAACAGATGCATGTGTTTGGCAGAAAGTATAAGGAATCACTTCTCTGGGATATAGTCTATTGCACACAAATGGTATCAGTGATGATTTGACAACAATGAGTAGACTTCAGAATGCTTTGGAAAAGGATGACTAACAGGAAGTCAAATGAATGCTCCTGCAAGCACAAACAATGGATGTGACCAAAAAGTCAACAGATACTTTTTCTTTTTTTTTACTATTTCAATTCAAAATTAACTCTCCTGAGACACAAATCTCCCCAAACCAAACATAAAAGCCACAGAAACCTTGAAATGCAAAGCAATAACTAGAATAAATCCAAATAAAATGTAGTCATATTTTAGTTCCAGGAAAATCTGTGTACCTCCTGAGTCACTAAACTAAGAAAATGTGGCCAGACCCTACCCCAGCTTGCAAAACCAGAGAAAAACAAAGAGAACAATTACAGGAGATGGAAGGAAAAACTGCTGAACAGGGGAAAAGCAAAATTGTGGAGAACATGGAATAAACAGAATGGAAAGTTGCAGCATCATGAAAGTGATTTCCTCCCTAGCAATCCAGTAGGCAAGATGACTAATCAGGCTCTGTGTATGCAATTCATCTCTGGTCCTAGAATTAAAATGTGACAGAACTGCCACCCTTTATTAATTACCTTAGGAGATGAGTGCATTTATAGAAATACAAACTGTCACAACATCCCTTCACTCATTTTCTAGCTTTACTACCTGCCATCACAGTCTGATCCTAACCTTTATGTCATGCCATGAGAACAGCCCCAAGTCCCATACATGCTCAGGTCTCTGCTACTGAGCTCCAAAACTTGTCTCAGCACAACTCTGTTTCATAGAGTTTCTCTCTGTCCCCTTGTCCCAGATGCTGGGGGCTCTGAGCTCGCCACTGCTATAGTAAGCACCAGTCCTCACCTAGCTTGTTTGGTTACTGATTTGTGGTTGCATGGTATTTCTTCTAGAGACTCTTTGCCAGGAGACAACTTGCTAAAAAGCCTGTCGCGAGAGCTTTAAAAAAATCCAGTTAGTTGCTGTAGGACATCTCATCAGAACCCACAGCATTTGTCATGAGTTCACAGCATGCAACCCGCACCTAGTTCAAGGTCACTTTTTCACAACCTGGTCAACCAAAGAACTACATTAGGCTGTGACTGCTCTCATGGTCCCTAGGAACTGCTTTTTGTGGGAAGTACAGAGTGCTTTCTCCTGCCCCAGGCTGTGCAGTGCTCCTGTACTTCATCTGGGAGAGAGGACACAAGCAAACAAAACATATGGTGACCAGAAACACCATGGAGGTAACCCAGGTAAGGCTGAGACAGCCTCCCTGCTAGCCAATCCAACGTTATCTGAAGTGGTGAGCTCATTAGGAAGCACGATTTGCCAACCAAAGTGAAGCCCTCAGGGCATGTATCTATACATAATAGCATCAGTAAACGAAATACATTATCCAATAGGCACCAAACATCTTTGTGCTTCACTAGGCATGGACAAAAGGAAGGAATAGGTCAAGACACACCCACTTGAAGAGCATTGTGAGCAAAACAGCAGGAAGGAGAAGGGGAAAGGGTTTGCGAAATTGAGGAAAATGTGTCCTGAGCAGGTAGTGGTTTGCACCAGGTCAAGAGGAACATTTAATTACAGATTCCTCCCCTCCACTTTTGCCTTGTTTCTTTAAAATACGCTGTCATGTGGAACTCAAGGTAAGTTTTCCACTTGTGCCCCCATCCTTCCAGTGGATGCCAGTATACTGGCATGACTCCACCTCTACATGTGTCCAAGAGTAACCCAAACTGAAGTTGCACAGCACTGAAAGCAGCCCTTCCCACAGGGAAAGAGGACAAGAGCTGATGCTGCCTTCCCTGACAGGAGACAAACCTCTCAAGATCCAGTTCTTCCACCCATCTGACAGGGATGTGGGAGTCCCCTCCCTGTAGCTCAGGGGGACACAGTGACTGCTGTTCACAGAGGATGCTGGCTGTGGCATCTGGCATGAGGGAAGACTGGGAGAAGGAGAGAGGTGAGGTGGTGCACAGAGGGAGTAACGACCCAGGTGGGTGGCAGGGGTGGTGGGAGACCCTCATTTGCAGTCACAGCCCCGGTGCCAAATGCAGATGGGCTCTGAGCTCAGAGAGAACAAGAAGTCCTTGAACCTGTGGCTCTGGGTCCCTACCCACTCAGCCTCATGTGCTCAAATGACTGAGATAAGCTACTTTTGGAAGATTAAATACCTGTCCTTTTATGATAGCTCAGTCATTCCTACAATACCATGTCAAGACTCACTGCTCCTTGTCTCCTTTCCAAGGAGAGGCCAGCATGCAAAATGCCTTTGCCATTTTAAGCACAGCTTAGTGCCCAGTTGCTTTCTCTGTGCATTTTATGAAAAAGACCTCCCTGTTTTTCCCACTGGCTCCCCATTGCAAAGCTTATCTTTCTGGCCTCCAGGCCCCCAAGTTTCCGTGTGGTGTACTGCTGCCATCACCTGTACAGCTGAGTCATTATTACAAATGTTAAGGCAGCTGCTGCAAGTAGCTCTCAGATCTATAGCCTTTCAGCTTCAAACTTCTGGCCCACTTCTTTGGCCAGTGTTAACTGGCCTGGATTCCTTTACTGGTTTGCAGCAGCCAAAGATCTGGAAACAGGTGCACAGATTTTCCTCCAAGTACTCCTCAGGCTGGGTCTATGCTTGAAAATACGATGTAGCAAGACAGGACACAACACAGAGCTATAAAAGTGATACAAATAGCTACCATTAGATTGCCAAGAAGGAGGGTGAGAAGGCTAGGTGAGCCACTGTAAGTCAGGAATGGTGTGGCAGAAGCCACTAGAAGCCTTGTCATAAGTGAACAGCAGGCTAATTTCAAGGAGACAGACATGGGCCGAGAAGAAGTGCTTTGCATGTTTCTTACATTTCGGAGTTCAAGCTGCACTCAGTCTTGGCTGTAGGTTCAACAGCTGGGAAAATTTTAGCTGCGTTTCTTCCCATGACTGACTTACCAGGTAAAGACCATTGCTGCAGGCATGGATGGCCACTTGCAAGGTGCGAAGAATCCAGTAGGTACCCGCATGAAATAGGGCTGTTGGCACGGGAGAGGGAATTCTTCCTTCACAGCGCTCCAGACTGAGCAGAGCAGCCCTGCAGCAGGAAAGGCTGGCTTGGTCTCTGTGGCTTGGGAGAGCAATAGCTCATACAGCAGACTTTTTCTTTTTTACAGCTCAACTCCTGTTCCAAATGGGAGCCAGGCCTAACCCATGTGACTATGATCAATAGGCCAATATCCAAGCTGTGATATCCTAGTACAATACTCCTTCTATTTCAGCGTTTAGCCATTTCATCCAGACAAGTGGAAAACATCAAGTGATCTTTGCAGTTTATCAAAAAATAAGCCACCTGTCACTGAACGCACCATAATTTAATTCATCATAAAATTCTCCATAGTGTGTGACCGGGAAGCTCTGCTTCCAGCAGCCCAGACCACCTGCTCACAGTCTTTGTTTTTCAGGGGTTGGTTGGTTTTGATTTGGACACCCCATTGAAGCCTGACCTTTCTTGTCTGCAGCTAAAATATAATGGTGCAAGAAGAGGTCTGTCACTGAAATGTTATTACAGAAACACTACTGGGAACTAAGCCATGGTCAGCTTTAACTCCCCAGATACTATTTGGGAAACAAATGATTCCAATAATAAACTCAGGCCTAGCTAGCCACGTGTGCAATAGCTGCCAGATTTCTTCTCAATAGTCATCGAGACAAAAAAAGACAACCCCAAATCACTAAGTGATGAAAACAAGACCTGGTTTCGGCTGAGACAAAGTTAATTTTCTTCTTAGTATCTGGTGCAGTGCTGCATTTGTGATTTGGTGTGAGAGCAATGTTGACAGCACACTGATGTTTGCAGCCATTGCTGGGTGATGTTTATACTAAGTCAAGGACTTTTCCGTTTCTCAGGCCTTGCCAGCCAGAGGGCTGGGGGGGTATGGGAAATTGGGAGGGGACACAGCCAGGACAGCTGATCCCAATGGCTAAAGGGATATTCCATACCATATGACATCATGCTGAGGATATATAAGCTGGGGGAAGAAGAAGGAGCAGGAACATTTGGCGTTATGGTATTTGTCTTCCCAAGTAACAGTTACGCATGATGAAGCCCCGCTTTCCTGGGGATGGCTGAGCACCTGCCTACCAACGGGAAGCAATGAATAAATTCCGTGTTTTGCTTTGCTTGTGTGTGGGGCTTTTGCTTTACCTATTAAACTGTCTTTATCTCAACCCACGAGTTTTCTCACTTTTACTCTTCTGATCCTCTCCCACATCCCACTGCGGAGGGAGGGAGTGAATGGCTGTGTGGGGCTTGGTTACCAGCCTGGGTTAAACCATGACATCTTTCCCCTTCTTCCCTTAAAAGCATGGAAGGACTAAGTCAGAATACCTACAAACACAAAAAAACAAGTTTTTTTGTAACTGGCCAATGCTCATAGTGAACTAGCAGAAAGGAGGCTGCCAACTTACACCTTCTTTTACAGAAGTATGACTAGAATGAAGTAACTTTCGGTTATGTTACTCTTTCCCTGGCACAACTGATGCTTGTATCATCACTCATGCTTTTGAGCTGGTCGTTGAACTTGGTATGACCATGTGGAAGTGGAAGTGTCTGTTTTCCCCACCAAGCAAGTGAAGCCCAGCTGTCATAGCAACACAAGCGGCAAACCACATGTTGCCCTTCAGTTATTAGATAAATCTTGATTTCATGTAATTGAAACAACTTTTATTTAAATCCATACAGCTGAGAGCAGAACCTACCTCATTGCCTATTTAACAGATTTTTCATATTTTTCTCTTGAGGATTCTCTCCCTTTTCTACTCTAACCTGAGGCTGCTCTTCTAAAAGAGGTTCATCCGCTGCTGTGTCTGCTTGCGAAGAGGCAGTGTTTCAGCAGGTGTGGCAGCTAACAGTCTGCTTTCGGAACAGGTTTTCTTCCATCTAAAATGCCTGAGAAGTGGGTGATTAATAAAACCTTCATACCAACTTAATTATCACTTGCCACTAGATCTTACCTGATATTTTTACACTGCACTTCTTAAATTTATCAAAGTGTCTTTCGGTGTTAAGAAGTCTCCTCAAAGTACATGCAACCGAATGCTGTAACGTGCCACTCTGCGAGACGAAACTTTTTGCTTTTTAAGAACAACAAAGGAGATTTGTTTCCCATCTTCAAAACACACGGCCAGTTGTGCCTTGAACCAAGACACCAAACTGCTACCACATGAACGATGACATATATCTTGATTTTTTTAGGTCTTTCAGACCAGTAGGCAAACACAGAGGAAGAAGACTAGGCTACATGAAGGGAAAGAAAAAGGGTAGCTTAAGAACAAAAATATTGAACTTTTTTTGAACATTGCACACAGGTTTACTTAATTTTTTCCACAAATGCTATCTGGGTTTTGACAGTAATTTCTACCTACATCCAAAGTTTCTGAAAAAAGAAGTTTGAGCCAACACTGCAGTTCAGTTCAGACACATCATGTTCCAGATCTGTCTTTGATTTCTGGGATCTACAGGTCCTGTGGACAACTGTTAGATGACTGAAAGCATTTCAGAGTTTAGGAATAAGAAGATCAGGGCAAGCTGTAGCTATAAAACAGAGGAAGGGGATCAGTTTTAAGCCAGTGCAGATCTGATGTCAATGTGAGACACCAAGAGGCAGAAAATCCATGAGAAGATTTGTATCAGCTGCATCTGAGTCCTCAGTCAGTCACTGCTGGTGACATTCCCTGGGATGTTCAGCCATCAGTATGCAAACTGCTTGCTTTTCCTCATCTACAATTACAGTTGTTAGTGAACTTTCAAGAAATACATTTTAAATCAAAGAAAAGAGGCACTTCTCCCTTGGGATCCTGCTTGAACTCTCCTTGGTTTACTCCTTGAGCTCCTCAGAAGTTCAGCAGACAGACTTTGGGAATTGCTTGTGGTGTCATGGCCCACAGAGCCTACTAAGCAGATTCCCCCTCCCCAAACCAGGAATATCAGGAGCCCTGCAGATTCTGGCAGCCCTCTCAGGAAGGAGTGTCCAAGATTTTCAGATTACCTGCCCCAAAAGTCTAGAAACTGGAGAATCACAGATGCTTCTCTCCCTCACCTGCCATCCCACTAAGCAGGCTGAAAGGGAACAAAGCTCCAGCTTCTGTGGCAGATCCAGGGGCTTTTGAATAGGGAAGCCTGCACTTCCTTAATCTTCCTCAGTTCTAATTTGTTGAAATTAGCAAACTAGCATTTTTCAGATTGCTATTCTGTGCAGAGCTTAGCAATTGTCTTTCACCGCGGTTTGGAATGAAAACAGAATTGCTGATTTTCAAAGTCATCTGTGATGAGAATTTACCATTCTCTCATCTTGCCTCTGGTTTGGGAAGTGTCAGAATTGTGTCTTTGGAAAGGCAGATAGGCAAATACAAGTCTGAACAAGAGGGAATTAATAATCATCTGCAGATATTACAGTGGCTAGTTTGAAGAAGCAAAGCCACTGACAAGTTAAAAAAATACACATTTCCAAAAATAGCTCTAACCTTTGCCATGAGAATAAGAGATATAAAGGAAAAAACAATATTAAAACTACAGTGAAAAAAATAATATGTGGAGACTTGCAGAAGTATATCTAGTATGACAACTGTTACAGCTGGTTTCATTTTAATACTTCAGCACATTTTTAGGGATCAGTTTTACGGAAAATGCTGAAGATTTAATGTTTGGCTGTTGACCTGATTAAACTGAGCAAAACCATCTTTCCCTAAACAACAGGGAAAAAAAAAAATCACCAACCCCCTACTACCTTTGACTAGGAAATAATTTCTTAAACTCAAATACCATACACTGGAATTCAACAGAAAGCCTGAATCAGATTATCTTCCAGCATCTTTAAGATTATGTATATCCACAGTCCTCAGAGGCAATAAAGAAATGGCCAACCTGATTTAAATACTGGGCAAACAAACAGAATGCAGATCTGACCATCCTGATGTTTGTCTGTGGTCTAAAACAATTCTAGTCCCATGCATGTGTTTACATTCTATACCATGAACTTCAAACAACCTTCTTCCCACCCCCCACCCCCATGCCACCGCACCCCCCCCACCCCCACCCCCCCGAAAGCAAAAAAATTTAGTATGAAAAGTGCTCCACTTTGGAGTAAGTAAGCACCCATTTGATTAGTATATGATAGGTATGCCTGCTGAAAAGGAACAGAAAATGCAACTGCCAATGTAACAAAGAGAAATAAAGACTGATTGGTATCCAGTCCATGGACTTTTCTTCCCCCCCTAGTCAACAAATCAATTCTGATTGTTATTAGTTCTTACTTTCAGCTAAACACACTAATTTTTTTGGCAAAATTGGTACAGGTTTCACCTATGCAGGATGGTCAAACACATTTACTAATACTTGGGTTGATGGGTGTGCTTTGTCAACTATGGGGAAAAAAATGTTCATGATATACCTGTGTTAAAAAAACTAAAACAACCACCAAAAAGCAACAAAACAAACAAAAAATACTCACAATACATGTTTTCTACTGTTTGTTTACATGCCTGGAGGCTCAGCTGCACCTAATGATTTATCTTGCTATGAGTTTTATCCTTGAACCCAACATGGTCAATATCAAATCTGCCAATAATTTATTTTGTAAAAAGCAAAAGACCCAAGCATAATTATTACAAATAATAGCACAAGTGTAGACTAATGAAATATGCTAGATAAGTTTATCTGTTTGTCCTGTTCTTCAGTTGCCTACAAGCAAATCTTGATACTGTAAATTTGCTCATTTGTAATTACTGCTGTAATTCTGTAGGAAAAACTACAGGTAGATTTGTAGCACTTTGGTTCAACATTTGTTTTATTTAGCTCATATGAATATGAACACTAAAAAACAAACAAAACCCTAAAAAACCAAGGGAGGCTAGAGTTTTGTTTAAAAATGGACCTTGACTGTTTATTATAATGTAACAGTTGCAGGTTAGGTCACTCAGGATAACACGAGAAACACTTTGTTGTGTGCAAGCGGGCTTGGTACCTGTTGGGATGGGGAGGTGAAAAGCAGCAAGAGGGACCTCCCCAGTGAAACTTTGAATCAGGAAAGGACATAACTCAGGTTTTCAAGAACTGCCAAACAATTGTAGAAATGTGTTCCTGGGGTAACCTAAGAAGTGTCTGTCACACACAAAGCTCTGTTCGTTCCCTGAGAAGGAAATAACTGGAATACATGTTAATGTAAGTAGCTACAAAAAGTCAAGTTTTCATTGCTTCAGTTACTCAAGGAGTACAGAGGTGCACTAATGATTCCTACAAAGAAAAATGCCTTCAGGAAACAAGAGCAGTCTGGTCTGTGGCGCTTGACCCAGCTGGCTTCTAATACCAATGGTGAGAATCCATAAAGTTTTGAATGCCATTTCCATAGCACTAGCCACTTTTATTGTGTTTCTTAGCACATGCCCCCACACATGCCTCCACGGGAAAGGAGGAACTGCCATGAACTGAAAAAAACCAGAGTTTGTTTCTCTAGTGCAGCCTTGGTGCACTGGCTACCCAGCGCAGTTTCACAACCCAGGTATTTATGTTTGAACCTGGGTCTCCCAGTAACACCTGTGAATGGCAAACTAACAGAGGCAAAACTGACATTAGATCTGAAACTCAAGTTAACAGTCCTGGAGAAGAGTTAACATTCTCCCTCCACCTGTGGAGCAGAAGCTCTGAAGGTTTCTACCCAGTAAGTAGCCACCTTTAAGAAACAGTTACAGCTACCCAGAAAAGCCTTAAACTTCTTGATCTGTCTTACCTACTGGATCATACTTTTGCTTTCTGTAATAAAACCACAGGACACAGTCAACTATACACACATAAGCAACCACATGCATATACCCACTATTCCCTCTCCTCCCTTCATTATGGCCATTTTGGATTTTAAATCAGATCTCTTGATTAAGATACAGCCAGTATGCCACAAATTCATTAGCAGTTGAAGACAAAACCAATAGAAAAGCCTAAAGCTGTTCTAGGCCAGCATTTCCACAAACAAAGAGCTATACTCACTATGGCACCAATTTGTTCCGACTTGTGATGTCTGTATTTACCCATACATGAGTTGCAACCCACCTCTTATCTTGGGTGACTATTTTCCATGGGGATGACTTTTCAGTAGTTCTGTTCTCTTTCATACCCTCTTGCCAAGCTCTCTTCTCTGTGTTCTGCTCTAAAGCATGCCCATTCCAATACTTTCATTTCTTTCTCCTCAGGCATGTTATTCTTCAGTATCCTCCACCCCGCGCCACAAAAAGAATAGCACGTGTACAAAAGGCTTCTCTCCCTCCTCAGTCCTCCCTTTACCATCCATGTCTGTAATTGCTGTCCAGTTCTTCAGCCACTTGATAAGAGATTCCCCTGATCCTAGGATCTGCCCTTCCAAAAAAGCCCCTTGAAAAGCTAGCCCTGTATGGTACCATACCCACTGCTCTTCGTTCTTAACCTGGTGCCTCAGTTTGTCCAAAGTCTTCTGGCTCCAATCTTGGAAAATGTCTGAAGAAAAACAAAAACTTTCAACAAAACTCTTCTACTACTATCAGTCACATTTTTTTAATATCTCTTTTACTTGAACTTTACTATTCCTGTTTATGTGGTACTGAATCCACACCACACTTATTCTTTGTCTCTACTTAGACTAAAATGAGATATTACTTATGTGATGGATACACCTGTTGTAATGACAGTCAGTGACAGACCTACATATAACATTTTCAGCACCTGTAGCTCCAGCTCTGACTATTTTAAAAAACAGTTCAACTGAGCTGCTTTTAAAACCAGATAGGAATTTTAGAAATTTTTCTTTTTACATCAGTCCTTCATGCAGATCATCTCCCCGTTCCCACAACAATTGTCAGCACTTTATGCACTACAGCTGTGCTATATATAACTAAATACTGTACTGGAAGATGGCATTTATGCCTCCATTAAGAGGTACCACTGCTGTGGCACCAGGGCAGCCAAAGCAATGTTCATACTAATGGTTAGCGCTCATTAAAGATTTCTTGCAAGGAATTTATCAAAGGACAAATTTTCTACTTGGTTTACAGACATGCATGAAACTGAAAATACCTCCAGAACTAAAAGCTGCTCTTCCAGCTTCAGTCAACAAATTGTGGAGCGTAACCATTTTCTTCTAGTACTCTCACCAACGTAGCTGGAAATGAGTATCCAGTTTTTCATAAATAGCTCCAACATCCTCCTTGACTTCTAAGAACCCTTGATAAGGGCTCAACCTGTCATCATAGTCAGGCACAATGCTAGCAGGCACTTTTATGCCTCTAACAATCTCTGAGAATCAAATAAGAAATATAAAAGAGGATACAAAGGAGAAAACCTAAAGAATTCCAAAAATGCTTTTGTGGTATGGTGTAGAATCTATGAGCCTGATCTAAACCACTGAAAGCCTCTTGAAATTACAAGTGGACTAAGCATTAGGCTTAGCCCATTTGTAAAAAATTAGAAGACAAAAAGGTACAAAGAATAAAGCCTTTAATAAATCTTTAAAGAATATTTCATCTGGGCTGAAAGATGGGAAAATAGATGACAACAAAGCCCTTGACATTAGTCACACACACAGCAATTTCATCCAATGCTTCTTTGATGACCTTGATGAATGTGCCTTGTAATAAAATGAAAGCATCAATATTGCATTATGATTTTGTCTCAGTGTAGCTGGCAGCTGAGGGAGGGTGCCTACATTCTCATTCCTGTTAAAATCAGTGTGCCAGTAGCTCCCACATTCAGCACTTGGGTTCACATCACATAACAGCCTCAGAGCACAGGGGCTGGATTTTTTTTTTTGACAAAACAAAATTGGAAGATGTGCTTGATAAACTCAACTTGAGTGCTCTGGCTGCTAAAGGGCCGTCAGTCCATGGGACCTGACTAGAGCCAGTCCAAATTAACCACCTTAAAAAAAGCATATAGCGTAGACATTGGGTCTTCAGCACTGTTTGTCTCCACAAATCAGTTCCTATGGTGCTGTGCTACTTACCAACGTAGACATAGCCATAATCACCTTGAGGTAAGATAGATCCATATATGCACAAGTATGCAAGCACTGCCTCCACAACCTCCTCTCAGTGAAGAGGACAAGGCCTCATCATCAAAAAGTGTTTGGAGCTCTTTGGGTTCTTTGATTAATTAATTTAATTCATTTAATTCCCTTTTACCTGGAAGGTGATTTTCACTACAACAGTGAAAATTTGTGACCAGCAAGGCTTGTACAGACTAGCACTCCTGTGAGTCAGCAAGTAGAAAACTTGGGTTGCTGTCCCCCTCTGTAAACACTTCTAGATGGAAGAAAAAAGAAGCGTATTACAGTACCATGCTCTTTTCCTTACCAGATAAAATCTCCTACTAATTTCATAAGCATTCCCTTCCGCTGCTTCATAGGCTTTGTTTTAAAATGGTGGGGACAAATGCCCTTTTCTGAGTTAAGGCATAAATAGAGGGCAGCACAAAAAGAAGGCTTTTAGTGTTCAAACGCAATTATCCCATGCAAGTTTGAGAAATATAGTCAAGTATCACATATGAAAATCCTTTAAAAATCCTTTAGAGCTATATAATTTTAATTATTTTAAAATTATTTTTTTAAATTATTATTATTATTATTTTGCTGTTTTATTTCTCGTTGTTGCTTCCAAAGCTTCATCAAGGTTAGCAGCCTTGGGAATTTTCCACAGGGTCCCTTCCAACTTCAGGTTTCATTTATTTATGGTATCCTGTAATACTACTCAGAATGTTTCTAGTCAGTGAAACATAAGCACCAATAAGTCATTTTATCCATACAATATTCCCAAAGATACTTTGCTATTATGAAGTATTTAATGATAATGTTAGACATTCTGCAGTAGACATTGAATAAGTCAGAAAGATTGCCAGCTCCTGAATCAGTGGCCCAAACACATCTCCTCTAACTGTAACATTTGAAGTCTTATAAATACTACCAAACACAGCACTGCTCCTGCAAAAAATGGAAAACTTACCTTTAGGCAGCAAGCTGTTCCCACAGCCAATGACTGAGAAGAAAATCTGTCTTTGCACAATTGTTCCAATGTTGGGTTTTTTTCTGGCATTCTTTCCCCTTTCATCAGTGTAACTTTCCTCATGGCCTGAATGGGAAAGGATGAATACTTTATGATAAACAGTCATTTCTTCACCTTCAGAATCTCAACAATGATCCTCATACTCCATGGAAAAGGAGAGCTGGCTAAAAAATTAGGTCTACCCTCTGACTTGATTGCACAGACTTAGCTAGAGTAGCTACCCATGTAGGCTGACAATCTCAAATTGAACTAACAACAGATAATAGACTGAATCAGCTTCAGCTGTTAATGATTTAGGAAAGAGCCCAGAAAAGGTACCTGCACCAATTAGTAAAGTGATTGAGTCGAACTGATGCAACTGTCTTGATCATCTTCCTCTTGTTTTTTTTAATTCTGCATTATTTAAGAGGGACCCCAACACAGGATTTTTCCTGGAAAATACAGCTAAAACAATGCTCTTCATCTACTCAAAATGCTTTTCTAATTAAAATAAATAAAACAATTAAAATAAAAACTAAAAAAAAAAGTACATGTGGTGATCATCTGGAAAAGGTCATGATAAGGTAGAATAACAGAAATAGGGAGGCATAAAAACTGTTATACTTAAAGCCTAACACTGCTTGGGAAAGCCTGCTTTTGTGTGATTTCATTAATTGGTTTTATGCACTTGCTACACTGTGTTAGCCAGACTGCTGGTGAAAACATTTCATTTCCTTCAGATCTAGGCACTTTCCAGTCTGTCTGGGTCAATAAGAACTGAATAATGGCAAAGCTAGAAGGAGGACAACTAGGTGAGTTCAACATGTCTGGGTTAAAGTGGTTTCCTGTTTGGGACCTCACAGCATTATAATAAGCACACATACAACAAAAGTAAATGTATGGTTCTACATAGCTTCTCTATCATACCAAATTGTTTCACATATTACCATATATTATGCTATGATCATATACGTGCAGCACATACCAACATACTAGGGTTAGAGTACACCAGTGAGAAAACTGGTCTGGTAGTAGAGTAGAAAAAACAGAGTGAATGGAGGTGAGCTGGAGGAAAAAGGCAGTGATAGGATGAGATACAGGAGAGGGAGAAAAAGATGATAAAGAGGACGAAAATGTGCATGAACTGAAGATGTATTAGAAGAGTAAGACTGAACTAAGAAAGAAAACAGCAAGATGCTCCAGAATTTCCCTGATAATAATGCTTTCTCCCTGAATGCTTAGAAAAATAATAAGCACATCACCCAAATGATTACTAGGGCCAGAACTCTCAGTCCGATTTGCACACCTAAACAACTCTCTTTTTTCACTTGTGAAAAATGTACCTGGGATACAGGTTGTTTTCTACTGGCGTTAGAAGTAATTGCTACCTGTTGCTTACTCTTCCTATTGCAGGGGACAGATTACGCCACAAAAGGCTCAGCAGTCAGTAAGGTCTCAGTGTCACTTGGATTGTTTATGTGATTCAGCATCATGTATCAATGAATGGTCCAAGATTAGGCTATGTTTAGGAGTGTATACGTCCTCAGGCTTAGACCTGAATTTTGCTTATCAGAAGGGAGAGCTGAGCCCTACACAACTGAAAACTTGCAGACATGAGCCCTACATATCTGAAAACTTGCGGACACAGCCACAGACTGGTTATGAAACAGTAGCATAGGCTCAAAAATAGAAAGCCTCCTCTCTCTCACACACACACACATTTTTTTTCCTGGCTTATGTAAACACATAGGCACAAATAAACTGAAAAGTGGCCAGGAGATCTTGCTTTCTAATCCCTGCTCTGCAGGGACTCTGATGTGACCTCAAGAAATTTATGTCACCCTGATTTCAGGTCTCCCCAGCCATAAAACTAGCCTTCTTTATCTTGTTAGCTGCTTTTCTAATTACTATCTCTTTCCTTTTATCTGTAAGGAATTGAAGCAATTTAGACTCCTTAACATACCCTTCAAAAAAAAAAACCCAAACCCAACAACCCAAAACCAGACATGCAAACCCCAAAATCAAGGGGGACCTTAACTCAGGTTAAGAAAGCCATCAAGCCAGCGTAACTTGGGCTGGCTGCAGTAGTTAAAGTTTATAGACAAGACCATAGTCAAACAAAAGAGGCTTACTCCAAGTTCTACCTGGAATTGCTGTCTTCACTGTTATTTTAGCTGGGTGCCAACGTAAATTCATGATATGCCACTTTCTGGTGTCTAAGTGTATTTCTATCCTTTGTGTAATGATAAGAAGTGATAAATGATGCAGGCACACAAAGTTCACTTCAGTAAGGAGAAGTAAGGTAAGTTATATTTTGCATTTTGATCTTGAGGATTGTAGCTTTTAGGATACACTGAAGCCACCAAAGAGATTCTGGAATCAATTCGCTCAGACTCATGATGTTTTTAACAACGTCATGAATGTCACTGTTCACAGAGGATAAGCCATCAAGATTAGATTAAAAGGAGGATGGTTACATACTGTAGTACTTTATGGTTTTCAGCAGCATTCACTCCTAATCTTCCAAGTCATGGAAGTGCCTGAATCATGACTGGTATTTTGCAAGCCCTGCTTTGACACACATTGTAGCCCTACCTGCACCATGCCCACCCCCCCACCCCCCACCCCCAAATGTAGGCAATTCATTAAGGAAGCATTCATTCACATACAAGCATGCTGCTTTAAGATGTGTTTTATCCCCACATGCTGCAAAATGCAATCTCCCTATGGCTATAAAGAAGATTCACTATCATTCCTTGAGAATACAGCAAAAGGAAGGTCTATTCACAGTTTTAGGAAGAGTTACTGGAAATAACATCTTTCCCCAGTGCTGAAAAGCAATTTAAAGGGATAATAATGCTACCCCATGTTGCTAAATAATGTAATATCTGGTATTCCCTTCTGAAGGCTAACTCATGCAATCACATGACCACACACGACCTTCAACTCCCTTGATAAAAGCCATCTTTCATCATCTGGGCTGAAGATCTGAAGCTGAAAAATCTGAACCCCTGGGCAAGATGGCAAAGAGAGAAGAACCCCAAGTTATTATGTATTTTAAGCAAGTCTTGTGACTTTGAGTCTTCTTCAAATGGATGGCTTGGACAATGTTGCATCTCCTAATCTTCCCTTTGCTTTCATGATAATCTCAGTGCCGAAGTAAAAATTTTACTTAACAGGCAATATAATTTTAAGAGAATTGTGTGGAAAAGATTATACTTTCCAGCATGTTTGCATAGGACATGGCAGTAGGAGGCCTCGTTTCCAATTGCACACTGCGGAGTTGTAAATGCCATTTGAGCAAACAAAACAATCAGGCACTGCATCAAAATCTTTTTTCTGCCTTCTTGTTTTTATTTTACTTCACGGGGAACTGCTGTGTATAGAACAGAATAACTACTGCAATGGAAGGCCTGCTGCTCAAAAAATGAAGGGCGAGGTCTAGAGACTCTGGATTTCTACATTCACCTTTGCAAGATTTGAAACTTGGTTGCTTCTAATCTCATCAGAGCCACACTATATCCCTTAGTTATGACCACTGTTAATATCTAGTGAATTGTGTAGCTCATAAGACACTCAGTTCCAGACCCTTATAATATTGCACACTGCATAAATGCAGAATAGGAAGACAGGCTGAGCCCCTACAGTGCTTACCACCTAATGACTCATACAGTCATTTTTGGATACTCTGCTTGAAAAACATTATGCTAGTTTTCAGAAATCCCAAGCGGAAGTAGCTCTCAACAGTAAGAACCAGGGTTACAGGTCCTCAGCATCCTTCAAGGCAAGGCTCAAGAAGTTAACAAATTCTAAGACCCTGTGGCCAGCATTTCTAGTTGGCAATGTTTTTTTTCTAATAGGCGTATAATCAGCCAACAGGAAGCTAAGCTGTTTTAATAGGGCCCAGCACATAACAGCAAATCTCCCAGCTATTGAATCTCACAGCACTAGCAAACGTCCTGAAAATGTTGGTAGTTGTCCTTCTGCTCATCAGAATGTAATGTAAAGCAGGACTCACCTACATTCTTCAAAGGGTTCATTAATCATTGCTCAGTGTTTTACAGTGAGTATGATTTGACCAGTATGCCTCAAGAATGCTAATAAGAAAATTTCTTCTCAACTAAAGCACCCCATGTAGGCTGTTATATTAAAACAACAGTAAACATGAACAACACAAAAAAATACTAAAAAAGCACAAAGCAGTGTGAGTTCCAAACTGCTGCTATTTAATTTCATGCCAGCACTAAACAGTGCAACAACATGCTAAAAGTTAGGGGGAAGGCTTTTTACCAAATCTGCACAACATAATGTAAGAAGCAGAGAGTATCATTACAGTCATTTCTTAAGGGGAAGATGGGTAATTACCACAATGCCCCAGGGGGCTAAAAAGTGCATCAATGAACCTAAAGTCTTGAAATCCTATTCAGTGCCTAATACAGTTCTGTTTTGGCAAAACTCCACTGGAGTCTACTAGAACATCTGTTCAGCTGAAAGACAAGTTTAACACAAGCAAAGCAGCTATGTTATCCCTCTCTTCCTTCAGTAAGGCTCTCCCCCTTATTTGCAAAAGGAGTTTTGGGCTCTACTCTCCCTGGAACGTTCCATGCTGAGTCTGGAAACTACTGGAGGCTTTGAATTCAGTTTTTTCATTTGTCCTTTTTCTTTCTTTCATTTAGGACTCCGAGCCTATCTAAGATTGTGCTCCAAGGCTTATTTTTATTTCATTTTTCATCTTGTATATATAGTACATAGAAAAGAGGCCAGCATTTCTTGTTTAAATGCTGGGTATTTTGCTTCCAATTTCAGTGAAGCTAATTATTCAGTACGTTTAGTGGGTCTACGTTAGCCTCAGATGTCTCATGTACTCAACTGTTTCTGCATTTTAATTGCTTGTATTACGATGCCAACATAAAAATCTGCAGTACAGGCATCTGAAATAGCTGTCCTCCGCAGTCGATACTCCTTCACAGGTGCTCAGCAAACATGGCAATTGAAGAATTGGAGTTTACATGAGGGTCTAAATGCCTTGCCAGAGAGTCTTTGGAAGGTATGCTTTTTCAGCACATGTACATAACTTGCTTTCATATACTTTAAGTTAAACATCCAAGGCTTTGAAACCAGAGGTCACAAAGCAAAATAACTGCTGTATAGAAATAGCTGACTAGGCTGTCACTCAGTAACATACATTTTTTGACACTGACAAGTGGGAAGCCTCCATTTTCTTCCCTCTGTCAATGCTACTACTGCTTTGTCACTTCTCTAACACTAACTAGTTACTTCTCTAACACTAACTAGTTACCCTGTGGTATTGTTTTAACAAAAGGTCACGTCGATCTTCAACAGAAAAAAAGTCATTAAGTATACAGTCAACAAGAAAGAAGTATCTCAAGGTTTCCTTTGATGAAAGTAACTAGTGATTTATAACTAAAAAGGAAGAGGAGCTTATGTTTAGAAAGCAGTGCCATCATTTCTTTAAGCAACTGCAACACTGCCAGCAACATTTCCCTGAATACTGTCCAGCTTACTCTGAAAAATGTGCGGTGGTTTTAAGAAGCCTTGTGCCTCCAAAGATTTCCAGAACCTCTATCGACCTTTCTGACAAGAGAGGCGGAGTGTGCATTGCTCCTCCATGTATTTGATCTGTCACCTTCCCTGTAGTTTCAGTGTTCTTTCAAACACTTTAATCTGAACAGAGCTGCAAACAGAATCAAGATAACAAGCTAGATGCTGTGTCATGTTTAGATTTATCAGAACTTAAGTAACAAGTGGAAAATAAGTCCTATTTTCTGTTTGTAGCTGCAATTCTGTACGCGATACAGGACGTGGTTTCTAACAAATATGGTACAAATGCAACAGCATATAAGGGTCTTTCAAGCACCCTAAGAAGTCAATCAGCTTTGCAAGGTAAGACATGCAGCCACGGGTGAGTTCCAGCTAGCAGGCATAATAACCCCCAGGATAAGAAAAGGCAAAAAAGATCAGCACAAAAGCATCTTTGAGGTCAAAACTTCCTCCTCTCCACCCTTTCCTGCAACCACAGAAAAGTGTAACTGTCTGATACAAAGGAGAAAAGAGTTTTTCAGCCACCCCATATTCTTGACAGAAAGTGAGAGATGGATTCTGTGATGTTTGTGCCTGAGTTAGTACAGTTGTGGAGTGGGAGACACTGAAGTACAGCATCACCCACTATTTGGCATTGATGCTAAGCAACACGCCAATAAAATCCTGTTACCAGCTTTATGTAACTACATTATTTTTCATTTGCACTATCACAGTGTCAATGGACCCGCATGGGGTAAGCACTGAAAAAAATCCAGAGACTGAAGCTCAGACTCCTCTTATTTTAAAGCAATAGCCAATAAGTGGACATCTGTGTACCTTTGGTATTCTGTAGGATGTGTATTTTGGGTAAGGTACTGGTAATATCTAATTATTAAGGTAATATCTAAATATTAAGGTAATCTGGAATATCTAATTTAAATCTCCAACTAATTTTAAGGTCAGTTCTTCAATAAAGCATAAGTAAGAATATAAAGAGTGACAAAATTCAAATGTATTACTGAATAAATCATTGGTGTTTCTATCTCTTGAAGAAGTGACCAGAGCACTGCCTAGAAGGTGTGAGAATGTCAGATACTCCCCTGTAGACCCTGGAAAAGCAGTCATGTGGGACAGGGGAACAGGAAAAGAGAGAAAAGAAGGAAAATGTGTCAAAGTCAACATGTTTGATGTAAGATGAAAATTTTCCAGTATCAACTAAATAAAGAGTTTATAATTTTTCCTTCTCTCTAGTGGAGAGCTTATACCCACAGAAGTACCCTAGTACAACAATTTCATCAGAAATGGCTAAAGATTCACTCCCTAAAGGTAAATGGGACTTTCACCTTGACAAATAAAACAAGTATTGAGTTGCATGTAATTCTCAAAGGAGGGTTGACATATATACAACAAGACCTTACAGTTCTCCAACTGGTTCTCCTTGGAACTCTTTGTATAGTCAAGGATTTATTTATACAAATATGTAAAATAATCCTTCTTACAGCAAATTCAACAAAAATTGCAATCTTTGAAGTGTGGTCTTGGTTGCATTAGAGAATCTGAAGCATTCCCTTTGTGTTCTGCAAGTTGCTTCCAACACGCAGACAAAACAGAAGTTGGGCTGTGGAGCGCAGGTACCAGCCTGAGCTGGACATGAGACAGGTAAGTACTGTTAGCTCCATAAAAGAAAAGCTCAATATATTGACAAGATAGTCACCTTCATTTACTTTCTTGAATTGTCATCAGGCATCAAAGAGTGCATGTTTTAGTACTGGGAACTAATTTGAATGGACACTTAATAAGTAAGACACTTATTAGAAGTTGCCCTTTTAATTTGCTTTTTTCAAAGTAATTATCCATATTGACATGCTGTTTTGCTCCTACAGAAGCACAGAGCAGGGGCACTGCTTTTACTGTGAACCTTCTTTTTTCTGTTTCTGGCAAGCATACTAGATTTTGTAATTTAATATTCGTGTCAAAAGCACTGAAAACATTTGAGATGATCCTCACGGGATTAAGGACAAACTGTGGATTACATTCTTGGCATTGGACTACACTAGAAGCCTGCATTTTTCTTGCTGTTCCTGAATATCTGTGAGCTAACCGAATATGACCATGGCAGAATTAAAAGTAACTTGATGTTTTACTTTCTCTTCTCAAACCGTCCCAGGACCTAATGCACTGCTGCTTTTAGTTTAGGTAATGTGTTTAGGCTGAGTGGATGTGTTTACACTCATTAACTCTGCATATTAACAAAGTGAGAACAAGTTGTGGTGTGGCTGAGGAAATTACTTTTACTTTTTTCTTCTGCACACTAGAAAATGTGTACTTGGCCATGAATATGCTCCTGTTTATCATATGTAGGGCGTCAATAGCATAAGGACAGCCACAGTGAATCAGATCAAATTTATAAAAAGCCAGGCTTCTTCCTCTGACAGTGGCCAATAATGGGTACTTAGGGAAAGAGTACAAAAACCAGGGCAAGACTGACTCTTCCTCTAATACACCCTCGTGAGATCTGGTAATTTGCTGTTCAGAGAGAGGCAGAGCCAGAGTCTGGTTTTGCTGTGCATTTAAAAGGCTTTCTATGATTTTCCTCAGTTCCTTGTTGAGCCCATTTATACTCCTGGCCTCTGTAGTGCCCTGTGCCCATCAGTCTCATAGTTTATTTCTACTGTGCTATGTAAGAAGAACTTGCCCCTGGCTGATTTAAGCCTGCTGCCTACTAATTTCAATAGACACTCTGAACTTCTTAACCCATGATAGAATAATCCCCTCCATAACCACCTGCAGACCATAAGTTGAATACCAGGTCATCAGTAGTAGAACCACTATCTCCACTACCTGTCCTGGTGGGGCAAGGGCCAGATTTAGAAGTACAGAAGGAGATATAGAGGCAAAACAAGGATCATCTAAGTTTTATTTTGCTGCTGCTATATCCACAAATTACAGGGAAAACTTTCAGAAAAAAGTACATTCAATCTCAACAGTTTCTGAACTAACTAAATGATAACAAAAGCCTTTGGAGTCTTTCTAGATCTCCCTTGCAGAATAAGACCAGGGTTTTTCACTTTAAACAAAGAAACTGCTCAAGCTAATGAATGCCAGCTGTTAGAGTTCACCTCCCAGTACTTCCAGGAATGGCTGGGAAACATGCTAGCTCAGACATTTTTCAAGATCCAAAGGCCTCAGCACTGAAAAAGTCAATCAAATATATCAAGCTGCTTGAATGCAAGCTGTAACTTGCTAACTGAGTTTATAGAGAACTTGTCAAAAATTTATACAAGATACAAATTATACAAGTAAGCAAAACTTGAAACATAAACAACTGTTGAACAGTTTGTCTTTTACAAAAGTGCGATTGAAATAACTGAGCTATAGACAGCACATACAAAACATTGACATTAAGTTAGCAAGAAATCAGTCAGTTTAAAAATTACAACAATTTAAGAACCTTGCTTATTTCCTATATTGTAAGATTATCCTTCAACAAAGGTGTATGTTCTCCAAAATGCTCATGCTCTCCTGAAGCCCTCAGAGTCACCTGGTATATAATACTGCTGTAATCCTGTGACAAGACTGCCCTGAAAATGTAACAGAAATGAGTCAATGTGTTTTTAGAGCAGTATCTTCCACAATCCCACAGACTAATAGGGAGTATAAACATTGATACATGTTTTCGATTTATCTAGAGAAATGCTACAGCAGTATTAAAAATAGCTCACTTTTCTGTTACATTGGACGGTTCAAAAAGTGCTCCGCAAGTTTACAGGACTTGATGCACAGTTCTTGGACAGGCTAATGTTGTATGTCCAATATCCCTTCCTTTGCTTCTTAGAGCTAAATATAAAACGAGAAAGAAATGGATCACAGTTGTAGAGAAGGGTCACACAGATACCAGTGGGAGGCAACGGAACAACTGTTCAGCTAGAGCAACAGACCTGTATCTTCTACTTTCCCCAGTTAAACAGGCTACATCTGTTAACATAGAGATCATAAACCCACAGATGTATTAAAGCCCAGTTTTTAAATGCATTTTGATACTGTGCAACTAAACCTGAACACCTAAGAGACAGCATATCTTAAGAGTCAACAAAGGTAGGTAGGGCCCTGTGTCCCATGGCTTTCACATGATCCCTTGTTCTGAAAATAAAAGCCATCCGCCTACTTTTTCCTTTGATAGGTGAAAACAAGAGAACTTCTCAAAAGCCTCTTATTAAGAAATATAGAGGGAGAAATTCTGTTCTCCAGGAAGCAGGCACAGTGCTGCTGTGGCTGGTCAGTATCTCACACTAATGGAGAATGAGCAAGTCCAGAAGAGTGGAAAAGTTTGAAACTTGTGGGAGAGGAAAAGTTGCAGACGTTTTCCACATATAAGAATAGAAAACAGCTCTCCTGTGAAAGGCAGACTTGGGACAACACCCCTAAGGACTTACGCTTCTACAAGAAAGAGGGCCCTTGGGGAAAACCAGTGATGAGCATGTGATAGTCTAGCCAGGGACTTCAAAGGCAGTTTTGAAGAACAGGGAAAGCCAGGCACTGGGTCAGGGCTCTGGGTTTTATTACACTGAGAAAGAATGAAAATGAAATACCACCCAGAAGGGGAAGATAATGCAGTGCTGAGATGCAGTATTGTTTGGGATATTCTGTTTCATTTAAGAGCTGAAAAGACAATAAAATCCCACAGAAGTCATGATGAGGCACGCTCTGGCAAGAAAGGAGAGTTATATAAATAGACAAAAAAGGAAGTCTGATGCTAAGATGGTGCAACCGCCCTACAATGTCCTATACCTTATCAGCATTCTTCAGATCTCTAGTAAGGAGTCGTACAGAGGAAGTTCGTAGCAGACACTAGTATCAGGAAGAAATTGATTCTGTGGCTTTCAATACATTGGCTTGCTCCTCAAATCTATTTCAGTCCTTGCAAGCCACACTACACCCAACAGGGCTCCCGCGGAGTAATTTGGCCCACCTGGGCAAACTTTTAAAAACCACTAGTGGTACCCAAACTAATTGTCACAAACTGCCCCCAGAAACTTCAGCTCTCTGCCCTTGCTGTCCAGTCTCCCCCAAAGCACCTCACCTGCACGGGGGCTGCTCCACTTCACTCCAGCCCAGTCCCCAGAGCTCCTGCTCGTAGACTCGCCTCTGCAGTCCTCAGCCTTACCTCCAGCGTGATTATTTCTGCTCTGGTGACATTGTCCCATCTACAGAGCTAGACCAATGTGAGATGAAAGATTAAGAAACTCCGGCAACAAAGGAAGTGAAAGTTGTGATTCAACAGATGGTGATTCCTCTTGGGCAAGACTAAAATCACAGTGTGGCCAAGACATTTATTGGCTGGACATTTAGGGTGCTCTTTTCCAAACCATACACAAGAACAGCCAGTAACAAAACATTGGTCTTTGCTCCTCAGGGTTTTGAGAGAAGAAAATATTGCTCAAGACAGTGAGTTAATTTAGAAATCCACTAACCTGCTGATGAAGATCTGCAGTGTTTCACTAGTGAAACACATGCATTTCACAGGTAAGCAATGTGTTCCTGACACATACTTTACACGTGGCAACAATGGCCACCATACAAGGAGCTAGTGGGCTAGGATTCTCTACCTTGGTGGAGAGACACCTTTGGAAGGCCTGATGGCATGGATACAAAAAACTCTTCACTGTCTCTTCAGATATTCAAGAGCGAGGAGCCATCAATGAAGCAAAGAGAAGCTGGGTTCTAGACAAGACCTACAGACCACAGTGTTCCTTGCTAGAGGATTTTCTAGCTGCAGAAAATTCTCAAGGGAGACTGAACAAGCATTTAGATGAGAGATCTATTGATAGTCACTAAGTAGATAAATCACACCAGGTTCAGGAAATCCCTAAAGTGAAAGCACACACAGTCTGGGAGAGAATCCAGCATGTATCATGCCTCACTCTCCTGCTTCCCTGGCACCTGGTTTTGGATTTGGCTTGCTTTTAGTCAGCCAGCTCAGTTTGTACATGGTATAACACTACCAATCTGTTCTTGTGCATATTGCAAGGGTTGAACCGTCCCCTAAGCACCATTCCTGTCCTGGTGGATGTGGCAAGTTCCACTGGCCCACTCCTAACCATGCTTCTTGAGCAGTCAAAGCACTTCTACAAGAACCAGATCCTCTTGCTGAGTTTCTCACAATTCTGCTCTGAGAGGATCTCCCACCTGCTCTCCCACCACCTCTTACTGCAGCTGTGCCTCTGCAGCTCTCTTTTGGCAGCCCTATGACCACACAGCAAGGTCCAACAGGGCATGCATAGATAATTGGAGGCTGAGGGATTTCTAGACTGTTGAAAAGCCTGGACAAGGCTTGCTTCTCCACACACTGACCAACCTTCTCAGTGACAGTGGCTCCTCCTCCTGGAAAAGACTCCATGGCTAACAGTCCTAATGGCCTGAGCAGGGCCAGGCAGACATGTCCTGAGCCCAGCAGACCCATCAGTGCAGTCACCATGGAGCCATTGCAGCCACTCCACTGTCATAGAATCATAGAATCATTTAGGCTAGAAAAGACCTTTAAGATCACCAATTCCAACTGTTAACCCAGGACTGCCAAGTCCACCACTAAACCATGTCCCTAAGCACCACATCTACATGTTTTTTAAACACTTCCAGGGATGATGATTCAACCACCTCCCTGGACAGCCTGTTCCAATGCTTGACCACCCTTTCAGTGAAGACATTCTTCCTAATATCCAAACTAAACCTCCCCTAGCACGACGTGAGGCCGTTTCCTCTTGTTCTATTGCTTCTTATCTGGGAGAAGAGACCGACCCCCACCTGTCCACAACCTCCTTTCAAGGTAATTGTAAAGAGCAGTGAGGTCCCCCCTCAGCCTCCTTTTCTCCAGGCTAAACAACCCCAGTTTCCTCAACCGCACCTCACAAGACTTGTGCCCCAGCCCCTTCCCCAGCTCCGTTGCCCTTCTCTGGACACGCTCCAGCACCTTGATGTCTTTCTTGTGGTGAGAGGCTCAAAACTGAACAGTCTCAGAGGTGCAGCCTCACCAGGGCAGAGTACAGGGGGACAATCCCTTTGCTACTCCTGCTGGCCACATGATTTTGGATACAAGCCAGGATGCCGTAGGCCTTCTTGGCCACACGGCCAGCTCATGTTCAGCCAGCTGTTGACCAACACCCCCAGGTCCTCTTCCACCAGGCAGCTTTCCAGCCGCTCTTCCCCCAGCCTGTAGTGCTGTGTGGGGTTGTTTGTTGTGACCCAGCTGCAGGACCGGCACTGAGCCCTGTTGAACCTCATACAGTTGGCCTCAGCCCATCAGTCCAGCTTGCCCAGCTCCCTCTGCAGAGCCTTTCTGCCCTCCAGTAGGTCAGAACTGCCCCCCCCCCCCCCCCCCCCCCCGCCTGGTGGTGTCTGCGGACTCACTGAGCGTACACTCATCCCCTTGTCCAGATTGTCAATAAAGATATTAAACAACACCAAGTCCTAGGGAACAAATGTGCTCCTGTTCCCATGGAGCACATGTGCTTCCCTGCCTGCTGGCCTGGGCAGCTGTGAGGTAGACAGGGATTTCCTGAGCTTAGACCAGCTGCTTCCCAGAAGCACCCTTTCACACACTGAGCTCGGGGCAAACCATTATAGGTGAGCTTGGGGCCATTGTTGGAGATGGGGAACAGGCAGATGCTTGGTGTGACCCAGTCTGATCATTTGTATACATGTTACTTTAAAGGCACAGACCTCACTGACACTCAGGGTCATGCATGTGGAGTGCTGATTGCACCAAAAGTGCCTTTGGATCCTTAAGAATTTAAGTGTTTTGAAGATGGAAGAAATATCAATGAATAACCTTACAATCCAACCAGGTTTCTATGCCGAGGTAACAGACCTCCTTACACCCTAACCCTGTTCTGCATTTTGTATCCACCCTGTAGAAGAAGAATGACTACTTTAGGTTTAAACCAATGGAGAAAATCAGGTCTCATAGTTAGATCTTGTCACTGAATAACGGCTACTGCAAAACCTGAATTATACCTTCCATGAACTAATAGCATGAGGAAGAAGTATCTCTTACTTGATAGCACTTAATATAATAAGCAGGCCTTACCATCAGTTTTCTGGAAGCAATGCAGGAAAACCAGTTTATCTTCTTTTTCATAAAACTCTTGCCTGACATCCCTGCAGTAAGGGTAAGATTAAGAAGGTGCATTAAGCCTACAGTTCCACCAGATGGCAAACCAGTCCCCCAGCACCAGGTTAAAAATGCCACAGCCAGGAACCATCATGAGTCCCAAACTGCCAGCTTCTAAATTACTCCAACATTCCTCTTGTGTACTGTCCCTGATTCTTACACTGGTCATCCTCCTTGTCAGCGAGGGTGAGCACAGCTCCTTTTTCCATGGAAACTGCTTTCCTGTTCTAAAGCTCTCTGCTGATTCTCCACGTATGCATCACAACCCTCCCTGCCACTAGTCTTCCTGCTAATGTTGTTTTGGGTGGTGGCACTGGTACAGCTACTTCCTCTGTAAGATTTGTATTTTAATAACTAAGTATTAAAAAACCTGCTGAATACTATGGGATGTTAACTTATACATGCCTTACAGAAGTCTGATCAAGTGCAGATTGTGACGTACTCCAATTTAAAAAAATGTTGAAATCTGCAGCAAGCTGTACAAAACAGATGTAAACAATTACACAGGTACTGGTGTGAGTGTGATTTAGTCCAGTTGAATAAAGATGAACTAGGACCTAATGACATAGCTTTCATCCTGCCATCATGTCTTACACCAGGAAAGGTTATGGACACACAAGATATTAAGACAGCACTGCAGGTCTTTTAATCTGAGTTGCTGCAGCTACCACAGCAAAAACATTTAGCATCTCCCTCTTGCAAGAGTGGGAAAGATCTTATTTTACACATGATAACATGGGCAGTGCTTTCTGACACCCTTAGAATCAAGGCTTCTTGATGGGCACTACTGAACTTAAAGGACCATAAGCTTGTGATTTTAGATCTGCAAGTTCAAAGTTCAGTTCTGTAGTTATGCAGGAGCATTTCAAAGACTGTAAGTCTCTGGAGCTCTGTAGAGCTGCCCAGTCAGTAGTTTCAACCATGCTATCACAGTGTAATCTGTTACTCAAAAACAGCTGCAGAAACAAGTCTCTTAAGACTTGTAAGCTAACTCAGCTGCTCCTTTAACTTAATCATAAACAACATACTGATTTTTCCAGGGAAGACAGAAGGGTGTGTAGTTTGTCTTCTGGATGGACTTTCGTAACAGCAAACACTACATTTAATCTGTATAAACAGCTACAGTGGCTACAAGAAAAGAGAGTTATGACACTAGGGCAGGGGAGTAGCGCATTTGACCTGGATCTCGGTACAAGAAAATAGGGAATCCACCTCAACAGATCACTTCTGCCCATTCTCCTCTCCCAGGCTTCCAAGGAAAGACATCATAGTTTGGTTTTTTAGCCCTGACAAAGCCACATATGCAACAGTTATGGTTTTGGAAAATTCCTGACATCCTATGAAGACTGTGTAATGTAATAGCAAATCTGAAGGCAGAGATGAAGGAAGAGCACAGAGGAAGCAGGGAAACCACAGACATACTTCTCATCACAGGGAAGACTGTATACCTGGCCTGGAATACCAGTGCATTTCCAGAGGAGGCTGCATGCAGCACATTCTGGGGCCTGATTGTTACTGCCAGCCTCTCTAGCAGACTCAGTCCTTGGGCAATGCTACATTTCACTTTTCCTGTTCTTTTATTAACTTCGTAAAGGTGATAAAGCATTAGAGGAAGAAAGGCTTTCCTAAGGCATTTTGCAACTTCTTTTACCTTCCAGGAGGTAGCCTGAAGCAATTTCAGCACAGAAGCTTCTTGTTCTGTAGTTACCCTTTCCCTCCTTCATACACCCAGGACAATCAATCCTGCATTAAAAAAAAAAAAAAAAAGGAAAAATGGAGTTCCTATGAACCTGCCATCCAGACAAATTACTGAGATACCCAGACAAATTACTGAGTTTTCATGCTTCTCTTAGAACCTTCTCATCACCTACTGTTTCAGCTCAGTCCTCAAAGCTTTTACTTCTCTCTGACACATACTGAAATACTAACTTAATTCAACTTATACTGTCAAGCAAAACCTGTGAGCCGCCTCTGATAAACAAGAGTACTTGTCCAACTTTACAAGCCCTCAGCATCACTCTGAAGTCACAATCAAGGCTTTGTGTGATAAACTGGATGAGATTGGCTCTTTTAACTTTAGAAGTAACGTAAGTGCCAACTTGATGGGAAATTTGCCTGTTCTCAAGGAATTTTTTCTTCCAATTTTCTGCATTAAGTGCTCAAAACAAAAGTATCAAACAGCCTCTGTGAAAGCATTGTGCCTGTCTCAGTCTGAACCAGACCTCAGAATATGCAGTGTCTCTTGTTCTTCTGTTGATACCCTCTTTGTGCATAAATTCTCATTAAGATAAAAAAAAAAACCAAGGTAGATGGCATCTAAATACAAGCAGCAGAGAAGCTTCAGAGCTCTTTTCAAAATACAGGTAAAACAACAACAAAAAAAGAAAGAAAATTAGCAATATTATTTTCTTCATTGGAGGTCCTTACAAAAAACTGTAGATAGGAGTCCAGTTCCTCCAATCTTCTTGAAATCACTGTAGTGCTCCAACCTTCTCTAGAACCATACTCATTTGCATGAGTAGAGGTATTGGCTACAAGGCAAATCTAAATGGCTTCAGTCTCATTGAAAACAAAACTCACCGCAAGACCCTCACTACTACAAAACATACAGGTATGAAAATGGATGAACCACTAAGTTGACGTGCGGAATTAGACTCTATAACTCGAAAGTTATAAAGTAGGTATGTTTATTGCGCGCAGATGCACGGGGGATCGCTCCTCCACAAGCGTGCATGCCCGAAGTGACAAACCATCTCACATTTATACAATAAAACAAATGAATATTCAATTAACGCCTTCGTTACCTAAATCCGCTTACTCTCGCTTCGTATGTTAATTAGCTTATCAGTCCTTTGCCTGGAATGTGGTGGTCTTGCAGGTTTGTAGGTGATTCATGTTCTTGTGACCATCTGATCATCTCCTTGCGTCTCCAGCAAGGAGCGGTCTTCTCCAGCAAGGAGACTTAGCATTCCCTCCCTCTAGATAGCATTGGAATATCTCTCATCCTTTTCTCATTCTTTTTTAAATAGCCCCTTTGTCAGAGGAAGAAGGGTAGGTGTCTCCTCAAAGCTGTGTGCCTATGTGACCATACACCACACCCATGACCAGTCACCATACCCACATTCCTTGAGCAGACATATACAATCACGATCGATGTCCATTGTCCCCATTTCACACCATTTCTCCATATCAATCCCCCCTTTTCTATCAAACTAAGTAAATTCTTTTAATTGAGCAGTCTTTCCAAATGATATAAAGCATCATACATAAGTGTTACCCTTTTAAACATTCTCCAAATCCACAAATATAACATAATGGTTAGTATTAAGGAAATTCCTAAACTGATCAATAAGACCACAATGGGGTGTACCATAGTGTTAAGAATTCCTGTTGCAGAAGGTGACCAGCCAAATAGAGCATCCCACCAATTATGGTTTCCATCAGGAAATCATTTACATATTCATTACGATTCCGGGAATTTATTTACATATTTCGCTCCTGCGCAGTGTCCTTGAGGAGTGGTCGTCTGGGGGTCTTCAGGATGAAGATCAGGAGTCTTCCTCCAGTGAACCTTTTTTACCTTCTTGTTTCTGCACAGACTCTGTTCCTCGATAGACTAATGAGCATGATTCAAATTCCTTGTTTAGGTAGCGTTATATACACAACAGAAACTTAGGACCAGATGGCCCTTATAAAGTTATAACGAATCCAAGGACCTTGTGTCTAGTACATCCGTGGTGCTGACACTAAGGGTCTTGGTGTATTCATCATGTTGACATTAAGGGTCCTTGAACACCTCCCAGCTTTGGATAATTATATATAAGCACATCATTTTCTAAAAAAGTAGTATACCATTCATCACTCATTGTACGTAGCTCATTATTCAATCCCCCCGTTCTAAAAACTATCATTATGCTCTCTGATCATTATGCTTTCTGATCATTCTTCGACAGCACCAAACAGAACATTGAAGTAATAAGGAGTATGTAATTCCCAATACTGTACTCACTTGTTGTACTATTTTGGCACAAAAGTGTGAGTCTCTATTGGAAGAGATTGTTGCCAGAACCCCAAAGCGGGGGATAATTTCATTTAATAATCCCTTTGTTACCTCTCTTGCTTTATTTTTGTTCAACAAGGAAAGGTTTTGGGCAACCTGAAAACATATCAGACATAACTAATAAATATTGGCACCCCCTTTTCTTGGGAGTTCGGAAAATCAGCTGCCAATGTTGCCCTGGAACATTTCCTCTACTAATGTTCCCTAGTTTTATTTTATTTGCTGTATTGGGATTATTGCGTAAACACATTTCACATTGCTGAGTCACCTGTTTTATTACAGTATACAAGTTTCGCCCTATCAATTTCTGATTTAGACTTTTATATAAAGCATCAGCTCCCCAATGCGTCTTATTAATAATAGGGCTGTGGTCCATATTAAATTGGATGGTACCACTATACGACCATCCCTTAAATAAGTCCACTTACTTAATTTTATTTTATCATTCGTGTCCTGAATTACCTTTAAGTTTTCTTTAGAATAGTTTGGCTCTTGATCTGTACTTACAGTTTGGATTTTATCGTCTGGTATTAAGGATAATTCCTCCTTTCCTACCTCCTCTGTTACTTGTCTGGCCTCATGGTCGGCCAGGTGGTTTCCAATTTCCAAATCAGTGCCTCAGAGTGGGCCATTCCTCACATCAAGGTCTGGCATGGCATATGTCCCCACCGCTCAACGCCTACTGGGTTGCAGCCAACAGCGGAGCTCAAGATTCTTCTTGGTGGCAAACACAGAGGTCAACCCAGTCTTGCCCTTGGCTATGGTTAGGAGGCACCTGACCAACCTTATTCCTTGTACTTCGTTGTCAATGCAGTTTCATCTGCACATCCTATAACAAGTCACTGTCATGGCAAAACACACAGATTTACATTAGTAGATCTACTACAGAGTGTATTTTATTTCACTTTTTCTGCCAATATCCCCACAGTCTTGCTGACCAAGGGATATTGTTTTTATCTGAACTGGGCAAGCCTCCCCCTTATCATTTTTACTGTAACAGGTAAAGCATTTTTCACCTTTCCTGGAATTTATTTTCAGATACACCTGGTTAAAAATTTCTTTTACTTCAGGGAGGTCCTCTTTTCCTCTTTTCTGTTGAATTAAAGATAAGCTCAATATTTCAATTACTTGATCATATTTAACTTTTATTTCCCCTTCTTTAAACGTCTAGATGTTCTAATAAATCTCATCCCAACAAAGATTTTGGTGAATTTGGCATTCTTATTTGTTTTTTTAGTTTGTACTTTAAAGGTTTCAGGATGTTTTCCTGGTGGCCAGCAGCTCCCACAACTGTAACAAATTATTATTTTTTTTTTTTTTTACTGAAGTTTAACAAATAAGTTGGTTTTGTATTCACTAAAATTCCACCTCATACCCATTCCCTGCCCTAAAGGGGCCGTTACCGGTCCTGTTGTACTGATGCTGCAGCAATTGGGGTGACATTGTCAGGTCCTTCTGCTCAATTGTCAGCAATAGCAATCCCCTCCTCCTTACCAGCAGAAGGGTTCGGGGCAGGAGATGCTCTTCCTGCTCTGCAGGTTACACAAGCCTACCTCTGCTACTGCACTTCTGTTTCAACTCTTTCTTACCCTGAATGTAAATCTGCTCCTTGTTGCTTTAAGTCTGTGTTCTTACATATCATGCCTTTGCAGGCAAACAGAAAACATCCTGCCATGCATCCCAGCATGACTCAGTCACACCTTTGAGGGGGTACGGGGGTTTGTACAAACTCACCCCAATACTTTAACACTTTCACAAGGTCTTTGATTCTCCACTCCCCACCACACTCCCCCGCCTCAGGTTTTACATACATTAGTGTCGACAGCGAGGGAAGTCAAGCGGGCAAACTCAATGTGAGTGATAAAGCAAGCTTCGATTTATTACGGCGCGATTATGTCTTATATACAGTTCCAGTTAATTATGCCTACTAGTCATCTGCTGATTGGCTAAGCTCTAAAGGGTTACATTTTCATACGTCCTCCTACTTGCGGTTTCTGCGGATAGCTAGCTACATTTTTTTTTCCCTCTCTTGTCTACCGAATTCCTCAAAGTTATTTACAACATTAGGCACAAGGTCAGTGTTTTTCTCAGCTTCCTTATCAGCATGCCTCAGCACAGCTGCAAGGCCTGCTTCAGCTAACTTACGCTAACTTTGTTTCACAAAGATCTTTAAGGGAGTCATGGCCGTGATCACACAGCCATTCTGCAACACATTAGTGCAAGTTTTTATCTTACAACGTGTTTCATTCTGGTTGCTCCACAGAAGGAACCACAACCTGAGCTTTTTAACACAAAAATTTTAACAAGAACATCTTTCTAGTTTAGGTCTCAGGTTTTTTTTCTATCCTTTTCTAGAGCCATAATCAAAGATCAGGTGATGTTAATCCCACACTCCTTCTAGTGCTAGTACCATAGGATCCCGAGGGGGTACTAATCCACAGTCCTTTTGCCACTCAGGTTTGTCTCGGAGGATGAAGAACATGTCTGCATATGATACTTCGTCCCATTTTCCCTCTCTCCTCAGAAACAACATTAATTGCAGGAGAGTGTTATAATCTAACGTTCCTCCGTCCTGAGGCCATTTCGCATCACTCTCCAATTTATACAAAGGCCACCACTGATTACACTCATATTCAATTCTTGTTCAAGGAAATGCAAGAATCAGTTCCAGGTTTTCATTTCGGCTTTGAGCTCTGAGTGCCTTTTTTCCTCTTCCTTTTGCACTTCCAACGAAGCAGAAGAGCACAGAAATGCAATAGCACACACACAAGCTGAAAGCCCCCACCCTTCTTACCAACACTATGCACTGAAAATGCAGATCAAAATGTAAGCTGTCATTTTATTGCCTCTGATCACTGTTGAGTTGTTGAGCATATCTCAACATCAGTATGTGCATCTTCAGTATGTGCTCCTATTCTCAGTACTGTAAAGAGAGGTAAGCTGAAATAATGTGGTAAGGCACCACGTTTAGTTCAAATACTGAAAAGGAAGCTTGAGTTACTCTCTATAATGGTATTTTTACTGGCCAGCAGAATTTGGTTGTACATGCATAAACAGGGCTACAAAAGTCTCTCCCTGTGCAAGGTGCCATTTTTGAAGTCCTGTCTGCTAACTGCACCTTCCCCACTGCTGCGAAGGGAAAGTATATGGCATTTGGCTGAAGTTTCAACCTTGAAGTGTTGTTAGAGAAGAAGCCCTTGCAAGGAGTTATTGTGAGGGATTCAGCACAGAAATAGTAGGAGTGTTTTACGCTCACTCCTCCTCACCGCCACGAGGGACTGCAGCCTAACCATGCTTCAGTGTCCAGCTGGAGAAATCCTAGTCTGTAAAGCAGTCGTGCCTCTAAGATTCAGCAGCAAGAGCAAGATGCTGACCTGACAATGTGGTTGCAGCAAAGGAAATTCTTACTAGATACAAGATAAAATTCTTCCCGGTGGAGGTCATGGAGTGCTGAGGTAGGAGCCCAGGCACAACCAGGGATGAGGTTTTCCAAATGCAGCCGAACAAGCAAAGCCCTGCACAACTTCATCCAGCCTGGGTATGGTGAAGCCCTGGGGTTGGACACCCCATCCAGCTGAATTACTAGATGTTACCTATCAAAGTTTGCACTCAACCTAATAAGAAAAAAAAATAATTAAATGCTCATCAGCATGAATGCATTTTACATGTCTTTTGGCCTCAGCATTTATTTATTTTTTCCATTATAGTAGTGTCTAAGAAACACACTCAAAAAGGAGAGCTTTACTACTGTAAGTAGTTATCACGAAAATGTTTAGGTAAATTCGGTGGACACAATTCAAGAAGAAACCGAGCTATCACAGCTAGCTCTAGATAAAGAACCCTGGGAAGAGCTGCTTAGTGCAACCATATTTAGCAGGCTTACCACAGCCTCTAAGATGGTAGCGCCCTTGTCCCTGAGCCACTGACCTCTCCTGCAAATAACACACTCCTTCCCTCAGTCCTCCTCCAGCAGTTCAGGTCTCCTGGCTCATCAGGGATCCTGTCCTCCAGCTGGCGGCAGAGAAAAGCCCAGCTCAGAGGTTTCCTCCTGTTCTTACTTGCACAGCTTCAGCGGCTTCACAGCATCCTCTGCTGCCAAAGTGTAGAATCAGATCAGAAATGAGCAAATAGACTGTCTTCGAGTGAACATTATCACTTGATACAAGACCTCCCCTCCCTCACTCCAAATTGCCCTACAATGAAAGAAAGGGGGAAAAAAAAGGAAAAAAAAAGAAAAAGACAGATAGCGAAGCCCTGATCCATATCAGGGACAAAACTCCTTGCCTTCCACAGAGCCACCCTTGAAACTGATCTCCTCTTGTGATTTAAAGAACAAAGTCAAAATTTCTTAGTGACTAAGTATCCTTTATTGGCAGCGCTGGATGCATGGGGGATCCTTCCGCCTAACGTGCATGTCTAAAGTAACTAACTATCTTATATTTATACCATAAAACAATGACTATTCAATTAACGCCTATACATAGTCATTACCTAAACCCACCTACTCTCGCTTCATATGTTAATTAGCTTATCAGTCCTTTGCCTGCGCAAATTCTTCCAAGAATTGTGGGCAGGGGTCCTTGGGACGTGGGTGGTGGTCTTTGGGAGGAAGGCCGTAGGTCTTCCTCAAGGTGTACTTTTCACCTTTTGCCAGAAAACGCTGAGCTGGCTGTTTTCAATCAGCTCTTGCTATCTGTCTTTCCTCCTTGGGTGTTAAGATGCCGACAGATAACAGGATGTGCACAGCCTCACAAGGTGCCTGCAGACACACAATACACAGGGGATGAATGCCGACAGGTAGACAGGTAACAGGATGTCGACAGCCTCACAAGGTGTTGGGTGAATAACAGGATAGCATTACAATATGTTGACAAACACAATACACATTGAGGATGTCATTATTCTATCCTACAGTGAATTCATACAATATCACTTGGGTACTACAGGTGCAAACCAGTCGTGAAATGCCAGAAGCTCACCGTTTCCAAGGAACAAACGGTCCCATACCACAGTACAAACTTTGCAGGGCTAGGCTTTTGAGGTAGCAGTTGTTTTTCTCAGCCTAACCCTCATATGGGTCCTCAACAAATGACAGGTTTAGTAAGCATCATTACTCATTACAAAATAATAGTACACTTATTTAAAAAAATAAAACATTAGTAAATCAGCTGTTTGATTTGAAAGAAAACTTTCATAGCTAGGTTCAGCATGGTACCGTCACCAACAGCTGCACTGTCACATATATGTTTGCTTGAGGAAAATTGTCATTTTATTTGCTTGCTAAAGTCTTTTGTCATTGTGCTAGTTTGTTTGCTGTGCTGTCCCATTGTTTATACAGGCAAAGTCAAGGCAGCTGAGAAAACAGAAATAATTTTAGTGGGTCTGGTGCTAAAGTCAGCACCAAGGAAATCAAACTCTAAACTGTAAGTTGGTGCTGTGCAGTACCTTTCAACATCTGGCTCTACATAACCCTTCTCGTTACTCCAAATTCTTACTTTATCAGGAAAGAAAATGTGCTTCAACTTCAGAAAGAACAAAGGCAGCGTAAGCATACGCCCTCTCAAATCCATGGGAAATACTCCCATTGCACGAAACTGGTGGTCCCACAAACCAGACACTTTCTAGAAAGCCATTACTGCAGGTGTAAAACACAGGCGAGGAACTCCGCACAGGTTACAGGATAGCTCAAGAAAACGCATCCTGACTCCAATCCCTGCCGCGCCTGGCCCCGTACAAGCCCTGGCTCACCCCTGGGACACCGCAGCCTCCAGCGGCTGCCCCGGCCGACCGGGTCACCCCACGCCGTCCGCCGACACGCCTTACGGGCGGAAGGACAGCAGCCCCTCCCCCAGCGCCGGGCTGCCGCGCCGCTCCGAGCCGCGGCACCCACACCGGGCGGGCAGCGGCGCCAGACCCGCCGCCACCCGCGCCAGCCAGCCCGGGCGCGCCCGCCGCACAGACACCCACGTGCACCCGCGTACAGACCCACCTACTTGTGCGCTGCCCGCCCCGCCGGCCCTGCGGCGCTGGTGCCCGTAATGGCGGCGGCTGTGCAGCTGCTCCGGAGGGTCCTCCGCGGCTCGCCTGCCCTCCTCGCCGCTGCAGGGCGGCGGGCGCTTGGCTTCTCGCCGCCGGGGGTGGCGGCAGGCCGCGGGGGGCGGTGGGCCGCGCTGGCGGCGGCGGGAGCGCTGGGCGGGCTGGGGCTGGGGCTGTGGCGGCAAGCCGCGATGGCGGCGTCCGAGGAGGACGAGGAGGACGAGGAGCTGCGGCAGCGGTTCATGGCGCCGCCGGTGAGCGGCCTCCGGGAGCTGCGGCGGCGGCGGCGGGAGCTGCGGAGCCGCATGGAGCTGCTCATCATGGAGACGCAAGGGGAGGTGTGCCGCGCCCTGGCCGCGCTGGACCCCGGCGCCGCCTTCGCTGTCGATACCTGGGAGAGGAAGGAAGGTACGGGGGGCGGCGGTGGTCGCCCCAGGTACGGGCAGCCCGGGGGGGGGCGGCCCCGGCTCGGGCTGACCCTGGCGTTGGCAGGCGGGGGCGGCATCAGCTGCGTGCTGCAGGACGGCGAGGTCTTCGAGAAGGCGGGTGTCAACGTGTCCGTCGTGTTCGGGCTCCTGTCCGAGGAGGCGGCGCGGCAGATGCGGAGCCGGGGGAAGGCTCTGAAGGCCCGGGACGGTAAGGTGTGCGCCGGGGAGGCGGTCTGGGGCCGCGGCGCGGCCTCCGGTGGCAGCGGCCGCCCTCGGAGCGGGCGGCGGGAGGGCTCTAAGCGGACGCTCGGCCGGCGGCCCCCGTACCCCTGCCGCAGGTACCGCGGCGCCTCTGCCGCCGGCTCGCTGCTTTCAGCCACGTACCGGAGGCGGCAGCTGTTCGTCAGTGAGGACCTGTAGCTCCGCAGGGAAACGTGGTGGAGGGAGAGAGCCAGAAACACCAGAAGGCTGAAGAGGATTCAACCCCCGTTTGTGCAGCACGGGGCAACTGGGAGGACTGAGGGTGGTGGAAAGCCTTAGCAGTGCCTTACGTTTTAAGTGATCTTCATCTGATGGGTGCGCTAACATATGGTCGCATTTTAGGACAAACACCAAAAAAAGCATTTAATTAAGTGCATAGAAGTGGGAAAATGAGAAGTAAATTGCACAATGATTAATAATTATGGTGACTCAACGTGAGAGCTTCTTGTAGTGGAACAGTAGCTTGAAACCCAAGGAAAAACAATGATGTTCTTTAAATGGTAATAAATTGAGTTATTTGAAAAACTGAAGGTTTTTTTCTGTTCACCTTTTTTTCTAGGGAAGCTGCCTTTTTGTGCCATGGGTGTGAGCTCTGTTATCCATCCAAAGAACCCTCACGTTCCAACAATGCACTTCAACTACAGATACTTTGAAATTGAAGAAGCAGATGGTAAGAATTTTAATTGAATGATGTACTATGAAATGTATGGCTCCACAAGAAGGAAGCATGAACGCGTGGCTAGAATAAGAGGTTAAGAACTAGTCCAGGTTTGTTCCCAGCTGTGCAGCACCGGATCTCAATCTCTGTGCCTTTTGTTTGCGCATTTGCAAAATGAGCGTGCATCTGGGGGAGTAAAGGAGTTTGCAGTTTACTTTTTGCAGAGTACACCAGGGGTTTCAGATTTAACTTAAAATGTAGTAGGTTATGAATATATGGAAAACATACTCAAAGAAGCAATTCTAGAATTTAGTAGAAGAAAGGTCTGTGAAGGACTGATAAGCATTCTGGGCAGGACATACCTTTGTCTCAGCAGCTGGGGGGATGTACTGTCAGAAACATTGCTCTCCTAAGTGCAGTGTGCCTTTTTTCCCTAAGTGTCTGCAACTGTCAGAAGTGGGACTTCAGGCTAGATAGCCAAATGCCGAGAGGCCATCTGTACCTTGTGACAGCATTATGTACTGTCAGAAGCTCAATTTTCTTTCAGTTAATTTGCCAGAGCATTACGGATCATTTCTAGTCAATTACTTCCCTGGATTTAATAATTATGTTCCCTTTATTTGGCATGCACTGAAATTTTTCTGGATTCTTGAATAGTTGCTAGCCCGTCTTGTGAAATTGATATCCTGTAGTCAGTGTCAGCCATCTAAAATATTGAAAAATGGTTTTCACTGCTTTGGAATTTGTTTCACGTTTTCCTGAAGTCACTGGTCATTGCACTACCTCAAACTCAGATTTTTCATGATTGAGGTTTAGGGGACACCACTGAATAATGATTTTGTTTTGTATTGTGAAAGTAGTTGTTAGTTCTTGGTGAAGCACTAGCAACATACTGCTGTTTTGATGTTTAAAAGTGTTGCTGCTTGCCTCTCTCCTACAGGAACTAAACAGTGGTGGTTTGGTGGTGGGACTGACCTCACTCCAACTTACTTGAATGAAGAGGATGCTGTTCATTTTCACAAGACTCTGAAAGAAGCCTGCGACAAGCATGATCTGAAGCTGTACCCCAAGTACAAGAAATGGTATGTTCTCCCCACATGCTCTTGGATTCCTTTTGTGGGAGCAGAAGGCAGCACTGGATATTGCCAATTAAGTGTACTCTAGGAAGAGTAGGTTCTGCTGCCTTTTGAAAGGTATCAGCAAACCCTAATGAAAATCAGCAGATGTGTACTAGGACAAAATGTAGTATAAAACAATCTCTTATTTAGATGCCTGAGTTTTTCAAATCAGACGGTCGACAACTAAGATCCTGTCTATAGCTGGAATAAAAAACAAGCTGACTCTACAAGATTTTGTAAGTCACAGACTTCACTAGGCCTCTGCTGTTACAACTAGGACAAGACTTTTGCCCCATGGACTTGCACAAATTCTGCTTACAGCGAACTCATGGTAAATGTGTGTGACTTTAGTGTGAGCTTTTGGGCCAGCGCTGCAGTTCTGAAAATCCCACTCTAGATTTCTGCCTTTAGTATGACCTTCATGACTTTTTTTTTTTCTTTGCCAGGTAGGTAAAGGAGCTTGTCCTTGATGTAGAAGCTTCATAATTTTGATGGAGCTGTACTTTTCTTCCAGTGACACGTTCACTAAGATTTCAACAGCATATTCTCTGAAGATGCAAACTTTGAGTGCTCTTGAGCTGAGACATACAAGCAATGAGATCCTTCACTGTTCAGCTGGCGGGGGCTTGCTGCTCTGTGTCTGATAATCCTATCTGCTAAGAGTTGTGGTATCCAGGAAGGAGGGGTTACCCTTCTGTAAGCTACCACGTCTTGTCTGAGGACAGGAGATAAAGTGAGTGTTGTAACTCAGGTGGCAACCACTTAGTAGAGAAGCACATCTTACAACCTTAAGGCTACAGTCTTGCTCTCTGAGGAATTTCTGCATGGTAGTTCCGAGAGTCTGCCTTGATGGTCAAGTTGTTTGCAGCTTGAGTAGGCTAGCAGTGCTAGCTGCAGGGCGTTAGAGAGAAGGATGCCTGTTCATAGTCTGAGGGTAGCTCAGGGTAGGACTAACTGTATCGCATGGACAAAGGCAGTTTTCTCAACCCCAGTGTGTTTTCTGTAAGCAGCAGCTATGTGTAAGGGCATGCAGTTCTCACTGCTGAAGCAGGGTGAATCTCCTCTGTGCATCTAATAATTAGCATTGCCCCTTTCCCCACCCTTCTCAAACATAAAAGCTCATTAACGTTTACCATGTTGTCTTCCTGATTTGTAAGGCTTTTGTCTTTTGCATTTCTGACTCAGCCTTTTTTCGTAACTCTTTCCACTGCCATAAAATAAAAGCTGATCATCCCAGTCAATAAAAAAATAGCTTAGGTTATCTGTTACATATCCATGTCTCTCCTGCTATGGCCATGGGATGTCTATTGCTTGAGAACAGCGACTGTGGATGTATGTATGGATGGAAAACTAGTCCTAAAGGGCAGCAAGGTTTCCTTGCTCTTGATGATTTCTGCTTCCTGCTTCCCTTCCATTTCTTGTAGATGTGAAGACTTGCAAAGCATGGCTGCCCAAGCAAGCAACTATAAGCAAGATAGGGTGTCAGTACAATGAATTGGCTAATTTATAGTAATTGCACAGCTACATACTCCCAGTAAATACAAAAGAGATTAACTGCCTCCCTGTTGTAGGATAGACTGCACTTACTCCTTCTTAAACTTCAAATGAGCCATGAAAAGCCACTGCTTGGAATGACTCCATCTTCCAAATTTAACTAATAAAAAGACTTTTTCCAAGGAAGGCTGTCTCACTTTTTGATTTTTTCCTTAAGTGACAGTGGTGTTCTTATCTGGTCACGGGTTTTTAGATTCTTTTAGTTTGATGCAGAAAATCAGTTCTTTTACTAGAACAGCAAAAAGCATAGAGATTCTCTTCCAAGTTTGTGTTCATCTGAAAGCTGTACAAATAATTTGGGATCTGTGTATAATTCTGGGAATGAAATCTAGAAGGAGTCCTTAGGGTGTATTTTTGAAATCAGGTGCCCCTTATTGGCATAGGTAGAGGACTAGAGATTGGATCACTCCACATGGAAGCACCTGCCATGGTGTTTGAGTGGTATGTGTTCAGTGACTGTGTGGTGATATGTAGCTTTGCAGAGACTGTTTAATCAGAGCTTCTACTCTAAATGAATGCAGGAGTGCTTTCCAGGTGGTTCTGTACTATCCTGGCTCTCAGCAGTCAGTAAAATAGGGCACCTGACACTGCAGGGACTGACTTCTTGTCAATATTTCACTAGTGCTGCCCTGTGCCACATAGCTGTTTGGAGTTCCGTTCGTTTCTTTGAATATTGTGGACCATGTTAATAACCATCTGCCATTTCTTCTAGGTGCGATGACTACTTCTATATCAAGCACCGTGGCGAGCGAAGAGGGATTGGAGGCATATTCTTTGATGATGTGGACTCTCCCTCCAAGGAGGAAGTGTTTCAGTTTGTGAAGAGTTGTGCCAAAGCTGTCGTGCCTTGTTACATTCCCATTGTGAAAAGGCACTTCCGTGACTCCTTCACACCAGAAGAAAAGCTATGGCAGCAGCTTCGGAGAGGACGGTGAGTACTAAGGAGCAAAAGAATACATGAGGTGGATTATGCTGGAAAGAAAAAAATGAGCTAGTTCTTCGTGGTTGTTGGTTTACATCCTGTTGTGGTGTGGGCTATGTTTGTGGGAGTGGTCTAAAGCTCGCCAGAGAATTTCAGCACTTTTGTGTACAGAAGTAATTTTGAAATCCAATGCTAGATTGCCAAGGAGGGTGCAAAGAAGGCACTACCACACCCTCTTCTGTGTCTCCCACTCTCCCATGTTGCAGCACAAGCAACCCATACAAAATGCCAGTTTCTCTCCAACTCCTTCAAAATCCAAGAGGCTGCTGCTTTGTAACCGGCAAAGGGAGGAGTGTGTGCTAGGCATCCTGGGTCCTGCCCTCTCCTGCAGCCCAATGATACGGGATATAAGGCTGCCCTGTGACATGCGTGTAAAGGTGATGGTGTCATGCTTCCTATTCAGTAATGAAGCTAAACCCCAGGAAGTCGTGAAATAACTGTACCCAAGAGTACTTGCAGCTTCTTACGTACATATTTATGCCATCTTCTCTTGGCATTGAAATGAAGACATGGTGAACTCTTTGTAAAGGAATGAAGATACAGAGGGGTTTTGTTATTTTGGCATGGTCCCAAGTCACTGAAATATAAAAGATTTAGGAGGATGCTTATTATTAACATGAACAACTGTAAATTCTGCAAAAGCTTAAGCACGTTGGTAGATACAGTTGTACTCCTTTCTCTGTGTCCTGCGATTGTGTAAGCATATGGAGAAATGAGAATACACATGCCTTGTGCAGAATAGGGGTGTCTTTGGTTTCTGCCTCTTCAGCAGAGAAATCTGTGAGAGTGGCATAGAAAGGGGGTAAGCATTCAAGTTTATATCACGGGCCTGCAGCAGTTACTCAAATTAGTATATATGCTTAATTTGTTGGGACAGTTCCTGGGAGCGCTGGGCTTTCAGGATCCAGTCTATGGATATATCCTGGTTTTGGCTGGGATAGAGCTTATTTTCTTCTTAGTAGCTGGTGCAGTATTGTGGGGTGCCAAGCCTCCCCCCAGTTTATATACAGAGCATGATGTCCCATGGTGTGGAATACCTCTTTGGCTAGTTCAGGTCAGCTGTCCTGGCTGTTACCCTCCCCAGTTTCTTGTGCCTTCTCGCTGGCAAGGCCTGAGAAACTAAAAAGTCCTTGACTTAGTATAAACATTGCCATGCAACATCTAAAAACATCGGTGTGTTATCAACATTGTTCTCACACCAAATCCAAACCACTGCACCAACTAGTAAGAAAATTAACTCTATCCCAGCTGAAACCAGGAGAGTAAAGCTCTCCATTTCCGCAAATAGGTAAGAGCTCCTCCCTTTCTGTACCTCTGTTAAAGTACTAGTACCTCAGTACTGGTTGGTAAGATAACACCTGCTCAGTTGTCACTGCTCTGTTCCTATGCAGAAAACTGTCTATTCTAGCACTTACAAGTCCTAGCCAGTACTCTGAAGCTGTTTGGCTTCTGCTGCTTTCCGGATCTCCCCAAGAAACAGAAGATCTTGTCCTGACCCTGCTGCTTATGTGTCCTGCAGCACAAAGGACTGCACAGCGGAGTTTTTCCTGTGGTCCTTTCCAGTTCCTTTAAGGCTCCTTTTAATGTCTGACACCACCACGCAAAAGAGGACTAGCATAACCAAGCTAAACTTGGTGTCAAGCTTGCCAGCAGGGTTGAGGCCTGGGAGAAGTAAGCTAGTATAGCACCATGCAGAATGCTCTCCTTTGAAGTTTGCCTGCCCTAGCCTGTTAGCTAAGGCCGTTACTTCCTGTGCCTTGTGGAGCAGCAAAGTCACACATGCATTCCTATGCAAGGGGATGCTAGAGAAGAGTTGGCCTCAAAACAGGGTTCATTCTGACACCCAACACAGCAGAAAGACATGCTGGTTTTGTTTGATGTCTGCTAGCTGAAGAAGGCACAACCAACTTCTGATAATAACCTTGTTTTTCTGTTGAATGTCTTCTCTTCCTATAGGTACGTAGAGTTCAACTTGGTTTATGACAGAGGTACAAAGTTTGGCCTTCTAACACCAGGATCAAGAATTGAAAGCATTCTTATGTCTCTGCCACTAACTGCAAGGTAAGGGCATAGTTACGTGGAGTTGCAAGTAGGCACTGTTCCTATTAGAATACTTTATATAAGATTAAATCAAAGGTCTGTCCTGGTGCCCAGTCTCTCAACAGTGGTTAGTTTGTGCCTGATACAAGAACTGGCCAAATACATGCAGATACTTCTCTGGTCTGCTATACTCATCCAGTTGCCAGTCATGTGTGACCTAGACATTTCTGGAAAAAAAGAAGAAAAAAAAAAGTGGTATGTTTTTTGTGCTTAGTACTACTTGATAGATTTCCCCACCTTGCTCCACGGGGTTTTGTTTAGTAGCTTTTTTTTAAACCATGTGAGCCTCTGGCAGTCCTGACAAGCCTGTGGTATGGAGTTCCAGTTTAACTGTGTGTTGTATGAAAAAGTGCCTCTTTGTTTTCTACTTGCACCTGATGACCTCATTTGACTTTCCAGTGAGTAACCAGATTTTCTTCCTGTTCATTTTCTCCCTAACAGTTCTTATTTTACAGGCTTCTGGTTTTTTAATTGTCAGTTTTCCAGGCTGACAAGTCCTGCCCTTTCTAATCTTTGTACAGTAGCTGTTCCATACCTTTGATCACATTTGCCAGTTTCTCTGGGCTTAAATTTTCCATGCCCTTTCTGAACTGGGGATAAGGAACAGACAACGTAAGCTACATATGTGTATCCAAGATGCAAATGTGCTACAGCAGCATAATAATGTTTCGGTTGATTATTCCTTTACTAATCCTAATATGCTGTTTGCTGGTTTTGACTGTTTTGACTGCTGCTACGCATTGAGCTGGCTTTTCCATGGAACTGTTACGATGCCAGGATCTTTTCTGGGCAATGAAAGTTAACTTGACCTCTCAGTGTGTATGTAACTTTTTCTGAGTGCATCACTTCAGATCAATCAACAGTGAATTTCACCTGCTGTTCCACTGCTCAGTTGCTTGGCTCAATAGTAACTCTTTTCAACTTCCTTTTTAGGTTTCAACCTATCTTGCTTAATCTTGCAACATCAGCAAACTCTGACATTTACAGTTTACTCCCATTTTTAGGGTGCTTTTGGATATGCTGAGTAGCACAGGCTCTATTAGGAATTTCATAAACTTCATTAGTGACCTCTGTCCACTAGGAAAACTGACCTTTGCCTGGTACCCGTTAACCATGAAGGCAGTCCCATTCTCACCATACAGCTTCATCCCACTGCCAACACTAGATGTGTTCCTGGCCTGGTGGTATAGCACAGTCCTACCTTTTGATTTCATTGCTGCGGTGATTGGGCTTTCCTTGTTTTCATCAACATAAACAACTCGCTTCACAGCATGAATGGATCCTTCCTGGGGAAGAAAAATGGAAAAACATTGTACCTATCCCTTTGTGACTGCTGACACTTTTCTTCCTCTGTGATGCCTCTTCTAAGTGTCTTTTCAACAAAAAGCGGTCTCTCATCATCTTTGTTTTTAAAACCAAGATTCAGCAAGGACTTGTAGGGCTGCCAGCCCAGCTTCTGGAAAAACGAGGTCTTATGTCCTCATGGTCAGAATTGTCTGGGTTCCTTTTTTGCTTGTCTTCCTTGTGAACTAGCGTGTCCTGAGACTGCTAAAAGATCTCAGTAAATAAATGTGCATGCATTGTGGGGTAGGGGGCAATGCTCTTTCCTTTTTTTTGTGGGGTTGTTTTTTTTTTTGTGTTGTTTTTTGTTCTTCCAGCCTTTCCAGAAGTGGGAAGAAGACTGAGTTAACGTTTCTTCTGTCTATTCTGGTGTTATTATTTGTTTTTACTGGGAACTTAATGATTTGTAGTCATATCTGTCACCTGATCTGGGAGTATCAACTGTGTATGTAGCTTTGCATTGTCAGAAATAGTGATTAAAGTCCAAACACAGCCTGGTGCCAGAGAGGTGGCAGTCTTGAGTGATTTTCCCCTCTTGCTGCAGGTGGGAATACATGCACAGCCCTCCACAGAGCTCGAAAGAAGCAGAAATCCTGGAGGTTCTGCGCAATCCCAAAGACTGGGTGCATTGACATGGAATGTGAACAAGATGGATTACTTACACTGAGCCATTATGAAAGAACAGGAACGCCTGCAAACCAGCTTGTTCGAACTGCTGTTGCATGGTGTTTCAGTATAGCTATTTATACTCTTACCTGGTGCCTTAATAATGCTGTAGACTTGTTGTAACTTGCAAATATGTGAACTCATTCTTTTAAGATTGATCAGCTAATGTTGTCACCCCCTGTTGATATGCTGCCTTGTGAAGGACTGGCGATACCCTCGCAGGACTACTGCGCATGCTCTTAAGAACTTCCTCAACTGATGTGTTTGACTGTAAAACTGCAAACTACTGTGTTCTCCCAGTGAATTGAAAGCATTATCTGTGCCTAAATAGGGTTGCTTACTCTTTGAACATGTCGGGATGTTTCAGAAATATTTTTTTTAAGAATAAAGGGAATATTGGGCATGATTTTAAACCTGTTTTCAGGAAGTTGTGAAAAAGGCGGTACTTAATTGCATGTGTTTTCATGCTATCCACACTGACTTCAGCAGGGGAGAATGTTTTAAGTCATGCTACTGCAGCACATCTTAAGTGACCAGTAATTGGGAGATTCTGGGTTGGGGTCCTGGTCTCACCTGGTAAGTGTGCAGGACTGGCTGTCTATTTTGAGGAAAAAGTCTTCCAGTGTTGTGCATCTCAGCTGTGATCAAGACAGGTCAGGAATAGATCAGGAAGCTCTTGGCTGTTGTCCAAATAGCACTTCACACTGCTCCCAGCACTGAGTGAGCTGATTTTATTCCTCTCATGGGGAAAAGGAAAGGTGGTGGTCCCCTTTCTCCCTCACTCTGAGTACTGTACTACCACTACCTCCCTCCTCATCGGGGGGGGTCAAACCCCAGTCTCCAACATGACTGGCAGGGATACTCACCACTATACTAGCAAGGTGTGATGCAGAAATGGGTCTGCCTTTGCACTATGACATCATGTCATATCATCTCTGACAGGTTTCTGGTCTGTGGGTGGTGGCTGTCCCAGTGCCTGTGCAGGTACGCCACTAGGCTGGGATCACATTTTCTGCTCTCTGATCACCAAAATCAAGGTTCCTCTTGGGGACTACTGCGTTCATTTCGTCTTATGCCCCTTCTTCTAAAACATAATTACAATAATAAAAACCCCAAACCATTCAGTAAAAGCTGGCAATCTTCCGTCCAAGGGGGGGTGGGGAAAATGAAACACCACTGGCCCGTACGGGGATCGAACCCGCGACCTTGGCGTTATTAGCACCACGCTCTAACCAACTGAGCTAACCGGCCTATGCATAGTTTATTTTGCACATGCATACAGTTCACGCCCTCCTAAGAATACACCGTGGGTGCAACTGCTGCTAGTAGCTGCACCCACAGCATTACCGCGCCCGCTATTTTTAAAGACCACATCAGCGCGTCGTTTCAGGGACCTCTGGTAGAGCAGCATGGGAATTAACCTGGGTCACGAGAATTGCTAAAAGGGAGACTTTCAGAACTGTCATTTTTCTCTGCCCGTCCGTAGATGGCATTTCCCAACGGCTCGGCGCACCTGCACACGGCACAGGGGCCTCCCTGCATGCCGTGTGCAGGAGCGCTCCCCGGCCAGGGGTAAAAGACAACGCCTCCTCCCCGTCGGGGAATCGAACCCCGGTCTCCCGCGTGACAGGCGGGGATACTCACCACTATACTAACGAGGAGTAGGATACAGATACGTCTCCGTAGCCCAGTCCCAACAACCACCCACGCGACCCCTGTCTGTCCTCGGTGCCATGGTGCTGTGAGTAGAGTGGTGATACAGGGCCCCAGCATCCCCAAATCAACCGCTCTGACCTGCGCAGGGAGCAGCGGGAGGGACGTGCCGTGAACCAGGGGAGTAGCCCGGGTGTGCAGCTGGTGTGCGTGCACACACCGTTCTGTGAACCTCAAGGCTCCCCCTGAAACTGCACAACTCACAAAGGGAAGACAGGCTCATTTCCTAAACCTATGATGAGCCCTGTTTTCTGCTGTGGTGAAACCACCTGTCCTCAGAGGAAAGTGTGAACCGTTCACCAGCTGGAAAGCCACTTCTAAAATCAAAGCATTAAGTAAAAAAAATGCAGGAAATACTTAAGAAATACCTGGGAGTCAGCAAAAAAGTTGTAGAGGAGGGGGACATCACCAAATTCCAAGCCCTTTGCTTCTGCAAAGCCTTTGCTTACTACGAGTGCTAATCAGAGTTCAGGCATCTTCTCGTTTGCCACTAACAACACCTGTCATAAAATACATTAATAAAAAGAACCTATCAGGAAGAAAAAAAAAAGTAACAGCTGCACAGAGGAAGCATATAAATGTATCATAATGCAAGAGCTTTCTCAAAACCAGGCAACATTTAACACAGACATTCCTGCACTCTCCACAAAAGATTGCAAAGCTGCCACTAGAAGATTCACAAACACATGGTATGAGGAGACAGTCATAGATTTGGTTTAAGAAAGTCTGGAGTTACAAAGAAATAGGACAGGAGACATCTGACTGAAAAAAGAACAGAAAGACTCAGATGTGCATGAAGAAGAAATAAACAGAAACCTACAAGATAAAGGCTTCCAAGCAGAAAAAGCAGAAATTATTAATGAGACACAGGGGCTTAAAAGATACATATTTTTTTTCCAGGCAGTCCACTGAAAATAATTACCTACTTAGCTACAGACCTGGAAGAATCTGCAAAAAGCCACGTATGGAGAAAAGCAAACCTGACATGAGCCAAATTCAATAGGCAGTGTTTTCCTTTTGTGGCCCCTCAGCAGCATTGCTAGGTCACTGACACTGCGGGACTCCAAGAATGTAGGTCTTCATCCATCAAAGTGATAACAGTCCTCAGGAAGCCAATCAAAAGATTCTTGGAAATAGTACTGAAGCAATACAACCACTCCAGATGCCAGATGAAGAGTACCTGTCATAAGCAGAATAGTTTACAAGAAGGGCTTCTTCAAGTACATCAGCAGGAAAAGGATGACTAGGGAAAATGGGGGCCCGCTGCTGAATGAGGTGGGTGCCCTGGTGACGAAGGACGCAGAGAAGGCAGAGTTATTGAATGCTGCCTTTGCTTCAGTTTTCACTGCCAAGGCCGGCCCTCAGGTTTCCCAGACCCTGGATGCAAGAGAGGAAGCCTGGAGAAAGGCAGACTTTCCCTTGGTCAAGGAGGATCGGGTTAGAGATCACTTAAGGGAACTCGACACCCACAAATCCTTGGCCCCTGGTGGGATGCACCCCGCAGTGCTGAGGGAGCTGGCAGATGTTATTGCTAAGCCACTTCCCAACATCACTGAGACATCACGGTGGACAGGAGAGGTGCTTGAGGACCGGAGGAAAGCCAGTGTCCCTCCAGCCTTCAAAAAGGGCAAGAAGGAGGACCCAGGCAACTACAGGCTGGTCAGCCTCGCCTCCATGCCTGGAAAGGTGATGTTCAGCTCATCCTCGAGGTCATCTCTAAGTGTGTGGTGGAAAAGAAGGTCATCAGGAACTGTCAGCATGGATTCACCAAGGGGAAATCATGCCTGACCAACCTAACAGCCGTCTGTGATGGAATGGCTGGCTGGGTAGATGAGGGGAGGGTGGTGGGTGCTGTCTACCTTGACCTCAGCAAGGCTTTTGGCACGGTCTCCCATAACACCCTCACAGGTAAGCTCAGGAAGGGTGGGTTAGATGAGTGGACAGCGAGGTGGGTTGAGAACTGGCTGAATGGCAGAGCTCAGAGGGCTGTGATCAGCGGCACAGAGTTGAGCTGGAGGCTGTAGCTAGGGGGTTCCCCAGGGTCAGTGCTGGGTCCGGTTCTGTTCAACTTCCTCATCAATGACCTGGGTGAGGGGACAGAGCGTACCCTCAGCAAGTCTGCCGATGATGCAAAACCGGGAGGAGCGGCGGATACCCCAGAGGCTGCGCTGCCGTTCAGCCAGACCTGGGCAGGCTGGAGGGTTGGGCAGGGAGGGACCTCATGAAGTTCAACCGAGGCAAGCGTAAGGTCCTGCCCCTGGGGAGGGACAGCCCCATGCACCAGTACAGGCTGGGGCTGGCCTGCTGGGAGGCAGCTCCGTGGAGGACTTGGGAGTGCTGGTGGGCACCAAGTTGCCTGTGGGCCAGCAGTGTGCCCTCGTGGCCAAGGGGCCAGTGGGGGCACGAGAAGGAGCATGGCCAGCAGGTCAAGGGAGGTGATCCTCCCCCTCTGCTCTGCCCTGGGGAGGCTGCATCTGGAGTGCTGGGTCCAGTTCTGGGCTCCCCAGCTGAAGAGAGACAGGGTCCAGCGGGGAGGGTCCAGCGGGGGCTGCGAAGATGATGGGGGGATAGGAGCATCTCCCTCATGAGGGAAGGCTGAGAGAGCTGGGCCTGATTAGCCTGGAGAAGACCGAGCGAGGATCTTATCAATGTCTGTAAGTATCTTAAGGGCGGGTGCCAAGAGGACGGGGCCAGGCTCTGTTCAGTGGTGCCCAGCAACAGGACAAGGGGCAACGGGCACAAAGTGCAGCACAGGGAGTTCCATCTGCATGTGAGGAAGAGCTTCCTTGCCTTGAGGGTGATGGAGCCCTGGGACAGGCTGCCCAGAGAGGCTGTGGAGTCTCCTTCTCTGGAGACATTCAGAACCCACCTGGACGTGGCTCTGTGCAGCCTGCTCGAGGAGAGCCTGCTGTAGCAGAGGCTTGGGCTGGGTGATCTCCAGGGGTCCCTTCCCACCTAACCATTCTGTGGTTTAGTGAATATAAATTTTAAACTCTAGTCTGCCTCATGCTCTCTTGCAAACACACACTTCTAAAGGATTTTGTTAGAATTTTAAGATCCAGAAACATCATAACAGAAAGCACTAGTCAGAGAGGAGAGAAGCTGTAAGGTCTACTTTTGTTTCTGCTACTGTAAGTAAACTCATCTTACTGTAATCTAATTTCAGAATAATGAATTAATTAAATGCCAAGCACAGAACAGCATAATTCTACACTTCTGCATCCTTTTGTGCCGATGCTGACAGCCAAATAAGTTTGAACAATTGGATTTGTCACAGTGAATTTTTGTGCATATTCTGTTGGTTCTTGACTTTCAAATGCAACAGTAAAATAAGTGAAAGCATATTGTTCTGGTAATATCAGCTGCAGAAACAGGGAAGTGAAAGAAAGGTAAGAGAAAACAAAAAATTGTATGTTAGCATCAAGCATGTTTTTTTTTTCAAAACAATTAAGTTCCATGAAGGGGAGAGGTGAGAATCCATTGTACCTTTCAAGGACAAGAGCATTTTCAGAAATCCCTGAGCCACATCTTCCTTCAATAGATTTTTATGATGCACTTCTGAACTGTTGAAGAACATCCAGGGGAGAATCTGTATCACCTATGGCTGTGCTTCCATTTTCCATAGTAAAACATAAACTCTTTACCATAGTACACTAGGCTAAAAACTGTCATAGTTCACAGGATGATCTGCATGCGGACAGGACACCGCTGCCTCACAGTCAAACCACTGCTGCTCAGGACTTTTGGGGCAGATGAGAACAGTAACATTTTCAGTATATAATTTTAATCAGATGCCTTGAGCTTGTCCAAATCCTCCTTGACATTTAAGAAATACAGCCATAAAATAATTTGTCCTTTTAAAAACAAGAACAAACAAAAACCCAAACAAAAATACCCCACAGTGACACCCACAAGGTTAAGAAACACTTAGATAACTGGCAATGGTGGATTTAAATTATGTCCTACTAACAAATGCCATTAAATGAAAACATAAAGACAGTCTGAGTTTCCCAAAAGTTTTGAGGAATTTAAGTACATCAAAGACCAAACAAAGTAGCAGCTTTGCCCCTTAGTGCTGAGACAGACAGGATGGGTCACCTTTCTTAGGACCAGGATTAATCCTAGACTTATCTGTAAAGCAGTGGCTTGCTCTCTAGCCTCTCTTTGTCTTGCACTGAGCCTGGAACACTCTCGAGGGCTGTGCACTAAAAAAGAAACTTGACCACCAAAGATATGCTGAGCTAACTGGAACACCAGCGAGGGTGATTCCCACCACAGGGGTATCAACATTAACAACCTAACTGAGAACTGCTGGGATGAGACCTCCAGAGCAGGATATCACCCAGTGAAGAGAGCAACTGGGAATTTGCATGCCAGGAGCCAGTAGATGCAACTGTGCAAAAATGAAACACAGTGCTTTCCAGTAATCTTATATGCCATATACAGATGAAAATACAAACATAATCTAAAAGCTTTGCTTTTTGATGCATTTGATCTGCCTGTGCAGTCTTTTGCTCTATCTGTGCTCATCCTCATCTTCATCCTCTCTTATTGGCACAGGAGAAGAAATGCCTGTTATTTGGGCAATCATGCTTGATACATTAACTTCCAGAATGGAAAATTACAAAGAACAGACAAGTTAGAATCCTTCTGAGAACTGACAGGCTATGATAAAAAAAAAAAAAAAAGCAGACTGGAAACCAGTTTATTATGTCAGTTCATGGAATCTCATGTTAGCACTGGGACAAATAAAATTCGTGTCTTTCTGCAAGACAACAGGTCCTTTGCAAACTGCCTACAGATTTCAGGAATAAC